>NC_066329.1:9596029-9907487 GCF_022539315.1 Serinus canaria
AAAATAAAACAGGAAGGAAAAGACACCACAGTGTCGGATTTAGCCAGGGTTTGCATCATTCTTACTCTTTCATCAATTGCCCCACGGCAAATTGCTGCTGCTCCCCTGCAGGCAGACCCTCCCCTGTGGGGTTCACCTGCCGGGGGTCGCGGGGATCCCCCGCCCAGCCCAGCCCCGCAGGAACCGAGGGATGGAACCAGCACGGCCAGCAGTGGTGGGGGCTGATCCCCCCTGTTCTTTTTGCTGGGTGAAAAAAAAAATTTTAAAAAAATCCCTTCCGCAGCCTGGAGAACAGCTTTAGCTCTGCCGGCTGTTGGCACGACGGCAAAACCACCCACCCAGGCAGCGCGGCAGCGCCGTGGCACTGCTGACACCTCGGCAGCCCCGCAGCCCCGGCGGCAGAGGGACACGACGGCCAGCAGCAGGGAAGGGACAGGGACAGGGACAGGGACACGGCTGGGGTGGCCGGGGGGCTCCGAGCTGCTGAGGCGATGAGCGCAGTAGCAGGGAGCCAGATGGCAGCTCGGAGCGGGCGTGGGACGGAGGTGATCTTCTGCTTTTGAATAAAATAAAAAAAAAAAAAACCAAATTATTCTCTAAGCACATTTCCCCAGAGCCAGCGAGGGAAAAACCCTCCTCGGCAGAGCTGAAGCTGCGTCCAGGTGACCCGAGGGCGCCCACCTGGGTGCACCCAGCCACCAGAGGAGGAATTTCCCCCAGCGTGTCCCACAGGAGATGCTCGGAGCTCGTTCACTTTTTCCACTTCTGCTTTCGGTGCTTTTTCTCCCAGAACCCTCCCAGCCCACCCAGAGCCGTCCCCGCGGGAGCTGCCCTGGCTCCCGACTGTCAGGTTGGACAGGGATTGGGACAACCTGGGCAGGTGGAAGGTGGCCCTGCCCGTGGCAGGGTAGTCGAATGAGATCAGCTTTAAAGTCCCTTCCAAATCCGAACGGTTCCAGTGTTCCACGGCTGGGAATCTCGGACTCGGTGATTTGGGGTCTCTGCTCCCCACCCTGCTGCTGCTTTCAGCACTTTGCCCCCCAGCAGCTGCTGTTTCCCACCGGCTCTCCCGGCATGCCCAGAGCACTGCTGCTGCTACCGCTAAAATCCCATTTTTCACTAACACGTTCGGGTCTGGGATGATCCTGAATCCTCCCTGGGGAAGGAAAGGCGCAGCTTTCCGCAAAGCCTGGCCGAGGAGCTGGCATGTCACAGCAGCCCGTGGGCTGGGCTGTGCCTGCCAGGGGACTCCGCTGGAGCACAGGGAAAAACCTCTGGCACACGGAGGATTTGGGGGCGACCTCCCCCCGCACCGCGGGTCTGGCCGCGGGAGCTGACGAGGAGGATGCTGTGCATCCCTGACTCCCCGAGATTCCTGGGTTTGCTGGGATTCGCAGCCAAACCCCGCAGCCAGGCAGCCTGGTCCCTACAGGGCCAGGAGAGCAGCAGGAACCACGGGGTGCCCGGAGTGCCCCGGCAGGTGGCCCTCACCTGTGCCCACAATGCCGCAGTGACACTGAGCAGCTGCCACGGCCACGTCCTGCTGCCGGAGGGGACAGAACCCAGCCGCCCCCGCCACCGCGTCTGTCACCGTCACCACCACCGCCTCTGCCACCACACGGAGCCCCCGGCCAAGCAGGTGCGGCTGCGCTCCTCCGCTTCCTCTGCCCGATTTATGACATGATCATAAAGGCATCCTTTAGCACCGTGACTGCTAAATTAAAGCCTTGTTACTAATTACAGCCTTCAGAGCCTAATAACCAGTGCCACTATTCGACTCGGAGGTGCCCTGACCGAGAGGGCAATTCCTCCCCTAGCCCCCCAGGATGTGTGCCATCTGCCCCGGTGCTCAGGGGACACCTTTGTCCCCGCAGCAGGACGTCACCCACGGCCTTGGCCTTGCATCCAGGACAGGGGTGAGACCCAGAGCCCCCAGGTCACCTCCCTCACCCGGACACTTGGGTGACCTGCCAGCACCGATGGCACCGGCGCAGGGTGGCACTGTGAGCGTCGGCCACGCGGCGATGAGCCCCCTCCCCAGCCAGGAGCACGGAGGGCAGGACGGGCATCCCAACCCGTCAGAGGGGTCCCTCCGCACGCAGCGGATGAAAGGGCAGAGCTGGGACTTTGAAACTCCAAGCTTTATTGAGTTGCTTCGGCAGCGCGGGCATCACACGGGGGGAGGCGGGAGGCGAGGCCGCGGGGGCACAGCGGCGGCCGGGGGAACGCTTGCTCCGCTCCCCGCGCCCCGGCACGGGCCGGGGGCTTTAGTTGGTGGGGTGGTAGGCACCGCGCTGGTGCCACTGCATGTCCCGGATGCGCCTGACCGACTGGATCTGGGGGTGCTGAGCGCCGAAGTCTGAGCTGTCCTTGTAGTCCCCCTTTTCAAACAGGTACTGGTAGCCCCGGTAGCCAGGGTACTGGTATCCCACCCACCTGGCAAGGCAAGCGGAGGCGGGGGGGAGGTCATACAACACGAGCACCCCAAGCATCGCCCGGCGGAGCGCAGCCCCGCGGGGATGCTCGGGCTCCGCCCGGGACCCACCCCCGCCGGCCCCGGTACTCACGTGCCGCTCTGCACCCGCACGGATGAGACCTTCTCCTGGTAGCCGTGTGCGTGGAAGCTGGGCACATCGTCGTCTATGATTTCGATCTTCTTGCCGGTGAAGCTGGGGTTTTCGTACAGCACGATCTTGTGCTCCTGGCTGTCCTGCAGCCGGGAGAGCAGAGACGGGGCTCAGCGGCCGCCGGCCCCGCGGGGCTGGGCAGGGGGGGCAGAGCCCGGGGCTGTGGGGATCCCGAGGCCAGGGCGGGCACCGTGCGCCGCCGCTCCCAGCGGTGCCGGGGGTGCTCCGCATCCCTCCATCCATGCGGCTCAAAGAGCCGCTGCCTGCGCGGGCACTGCCAGACTTACCAGCAGACGTCCTCCGCTCTGGGGTCACCTGCCACCGCCCCCGTCCCCGCGCCCCCTCCGACCCCCCCACGGCTCCCCGGGCCCCGAGGGCTGGGGCGAGGGTGCGCAGGAGGGGGTGCCCCTCCGCCCGCGGGGCTGGGGAGGGCGGGGGAAGGCTGGGGAAGACTTCTGGCTGCAGACCTTGGTCTGGCGGGTGGGTAGTGGCTGTCTGGGTGCTCTCACCACTTTGATGGGTCTCAGGGAAGTGATGCTGTCGCTTCTCCGGCTGTTGGTCCAGGAGTCCCAGCGGGGGTACTCCCCCTTCTCAAACACAAACTGCTCCCCTTTGCAGCTTGCCTGCTCGTAGCCCACCCAGCTGGAAGAGAGCAGGGGGCGCGCTTTAGAGGGGGCAGCGGAGCGGGGATCGGCCCCCGGCACCGCCCCCGGCGAGCGCCCGGGCTGAGCCCCAGCCGTGCCCCCTGCTCCCCGCCGGGACGGGAGGGGTGCCAGGGAGGTGCCAGGCGGGGCTGCGGTGCCTCCGGCCAGCAGTGGCACCGCAGGGCTTCCCACTGTGGTGGCCACCTATCCTTGGTCGCTGGGGACTCACGGGATCACCCAAATGTCCCAGCTGGGGTTGTGCTCCCACCAGCTGTGCCGGGGCTCTGGGAGCAGCACTGGGAACTCTCCAGGGACTTTTCCGGGGCTCTCTCTTGGAGAGCACACACAGGGCCAGCAGGTGGGGAGAGGGCATAAGCAGGTCGCAGTCTCACCTGTCCCTGCACCCAAAGGGAGGGAAACCCAGCTGGGGGTAACGCTGTGATCTCTGCCCACTCCCACAGCCCTCCACTCTCCTGCCGCTGAGCGGAGCTATCAGCCAGTCCAGGTGACAGAGTCACCTCCTGGTCACCCACTGTGTCCCCCTGCTCACCTGCTGGCACCGGGCACTCACCGGGGTGAGCTGGGCGAGCAGCTCGGCGGCGTTGGCCACAGGAAATCCACGGTGCAATGCGGGTGTGGCAGCGGGGAGACCCCTCCTCCCCAGCCCCTCCCTCCCGCCCCCGCAGCCCCCCAGGTCCCTCACGTACGGTCCGGAGTGCACCAGGATGGAGCCCACTTTGTCCACGCCGGCTTCCTTCAGGTTGGGGCAGGCCCCGCTGAGCTCATGGCAGCGGCCCTGGAAGTTCTCCTGCTCAAAGATGGCAATCTGGAAGAGAGCAGGAGCTCAGCACGGGTGTCACCCGCCCCTGCCACCACCACTGGTGGCACACACTGTCCCCAGCCACGGGGCAGCACATCTGCAGCAGTCCAGACCTCTCCCTCTCCCAAAATTGTACTTCAGAGGCTTTTAAGGAGTCTGCAAGTGCAAGCCACCACTGCCATCCCCCTGAGGATGCAGGTCTCACTCACGGGTGCCCACGAGGCCCTGCCAGCTCTGTCCCAGTGCCCCGGTGCTCCTGGCAGAGGGATGCCCACGCTCACAGCAGGCATCAAACAGCTCAGGGGCTCGGGTTGTGGCTGGAGCCCCCGCAGCCACCAGAGGGATACAGCGAGCCAGACACCTGGGGACAGCCCGGGGACAGCCCCGGGGCCACCAGCCCAGCACAGATCTCAGGGGTCAGGAGCTGGGGACAGATCTGTTGTTTCTGCAGCGGTGGTGGGAGATCAGCACTTGATCTGTTCCCAGCCGCTCCACCTGCCCCGAGGCTGAGGGATGCCAAAAATTCCCATTCCTCATCCCCTGCTCCTGCTGCAAAGGCTCAGCGGCACTGCTGGCCGTGCTTGGCACCAGCTGCTCCCAGCAGTGCCTCTGGGTATGATTTGGGCACCCAGAGAGGCTGAGGGTGTCCTTGTCCCCCTGCGGGGCTGGGCATTGTCCCACTGACCTTGGAGCTGGCTTGTTGCTGCTTGGAGGCTGGCATTTGGTGCTCGGAAGCCATCATCAGCTGGGGTGTCTGCTGCCTTGGGAGGGAAACTCAGCAGGTTAAAATCTGCCCCTGAGGACACGCTGGGGACCTTGCTCAGAGCCCTCTGTCCATGCCCCCATCTGTACCCTGCAGGGAAGAGGGTGGTGGGACCAGGGCTTGCAGCAGGATGGGCTCAGCCTGTGGGTGCCAGGGACAAACTCTGCTGCGGGCTGCTCAGCACCCCAAATCTCCCCTAGCTCAGGCAATGGCCCTTGGGACCTGCCTGGGGTCTCCAGCACAGGAAACTGTGAGCTCAGGAAATTCCTGAATCATTCCCAGTGGAGCCCAGGCCCTGTGGTCGAGCATTTCCTGCTGTACTTGTCCAGCTGAGCATCCCGGTGCCACGTGGGTGCTGGAAGGGGTGATGGAGAGAAGCACTGGGGCTCCCCCCGCCAGCCCCAGCCCCGGGAGCCTGTGCTGAGCCCTCCCGCCCCAGCCTGGCACTGCCACTCCAGGGAAAGTGCCCCATCCTCAAGCCCAGAGGGACCCTCAGTATCTGAGCAGCTCCAAATCAGGTGAAAACTCATTCCTGACAAAAAGAAACGGAGCCGTGGCCGGGTGGGATATCCTGCTTTGGGTTGTGGGGACGGGACTGTCCCCGGCTCTGTGCCCACACCCCGCGGGCACCGGGAAGGGACCCCGGCCCCGGGGGTCGGGAGGAGGCTGCGGCAAAAGAGAGGACAATAAATAGCAAAGTCTTACCAGTTATACCAGTACCCGCTTGAGCCAGTGACGGGCTGGGACCGGGAGGTGGAATTTATACCGAGCTGCAGCAGAGAGGTGCCAAAACTATTTACAAAATAGTTAAAGCCTGATTCAAAGCGAGAATGCTGGATTAAACCCCAATGAAAACCAGGGTCAGCTGATCCGCCGCAGCCTTTGTCTGCCCGAGCACCGAGCCCGAGTTATTTCATTACCTGTCACATTCGAGTCACCCGCTTTGTCGGGTTGGTGGCGAGGAGATTTGGACTTTGCAAGCATCAGCCGAACGCGTGCCAAGAGCCGGGGCGGGCCCGGCCAACAAAGCCCCGCCAGCCCCGCTTCAGGCGTTTCGGGGCCAGAGACTTGATCCCCCCGACAGCCCGGCAGCCGCCGCCGGAGCTGCTGAGCTCGGCTCTTTCCATGCGAGATAAAACGCCTCAAAGGGCCGGGCAGCGTCTGGCTTTGCCAGTCTGCAGCCCGGGCAGGGAGCGCCCGCGGCCGTGCCAGCACCGGGGGCACCGCGGGAGCCTCCCCGGCACCGGCCCGGGGCCTCGGGGGTGGGCAGAGGCTGGGGCCGCTCTTCCTTGCTGAGCTGAGAGGTCACCTTGGCCCCTGTGGAAGCCCCATCACCTGGAGCTGGGGCAGCTGCAGCAGGACAGCACCCGGGGTGCACTCGGTGCTGGGTGTTGGGCTCCTTTGGGGTCCCTGAGAAGCACCCCAGGGGTCCCTCGGTGACACCAGGACAAAGCTGAGGTCACAAGGGGGGTCACACGTCCCCGTGGGACGTGGCTGGATGGGCAGCACAGCCAGGGCTGGGCTGGGGCTGAGGGCAGCAGCAGGGTCCCTTTGCTGGCATTGTCCCAGCAGCTGAGCTGAGAGGCTGCACGGGGCTGGGGGCTGCAGGAAAGGAGGTTTCACAGAGTGGGGGACACTGCTGCTGCTGTGCAGCACCCACGGCCCCCTTCACCCCACAGAGGAGCTGGATCCCCCTGTCAGCCCAGCAAGTGTCACCCAGATGAACAGATGCCACACCGACCCCTTCCCCCTCACAGCATCTCCCGAGGGTCCCACAGCAGGAGATGGGCTGCAGCCCCCCCAGGGTAACCTCTGCCCCATGCCCTACCCCAGGATGGCTGCACACGGTCACCCACAGGGTGTTGTCACCAGAGCCTACCCTGGCAGTGACGTGTGTGGGGTCAGTCCCCAGGGTCTGCAGCTGCCCAGCTCCAGGTGATGGGGTATCCAGGGCCAGAGGGGCCAAGGTGACCTTGCAGTTCTGCAAGGAACCCATCAGGCCATGGACAGGCCAGGGTGTGATCCAGAGTTTCCAGGATTCCCAGCCCTGGAGTCCGCCTTTCTTGCCTGTGTCTCCTACTGCAGCCCCACAGACAGACCCAGCATTGCCCTCCCCATCTCCTGGGTTAATCCATTCAGTTAATCCTGAAGCCCTGGACCCTCATGGACCTGTCCCAGGTCCCAGTGCAGCCCTGCAGCCACATCCCATCCCCTCAGCAGGGGCTGTCGCAGTGCTCAGCACAGCCCCAGTGATCCCCTCCCTTGGCTGGGCTGGTTTAGCTCATCCCAGCCCCAGCTGTGGCAGCCCCAGGGACTGTTCTGGAAGCAGCTTCTGCCACTCAGGGCCAGACACTTGCCTTCCACAGCCACCAACCCCCCCAAAGGGAAAAGTTCTGGGGGGTTGCTCAGGGAACTGCACAAAGCCCTCAGATGGACTCAAGCCCATCTCCCATCTCTGCCCCTGCCCAGTGGGTCCCCAAGTGTAGCAACAGTGCCCCTGGAGAAGGGCAGTGCCAGGGCAGCTCAGTGTCCCACCAGCACCCAGTGGCACCCCTGAACCCCCCACCTCTGTCCCCAGGACAGTCCCCCCCATGTCAGAGCTCATTCCCGTGGGAGAAACCACCCCAGGACTGTGGGAAACTTCCTTGGGGACAGGCTGGAGCCCTGGCAGGATGCTGAGGCTGGGCACAGCCATCCTGCCACGGGATGAGCACAGGGCCTGGCACCACCCAGGGATGGCCGTTCCACATCCCCCCCCGGCCCCCTCCCTGCCCTGGGACTGGCCAGCAGCCCTGGGAGCGGGCAGGAGGTGCTGTGAAAAGGGACAGAGGCACTGGAAAAACCCTGACACGGCAGCACCGGGGGTTATGTTTGGAAAGCTGCAGCCTTTATGTAACACTGCAAACACTGGTACTCCCCGCTCTGCCCTGCGCGGGGTTGCTGGGCACGGCCCCATCCCCATCCCCATCCCCCTGCCCCCCTCCCGGACCTCCCCCAGCCCCAGGACCAGGCAGGCCCCGGCAGCCTCCAGCTCAGAGCTTTATTGAGGTTTTTGCACAAAGAACACCACGGTCACGGCAGCAGCGGGGGGAGCCCTCCAGCGGCCCCGGCGGGGGCGGGGGGGGTCCCTCAGCTGTTCTCGAAGCAGCCCCGCTGGTGCCACTGCTGGTCCCGCACACGGCGCACGGACTGGATCAGGGGCTGGTTGGCGTCCCACTCGTTCCAGTGACGGTACTCGCCCTTCTCAAAGACGTGCTGGCGGCCCCGGTACCCAGGGTACTCATAGCCCACCCACCTGCGGGGACCGAGGCAGTGCTCAATGGTGCCCACCCCACACCCCCGCAGCCCCTGGAGCAGGGACAGTGCCCCCATCCCCACCCCAGTGCCCCCACCCCAGCGTTCCCATTCCCATCCCAGTGTCCCCATCCCCATCCCAGTGTCCCCATCCCCTGCCACAGCCAGGTGATGCTGCCCAAGGCCACTCCTGTGCCACCAAGTGCCACAGCACAGGCTGCAGTGCCCAGGTGGGAAATGCCACATGCCAGGAGGGGATGGAGAGTTCATGGAGAGGGGACCACAGCTTGGGTGGTGGGTTAGGGCAAGGCGCCATCATCCAGCCCAGGGACAATGCCATGGTCCCTATTACTCCTTGTGGGCCAGGGAAAAGGTGGCAGCAGGGAGGGGACAAGGGACAAGATGGGCATGAGCAGTACCATGGCCCCTGCCACCACCCTGGGGGGTCCAACCACAGTGCCACGGGCAGGAAGCTGTTGGGGTGTCCCCTGTGTCCCCCTCCTTACGTTCCATTCAGGGCTTTGACGCTGGCCACACGGTCCTGGAAGCCGTGGGCCCAGAGGCTGGGCACGTCGTCATCCACGATCTCCATCTTGCGCC
Source organism: Serinus canaria (assembly GCF_022539315.1). Lineage (NCBI taxonomy): Eukaryota > Metazoa > Chordata > Aves > Passeriformes > Fringillidae > Serinus > Serinus canaria. The sequence goes on from NC_066329.1 coordinate 9,604,778, forward strand.
CGGTGTAGCCCGCGTTCTCAAACAGGTGGATCTTGTGGTCAGCGCTGTCCTGGGGGAAAGGGTGGCTCAGGGGCTGTCCCCTGATGGTCCCCAGTGCCGTGGCCAGCCCAGCACAGCCCTACTCACAATCTGGAGGGGCCGGATGGACATCAGGCTGTCGCTGCTGTGGCTGTTGGACCACGAGTCCCAGCGGGGGTAGTCGCCCTTCTCCAGCACAAACTGCTCCCCGGCGTAGGCCTGGCGCTCGAAGCCCAGCCACCTGCAGGAGCCCAGGGTCAGGGGGATGCTCTCCCTGCCACCCCCTGGGGCTGCTCCACCTTCCCCACCCCAGACTTACGGGCCAGACTCCACCTGGATGGAGCCCACCTTCTCCATCTCCTTCTCGGTGATGTTGGGCAGCTCCTCTGTCAGCTCACACCTTTTCCCCTGGAAATTCTCCAGCTCATAGATCGTGATCTAAGGTGGGGAGAGACCCTGTCAGGCACCACAGCAGGGGAACACCCCAGGAAATGGGGCCAGCAGTGATCAAAGGGCTCTGGCAGTGTCCCTCCATGCCGGCCATCCTGTGCCAATGTCATCCCTTGCCTGGAAGAGCTGGGTCCTACCAGTGCCTCTGCCCTGACAGAGCTCTGGCCAACGGTGTTTGTTTGGTAAAGCACAAGCTGGAATTTGTTCATGACTGGCTGAAAAACAGCTAAAACACAGAAGATTTGGGCTAAGAGAATTCCTGAGCCATGGGCTGCCTCTCCTACCCCCAGCCTGGTCATTGTCCATTATCATTTCCTTATCACTGCTTCCTCCAGATCCAACCATCCCCTTGACTTGGCCTGGCATGAGCTCTTTATTCAGAGTTTCCTTCTAAGCCCTGCCAGGTACAGAGACCCCAGTGCCTCCCCAGGCTGCCTTGCTCTCAGCAGAGCCTTGAGGCTGAGCTGCAGGATGGGCTGGAGCCAGTCCCAGCACCATTCAGGGACCAGGAGGGTCAGTGGGGTGACCAGGCACCCCCTGTCACTGTCCCAAAGGGGTCCCAGCTGCAAAACCTGAGTCTGGGACAAGGGCAGAGCCTCCTGCTCACACCACATAATGGGGGGCTCAAGGGACAGAGGTGACACCCAGGTTCCTCAGGAGCCTCTGTGCACCCCAAAGCAATAAACAGCCACAGCTCCTGGCACCCCTCTCCCATTGGCAGGATCTGCTCCCACCTCCAGCCTCCCCTGTTCCCGAGCAGCTTTGTAGGAAGCTCTGCACCCACCACATCCTCTCCAGCTGATTTACCTTCAACCAACCTACAAATACAACTGGGGAGTTTCAGTGCCTGGGCCCACAGCTGACCCTGCTCTGCTGGGATGTTTTATCTCCTGGATTAAATCCCTGGGCAGCTGCACACCAGCCTGGCCAGCCAATGGCCTTGGCAGCCACGCAGGCAGGGAGCAGTGTCCCTCCTGCAGGCAGCAGCAGCAGGTCCCCAGCCCCAGATGCTTCCCAGCCTGCAGCCACCCCTGGGCTCCACACCAGAGCAGGGCCACCACCCATGGCTGCTGTGGGAGAGCTGGAGGCCACTCCTGTCCCCAGCAGCTCCTGCAGTGCTGGCACTGGTTCCAGCCTGGCATCCCACAGCTCCACCCAGTCCCCAGTACAGCCCAGTATAGCCCAGTATACCTTGTAGGTGCCACCTCGCTCGCCAGCACCCTCCCCAGTCGCCATCTGCTCAGGGGGACTTTGCTGCTCGGTCATTGTGCCTGGAAAACCCAAAGTGCAGGAGGTTAAGGTGGGAGGCACTGGGATTTACAGCTGATGATGAAACAGAGGATGAAGCTGACATGCAACAGGCAGCAGGGGTTAGCACAGACCCCAGTGCACAAATCCCCAGGGATGTCCAAGCTCTGTTATCCATCCATCTCTCCCTCCTGCACACAGGCCCCAAATCGTCACCCAGGCACCCCCAGGACTGAACTGAGCCACATCCCAGATGACACAGAGCTCTCTGCTCAGGGCAGCTCACCCAGCTGCCACTAAACTCCCCTCTCACAGCCCTGCCTTTGTTCCCAGCAGGAATTTCTCAGCTTCCAGCTGCTGACATCTTTCCCCACAACATAAACCTGACACCATTCCCTTGCTCCAGCATCCCGGGGGACACCAAACCCGGCAGCTGGAGCTGCTGTGCCACCGTGGCCGGGGGGGATGGCGGTGAGAGCCCCCTCTTCACTCTCCAGGAACATCCACAAAACTCTGCTCCAGCATTGGAACACTCCTTCCCCGGCCACGCCACGCAGACAATGGGCTTAAGAGATGAATAAAGGAGTTTGATAACGTCCTGAATCAAACCCTGCAGCTTCACTTCTCGCCAAACCCCGCGTGTCTGACTCAGACTCAGACACACCAACTCTTGGTGAAAGCCCCTTGCAGTCCCAGCAGTGCTACCTCTCCGTGTGGTTCCGCTGTGCCGGGCGGCGCGGGCGGCCCCGCTATTTATGGGGTTGCTTCTGAACAGGGCAGCAGAATTCCCGGGGCGCTGATGCAGCAGCTGCGTCCACGGAATTCCAGCCATGAGATCCCACCTCAATAGCGCGGGCGCGCAGCGGGCCATGGAAACGTCACGCCGATTTCTCCCGGCTGTCCCTCGCACACGGGCCGCTCGATTTACAGAAGATTAACGGCCAAATTCGCATCAGCACGTTCACGCTGCTTCTTGCCAGGTTCTCTGGAAAACTCTGCCATCAGCAGTTCACCAGGGAGGGTTTAAGCCTGGAAACTGAGCGCAGCGCGGAGCAAAAACTGGGCAAAATGGCCCCGTTTGTGAGGGCTCCGGGCAAGGGGTGACACCCAGGTTCCTCAGGAGCCTCTGTGCACCCCAAAGCAATAAACAGCCCCAGCTCCTGGCACCCCTCTCCCACTGGCAGGATCTGCTCCCACCTCCAGCCTTCCTTGTCCAGGAATAGCTTTATGGGAAGCTCTGCCCACCGCATCCTCTCCAGCTGATTTACATTCAACCAACCTACGAGCTGAATCCCAACCTACAAACACACCTGGGGAGGGTTGAGCTGAATCCCAACCTACAAACACACCTGGGGAGGGTTTAGCCTGGAAACCGAGGACAGTGTCAAGCAAAAACCGGGCAAAATGTCCCCCTCTGTGAGGGCTCCACACAAGGTGTGATGCAGGGCCAGGGTTGGCTCCAGGAGCTCAGTGGGAAGCTGGAGCAGCTCAGCACTTCCAGATTGGTGTTCTTGCTGTAACTTTGGCCCTAAGCAGGTTCTCTCCATGGAGTTCCTTTTCTTTGTCTGTCCCCAGTCTGGCTCCCTGCCTGGCATTTCCCAGGAACAGGCTGGGAACACATCCTGGGGTGTGTGATGAGGCATTTCTGGAGCCTGGCACAAGGGTCTGTCCATCTTCACAGGCACAGGGTGATGTAAGGCATCAAACTGGGAGCATTTCATACCAGGCACCAAACTGGGAGCATTTCACTCTGCTCGTAGCAGGCCTGACTCCCTCTTCACCACTGAGAGTCCCTTCAGACTCAAACCATGTTCCTCAGGGAACATTTTATTCAGCTGCACAGATCCCAATTTATTACAGCCCTTGCAGGTTCTTCTACCTGCTCTGAGTGTGGCTCATCTTGAAACCAAGAACTACCCATGAAACCTTTACTGTAAAAGCCAGAAAAGTGAATTCCCTGGGCCAGGCTGGACAAACTGAATGGGAGAGGGATGGAAACCAGGAAAGGGATGGAAACCTCTCCTGTTGTACGTGATAGAATGAGGCTCTTCAGCCCCACCCCATCCCTACCTCCCTGGGTGATGCTCCAGGCCTGGTGTGACAGGGATGACCCAGGTGTCTCCAACTGACTCTTCCTCACTCTGCCTATCTGTGGTTCCTGATGAAGATTTGTTGTCCCCATCCGAGCTCCAATAGACTGAGGAGGAATGGATTCATTTCTGTCTCACCAAACACAGTATCAGCTGTCCTCAACAGATTACAAACACAGAATTTCCTATGCCAGTCCCTTCCTTCCCATGAGCCTCATTCACTGAGCTCTGCCACAGCCTCAGGGCCCTGGATCTGCCTCTCCCAGCTCTCCACACTGACTAGGCAATTCCAAAAACATGACAGAAGGGGCACTGGACCTCCTTGATGCCTCTCCCAAACAGACCTCAATTTCCTCTTGCTGTCAGCCTCTTACATCCTTTTGAAAAATGACTGCTGGAAAATAGATTTTTGTTGTTGTTGTTAATACCTGGCAAAGCTAAACTGGAACTGCAATGGTACTGACCAAAATACAGCAGCCAGAATATTTTTATTCCCTAGGAAACTGTGTAACACAAAATATGGGATTTCTATCACACTATCTGTGTGATTTCTGTCTATGTATTTATTGTGACCCAGATAGACAGACTCTATAAGGCTACGTGGAGCAACACAAAAGCTGAATCTCCACAAGAGCTCCTTCAAAACCAGATTTGGTACCATTTTGTTTAATATGGAATGAGAAAAACCCATAACCCACCAGACCTTGTCTCTCCCTCTCCTCCTCTGCCAATCCCACCAGAAGAACCAGAAGTTACTGCAGATTATATTTTTGCAATACATTTATGCTCAATACATTAAGCTCATGTCCAGCTTGGGAAAGATTCTCACCCTCCACCCTTCTCCACTCCCAGGGTGAGCAGAACTAGGCCTGGACTCTGCAGCCCCTGCCAGAACAGCCCAAATCCCTTTAAAGCTCCATGGAAGTGGTTTCCTAGAATCACAGGATATTTGGGTTGGAAGGGACCTCAAAGCTCATCTCATTCTGTCCCCCTGCTCCCCCAACCTTCCACTGGACCAGGTTGCTCCAAGCTCCGTCCAACCTGGTCCCAAAAGCCTTCAGCTCCTAAAAGTCCATTTTAAAAAGGAATTAAAGCAATTAATACCTGTTTTTCCTTCTCAGCACTGTGCTGAAGGGATGGATCCAACACTTCCCTCACATGGCTGCAGCTGCTCTTGCACCAGTGTCCTTCAGGGAGGTGCAGACAGTGACCTTGGGCTGTCAGGGAGCACAGTTATGGTGACAGCTCTGGATTTCACTGGAATAGTTTGTTTTACCCCCAGAACTGGCTTGGGGACAGCAGTGACAGCTCTGGGAACTCACCCCAGAGGTTTTGTACCTGGATACACCTCGTGAGGCAGAGCAGCACCCAGAACTGCCCACCTGCCCCTGAAACACACCATCCCTGCAGAAATCAGGGATTTGCTGCTCCAAACCTTCTACAGGTCAAACTTTGTATTCCCAAATCTGCCCCTCATGCATTTTCAGTTTGCAAAGAAAGAAGAGGGTGAAACAAACTTCTGTGGGAGTGGAAAGGGGATGGTGGGGCGGGGGGGGGGGTTAAGTCCTATGAAAAGTCTGGGGATGTCAAAGGTTGGAGAATCAAGCATTGCTCCTTTCTCTGCAGGAAGTGAAAGGCTCTGGTGGGTGAGGAACAAATTGAAGATTCACAGATGTTAAGAAGGTGAATTTGCAAACAGAAAAATAAAAAGGAAGAAATCCACAACTGGGAATTGCAATAAAAAGCAATGGAGCAGCTGTGCAAGTCTTGACACAACACCTGGAGCAGGGATTGCTGAGCATCATGAGAGGAGGGCAGTCAGAAAGTGTGCCTGAATTCCACAAAACACTTCATCCCACCTTTAAAACCCAGTATTGATGTGGCTTTTTAAGCAAGGAGAACAGCTGAGGAGCTGTGAGGGGAAAGATAAAGGACATGACAGGGCCTCCATCACCTTCAGCATCACTTTTTGGACAAGACCTGAACCTGCTCCAGGGCAGGATCCAGGAGTGGAAGAAGCAGCACATCTGAAGGAACCTTACAGTTCACTTCCATCTCCAATAAACAGCAGGAAAAAGCACATGGCAACAAAGGTGAAAGCACAAAAAATTCCAAGAAGCATTATTTGGAATTAAAATAGAATTATATAAAGTGTATTACAGTCTGTTCTATCATTTAAGAAGTAATAACATATTTATATATCTTTTATTACAGAGCAATAACCCAAAGAGAAGGAAGTCGATATTTAATCCATGTACAATATAAAGAAATAACAGAGCAGAAAAAACACTTTCCCATTCAACAACATTCTAAAGATGCTCTTTAATTAGACATTTAAGCATTAAACATTTCTCAGTAGTAGGTTAAACTACTCAATACAGTAATTTCAGTGCATTGTCCAAGCAGATGTGGAAATGCAAACACATTCAAGGGCTGTGTGGAAACCTCGTGTCAATCCCCTCACCTTCCTCAGCACAAACAGTTACAGAATTTCTGGCCTAGACCAATAACCAGCAAATCCTCCAACTGCTGGGAACACAACACTGTCACCTGTGGAAGTGGAAAACGCAGCCTGTGTGGATGTTCCTGTGAGCAGGGACTGATTTCTGGATATGGGAGGCCCCAGTTGATGTGAGTGAGAACAGCCACCATCATCCTCACCTGCACCTGCTGCTCAGGCTGACCCAGGTGAGTGTCACACCCTTGGGTGCTGCCACAGGAATACACCCCAAAAAACCACACCAAGAGTCACCTTTTCCACCATCATCTAAAGGAGAGGGAAGGAAATCTGTGCAAGGTTTTAAAAGGAGCTGGTCAAGGGTGGTGGCTGCACTGACACGGCCCATCCCCAAAATTCCATCAGAATCTTGGGGATTGCTGCTCTGTGGGGAGCAGAGGGGCTGCCAAACTAACAGTGGCAACAGCTCCCATGAGAAACAGGGCAGAGCAACAGGGAAAAGACTTCTACATCAGACAGATGTCTCCATCTCATCTCCAGGGAGCACAGGGAGCTGCCACCGGAATAAAATCCGGGAGCGAGAGATGTGCAGATGGGACTTGTCTCCTGCCATCCTGCTGCTATTTCATCCTGCTGCTATTTCCTGCAGACTGGGACTGCAAATCCCCCCCTGTGACTCTTCCATGAGGTGAATTGGCACATGGTTTTGGCAGCTCCAAGCCTGACAGACACTGGCCTGGGCAGGCCCCACGGGAGCCGCGCTCCCGAAACGCTGATCGGGGAAAATAAAAAAAGACAAAAAGGAAAAGGAGCTGAAGTGCTGGTGCTTTATGGTTTGCATCTAGGGGAGCCCCTCAGCCAGTGGGGAGTGCAGCCCAAGGAGCTCTGCCAGGTGAGGAGAGCTCTCCACTCTCCTTCTCCCTCTTCCATGTTTTCCTGGTTGAGCCTGAGGAACACCTGGAGTCACCTCCCTCCCTGGGCTACCACACATGGAAAGGTTCTGAAAGAGCACTTATCTGGGGCAAGAATCGAGTCTGTCCTCCATGGCCAGGGTGGTTGGTGCTTCAGAATGAGTGTCCAGAGACAGGGAATATCTGAGAATTAGGGATACCCAAACACCTGTGTGGTCCAGGAGATCTCTACTCTGCTATCAGCACATCTTGCCAAAGGAAAAGACAGGAAATCAGCTGAGAAACTGAAGATCACATTTAGGTTATCCCACAAAATCAGCATAAAAATAAAAACTTAAACCTGGTATTTACAGATTAACAAATAAAAATATGAAGTGGGACTATCTGAACTGCTATTAAAGTGACATTCAACAATTAACTGGAACCCTGATATGAGTGTAACATCCTCCCTCTTCCCTTCCTTTTTTGTTATAAAAACAGTATTTACATATTTTTACCTTTTTTTTTTTAAAGAGAACTGGTTGACATTATTGCTTGATCCTTTTTAGGAAAGACATTCCAATGAAGCAATTATTCCACATGCTGACAAAACACAGAATATACCACTTCAAGAGTGACAAAAGTTAACATTTTGTTCATCTAAAAATTATCTCCATCTGCCAGGTCAGCAGATCACATGTAAATACAAGCCAATCAAAAATACATTTTACAAAAAATAATCAAGTTTCCTTTTTCAATATGGCAGTAAACATGATTTGTTCTTCCACTCTCACCTTCCACAAATTCCATTCTAAATAGGAGCTTACTATTTGTTCACCAAAAAAAAAAAAATTGATTAAAATTATTATTTTCATAAACAAACACAAAGCCCAGCCAGACACAACTCCCAGAGGTGAACACCTACAGAGTCTGTTCCACAGCGAGGGGAATTCCCTGGATCACAGCACTCCCAAATATCTCTATTTTCCAAGACTTTCTGAAGTGCTGACCATGACCCAGGGGGGATCTCCTGGCAGGCAGGTCTGAAGTGCCACTGTCCCCCCTGACCTGACAGACACAGCTTTGTATTTGACTATGAACTGAAGCAGCTTTTCTCCACAAAACAGGAAGGCACCATGCACAGAGCAGTTGAGGCAGGAAGCAAACAGCAGCAACATGACATGGGGGTTTAGGTTCAGATGAGTTAAGGCTTCTGTTAAACTTCTTTATCTTCTCCTAGTTAGAATCACTGTCTGGAAAGGAAAACAGAAGGAAGGGTGTGAGATGGTCAGCTGGGACAGGAAAACCTTAAAATGTGTTTTCTGTTGTAGTGCCACCTTGGTTGTGTCTATTTAGTGCATTAAATGCTTAAGAGCCACCCAGAATTGTGCTGAAACCACACAAAGTTTTCAAACTTTGGGAAATCCCAACAGAGTGAGGTTATGAAAATCAAATTAAGTGCAGAGAAAAAGTGGAACTGTGACTGGGAGTGGAGGGGCACCAGTCCCTGACACCCCTGGTGCACAGGGCAGGGTAAAGGCAGTGTTGGTGGGGCCACAGTGGTGACACCAACACATCTAAGGAAATGTGAGTTTGTCACTGCACACCTGCACCCAGCACAGCCCCCCTTCCTACCCAAGTACCTTTTCAAACCTGATTCTCATAATGGCTCTGTCTCTTCTTTGATTTCAGCTCCTTCAGCCACTGAGGAGACTTTTCTTCTGACCTAAGACATAAAAAGAAAATACTCTTTATTCTTTCATTATTAAAACTCCTGACAGAAACAACAACAACAAAAAAAGGAATGTACAGCTTGTTGCATTATTTTTTCCTTCCACCAAGAAGAGCATGGGCCTTTTCCTGACACTGGGATTCTCTCACCTGTCCTCCTTTTCCACACTGGAGGGCAGCACTCTGCTGCCAGGAGTGCCGAGCTGTGCTTTGGGGGATTTGAAGAGCTGAGCAGAGCCAGTGTCACCAGAGCTCTCAGACTCCTGTCTTTTCCTCAGCTGGGCCTAAAGATAAAAATAAAGAAAGCCTTTTAAGCCAGCATCCAGGCTATTTTGTTTTTTTGGAATGCAGAACAGATCACTCCAGATTTATAAAAACACAACATGTTCTGAAATGAGAGTGGGGATTCCTTATAAAGCACCTGCAGGTACTGAACTGGTTTATCTCCCACCTACTGGGCTGTGCCTGAGCTCACCTTGAGAACAGAGTGATCCATCCCTGGGAACACAGGCAGTCTCTGGGCTTGCACTGAAGATGACCTTGGAGTGTGCTGGATCTTGTCTTCCTCCTCAGAATCCTCCTGTTGCATAGTTTTCTTCTCTTCTAATTTATTGTTAAAAAAAAAAAGAGGGGAAACCATGAGCTGGCTTTTCATCTCTACCCTGTTCAACATCTCTTCCTGCACTCAAGCAGGAATGAAGGGCAGTATTTAAAAAACACCTTTTACCAACTCCTGCCCTCGCACCCAGGCTGACCACAACCAGTTCTAGCTGAGGGGTTACCTGTGGAATCTTTGAACATCCAGCCATTATCTGATTCTTCTGTCAAGGAGAACCTGTTCTCCAGGTCCAGCCCTCTGCTCCTGCGCAGCGAGTGCGACGCAGGCGCCCGGCACCGGCGCTTCTTGCTCAGCTGCACCCGAGTCTTCAGAGCACTGGAGTCCAGGACAGCTGTGTGCTGCACAAACACACACCTGGGAATGAGCCCCAGCTCCTCCACAGTGAAATCCCACCCCACTTGATTGCATTCACCAATTAAAATGGATATTTGTCTGATTATTATTATTGTAGTCACTTAAAATCATATTAAAGAGAGTGCACGATGAGGACATGGTACTTTGTGGCTAACTGGGTGTAATCCTTTGATCTCTCCAGGCTGTGGATACCTGAGTTGCATGAATAATTTGCACTTAATTAATGTAAAAAAATAACTGCAATAATCAGGAGTTTAGTTCCTAGAGTGTTTTATGAATACAGGCCTTGCTAGCTGGTAGCAGCTGAAGGCAAATCCCAAGATTGGGATCTAAAAAGAACAACTACACAAAATTCCCTCGCAGAGCAGAGCTGCAGCTTCCCTGCCAGCCACAAACACTCAAAGCCACTCACCAGCAACAAGGACACTCCAAGTTTAGTGTCCCACTATTCAGAAACCTTCTATGATCAGTCATTTCCAGCACATCCAATAAACAGTAACATTTACAGAACAAAATAAGGAGCTGTAATTTACTTGCTTAAAGCAGTGTGCTGTTCCAGATTTGCCTGTAACCACCAAATATCCCTGAGCCTCCCCTTCTCCAGAAGATGTGGGTTTGCTCCTTTTTTCAAAAGATTTCAGGTCACAAATAAACTGCTAATCACACAGCATTTGCCAGCTGTGTGATGTTTGCCACTTAGAGCTATTCATGTTTTACAGAGACACCTTTAGTGGCCCAGCGACAAAACAAAACCTTCTGGAAGTGTTAAAACACTGTGTGGATGTGGCACTTGGGGACAAGGTAGTGGTGGCCTTGGCAGAGCTGGGGGAAGAGTTGGACTCAATGATCTTAGAGGGCTTTCCCAAATTAAACAAAGTTTTTGCAGCACTAGACATCATTAACTGTGTATGGCCAGAAAGTCCTGGTCTTACACCAACTGCAAGATTCTTCAATATAAAAAAAAAAAACCCTTTAAAATGCAACTGTGAGCTACTGTGGAAAGAAACCAATTGTAAATAAGAAAAACATTAGTGAAGGTTCTTACAGTCTTAAATCTGCACAGCAGTCACTGACTGTTTGTGTTATTTAATTATGCTTCCAATATTCATCCCTGGAAGTGTCCAAGGCCAGGCTGGATGGGGCTTGGAGAAAATCTGGTCTAGTGGAAGGCGTGGATGGGGGTGGAACTGGATGAGCTTTAAGATCCTTTCCAACCCAACCTGTCTGGGATTCCATGATTGATTATCCAAGGCCAACAGCTTTATGGAATCTCTCAGAACCTAAACACCACAGAGACTTAGAAGATCTGTAGTTTTGATCCTAAAGTTTTCAGACAGGAAAACAGCTGGGAAAATTCAGTGTGGGACAGGGCAAAACTGGTGGCAAAGTTTCCAGAAGGAACTGGGGAGAGCTTAACTGAGGGAACACACGATGGCAACTTACATCAATGAAGGAGAAATAGCTCTTGTCCTCAGAGAGTGTGTCCCCTGCAGGAGGCACATCAGTGCCATCAGTGGAGTCCATGTCTGTGCTGGAACGGTCCAGGCTGGTGCTCCTTTGCTCTTTGGAGAAGTCATGGTGCTCAGGCAGGGAGGGAGGCTCTGTCTGCGAGGACAGCGAGGACGGGTGGCTGCCCGCGGGCTGCTTCCGCCCCGACACCACCTCATTGTCCAGAGAGGGAGATTCTCCCACAAAGCTGCAAGGGGAGCAAATGGAATCTGTGAGATTTGGGGCAAACAGAGACCTGCAAGGCCAGGCTGGATCACACCTGGTCAGCAGGGGTTAAATAGAAGGGGAACAGGAAGTTAGAGTAGCAGCAGCAGGGTGTAGATGCTCTCCACTGGCACAGCCCTCACCCCTTGGATTCACAGGGTACTGGGGACTGGGATTCCACCCAGCCAGAGGAATTTTTCCTTCAGGAATGCTGGAGCTGAAGAGAGCTGGGCACCAGGGGGCAGCCTAAGGCAGGGCTCCATGGGCAGAGCTTCTCCTGCCTCACAAAGGAGGGCAGCAGCACCTGCTCTCCGGGGCTGGGATACTTCCAGTGTATTCCTAAAATTGCTCCCGTGGCCTGGACTGACAGGAATGAGCTGCACGGTCAGGGATGAAAGCTGGACACAGTTGTGTCTGCCTTTCCTTGAAATAGGAAGACTCTACTATCAGTAAAAAATGGGCTGTCTTGCTTCTAACTCTCAGTTTGAAAAAAAACAAAACCTAAAGGATTTAGCTCTGTTTTTTCTTTTTTTTTTTTTCCTCTTGATAAAAGTCTTTTGCCACTAAGCAGCATTTCTTGGGCACATATCTAGGAAAACTGTTCTAAACCTAAAAAACCCAGGTACATATCAATATATATGCATCCTTAAAGCAATAAACCTCAGTTTATTGCTTTATCAGTTATTTGGTACAGCAATCCCAGGAGAAAACCACTCAGGAGTTTCCTGCTGGATAACAGCATTCCATCAGCACCAGCACATGGTACAATGTCCAGTCTGGCAGAGCAGACACTGCCCAGAGGGTTTCCAGCACAGGAGCAGAGGGAATGCTGCTTCCCTCCCTCACCACTGGGCCCCAGGATAATTAAGAATGGCACTAATGAGCTCTGGGGGAAAGTTTTTGTTTAGGGGTTTTGCTTCAAATGACATTTGGTATCTGCAGCATTAGGCTTTAGAGGCATTGCAACATGGAAGAATGGAGAGAGGAGGGACAATCTGCAGGACCTTTCATGGAAATTGAAGTGTGTTTTGAATGGATCCTGTTGGATTTGAACATCTCCAAAACGTTTCTTCCCTGCTACACCCCAGGGCTGCAGCTGATACAATTCACTGAGGTTTTCAAAACTGAAATATCTCAGAGCAAGATGTGATAGAAATCCAGCTGAATTAGCACTGGTTGGTGGTTCCTCATTCCCAAACCTTCCCAATGGAATTTCCTTTGGAGTTTCTGCACAATTACAGCCCCATACACCAATCCCTATGGCACAGCTCATCCCCAAATGTGGGAGGGATTCCTGGAGTCCAAACCCAGTTATGTGCAGTGGATTCTTTCCAGTGAACAGCTAATTAGGGGGGAAATTCCCTTCAGAAAAATGAAACTGAAAACATACTTCCAGTTCTCATTACTGAGATATATCATGCACCTCTTTCTATTACTTCATTAAGATTTCAGGGTTTGTGAGCATATCCATGAGCTGCCCCTGATGCTCCACAGGTACATTTATAGACACTTCTCTGAGAAATCATCCCTCACATGGAGCACACAAACCCAGCAGGATGGTTATCACTATGGAAAATAAACTGACAGCAATCCTCACTTCCAACTGCAATTAAATTTAATTAGTTTTAGCAAGACAGTGTATAGAGGCCATAAAAAGGTGTTGTTTCAGCCTGTGAAATGAGGAGTCAGAGCTTCATGGCTCCACCACCTAAAACCAATTCCTTTCCTGTAAAAAACAATGATTTGCCTTATGAAGATTGTTCTAACCTAAAAGAGTTTTCTACAGTGCCAACTTGGAAAAGCTTATTCATGCACTTGAGAAAAACCAAAATAAAATATTTTAGATAAACTAAGAAAAATCCAATTAACAACTCCAAATGGGAGGAGATGGTTTCATCCCTGTCCATCCCAAGGAGTTACTGGCCAAAGCCCACTGGAACCAGCCCAGAGGAGTTCCTTATGCTAATTCCAGCAGTGACTCAGCTCTAGAAGAAAATACTCCTTCCTTCACCTTCCAAAAGCTCATCTAGGAAAAGGACAGTGTTCATCCTGTTGCCATGAAGTTATGGCTTTTGATTTCAGAATTCCCCTCCTCTCCCAGAGAAGCAGTGGAGTCACCATCCCTGGAAGTGTCCAAGCAGAGGTGGCACTGCTTGGTTTAATGGCCACAGTGGGATGCAGGTGAAGGCTGCACTCGGTCATCTTGGAGGTCTTTTCCAACCTTAAGGACTCTGTGATTCCATGAAGATGAGGTCATTCCCAGAAGCACTAATGGAACACTCCTAAAATAATCCCTCCATGGCTGCAGTAGTGGGAAATGCCCCAGCCTGGAGGTTCCCCCAGCACAGCAGGAGGCTGGGACACTGTTTGGTCCCTGCAGGATGTGACACCGTGGGGCTGGCAGTGGAAATGCTCCCAGGGAAGGCAGCCAGGCCAAACAGGAAAACTGAACCAGCAACATCTCCTGAGGGTTCCTGCCTCCAGCTGGGGTGAGGAGGAGGCACCAAAGGCAGAGCCCTGCTCAGAGCACCACAGCAAAGTGAGGAGAATGTCTGCACTGCTCCTGGCAGGGACTTCATCCAAAATAAACTGCAGACAAAATGCACGTTCAATACATTCCAGGAAGACTTCCATTATTTAGAAGTACATTAATCTCATTTCTCTTCAAGTGCCTGAATTAATACAGCAGTAATTCCCCTGCAATGAGCTGTAAGTCAAAATAAAGCAGCGCAATGGGGTGGCAAAACGCTGAAGAATCTCTACACTGTCACCCTTATACTGTAAAAAAGACAAAATCTAAACACTTCTTGCAGTGCAAACAAAATTCCAGCACATGGGATTAAGTCCAATCCTCCAGTGAACTGGAATGTTTAGGTGGAGCTGTTCTAATCAGGATGGATGGATTGAAATAACTCTCCAGTGCTGTCTGCTGTGAAGCTGAGACAAGCACCTTTGTTAAGAAACTGATCTCAGAAATGTCTGTACCATCCTGGAATCCAAGTTAATTTTACAGCAGCCTGGCTGTCACTGTTGGCACTCACTTGGCTGCTGAGCCTCGAGCTGGTCGTTACCCTGATTTCATAAGCAATAAAAATATTCATAACACACAGTTCTCAAGTGCAGAACAAACCAAATGTAATTGACTTTAATGTCTGCTCTAAGATCCCAACAAGTATAGCATTAAAAACCAGATAAAATGCTATTTTCATACCACACTGAGCAGACATGATACAAGTTCAGGGAAGATCAAGATGTAATTTACACAACAGGTGTGAACTATAAAAAACCTCACACTTTGCTGCTCTAGGTTTATTTCACTAAATCATTCTAAGAACAGAAAAGCATCAGCAATACTCAGTATCAGTTTCACTCAGCTGATATTCCATTTCATCCTCCACTTCACCACAAACAAAACACTTGAGAGTCTGAGATGTGGGCATGGAGAGATGCACCCTGAGTCACCCCACCTGAGCCCCAGAGGGATTTTGCCACTCTGCTATTCCAGAGGGATTTTGCCACTCACCCCACCTGGCAGTATTTTTAAAGGAAAGCCAATGACAGAAAATCAGACTTAAAAACAAAGAAAACAAATAGAAGTGTGTTAGAATGCTGGGGGACACAAGACAGATATGGACCTTGGACTTGGTTAACATAACAGATTTGATAACAGGATGCTCTGGCAAAAGCAAACAGAACTTTGAAAATTAGAGTACAAGAAGATTAAATTAAACAGGTTTACTGGAAAAAGAAATCTCATTAAACTTTGCAAGCAAGAGATGTAGTTATATGCATAAGTTTGTGTATGTGATTTTAACTTCATCATTGTAGTTCACCCACAGAAGTGTCCAACAACAGGGCTTGGAGCAACCTGCTCTAGCAGAAAGCGCCCCATGGCCGAGGGTTGGAATGAGAAGATCTTTAAGGCCATTCCAGCATGAAAGCACTCTGGGATGGTGGGACTGCAGCCTTCCCCCTCCTCCCCAGCTGAGGAGAGCCCTCACCTGTCGCCGCTGTGCCGCTGCTCGCTCCAGGTGCCGTACTGGCTGTCGGGCTCCTGCACCAGCGTGTCCGTGTCCTTCGCTCCCGGTGGCTGCCTGGAGAAGCATTGCCTCAGCTGGTCCTGCAAAAACACTTCCAGTCAGTGCTCCAGTCCCTGGCTGAGGCATGAACAGCTTTTACTGGCAATAATGGGTTGGAATTTGAGAGTTAAACTCGGCCGACTGGGAATGAACTGAAACGCGAAGAACGGCTGTGAAGTCGGAGCGACAATTCTCTGGGCAGTAATTCTCTGAGCAATAATTACAATCATTGCTTTCCTGGGCAAAGAAAGGATTCCAGAGGTTGGAGCTGACTCCCTGGTTTCAGGAACTCCATGCTGCTTTAATATTGCTCTTATCTCAGGTTGCACAGAGCTTCTCAAAGCACCTAGGCAAGCATAGGAATTGTGCTGGGAATGATATTTCATCTCCTCAAGCACAGCAGGCAAACATCAACTGCACTGCTCTTTTCCTGGGTTTAATAAAATGATCCTTTTTTTTTTCCCCCAAGCTTTCTTTGGAAGACATTCAAAATAAAATGCATAAATACATAAATAAATAAATAAATAAATAAGCACAAGGCCAGACACAAAAAGCCTTCTACAAACAGATGTAACATCCAAACCCAACACAGGACAGACCATGGTGGGTTGGCTTTGTTTTATTCTGACCTCTTCTCTCCTGACTGTTTTTATTCCATGGATCTGCTGCTCTCCTAAGAAGGAATGAGAGGATCCCAGGCCCTCAGCTTTCCAGAGAGAGAAGTGGGTCAGTGCTGGCACCCCAGATTTGCAGCACACCAATGTCAACCCAGCGCTGCAGTTGTGCAGAGCTATTCAGGGAGCTTCAAGAGCTCCTGAAATCCTACACTGGGAGCAGATAATTAACTGTTGGTCTCTTTCACCTTCATTACTCTGAGCAAATACAAACATGGCTTTCAGCTCCAGATCAGTTTTGCTTATCAAGATTTTATCTGACAGCAAATTACATGGTTTTCCACCTGCCCTTGGAAAATGCAAGGATTTTTTGCTCTTTGTAAGTACCCCCTGCCTCCAACTCCCTGAGCAGAACACGTGGCTGGACTAGAACACAACTCTTCAGGCAGCACATGCAAAGAAACAATAATTAGGAAATCCCACATTTAATATGTAGAATTCCTTCATATTATTGGGGTGGGGAAAAGAGATTGCATGTTTACTTGTTTCCTTAATTTTGTACACCTAAGGAATGCTGCCTTAAGACTATAAAACCATTAAGAATAATTCAGCAGTGCTGACACCTGGCTACTGAAGAAGTCCCACAATACTTCCAATTCTCATAATCAGTTCTTATTTCCCAGGGGCCACAGCCACTCTCCAGCCCTGTTGTGCTCTTTGCTGCTGACAAAGAGTGTGTGTTTTAATGCAAAGAAAATTAAAAAGGCTCCACCATTTACTCCAGCCATCACCATGCACCTCAAAGTAAAAGACCAAGTTAAATTCTGTTTGCAATTCTCAAGTCAAACAGGTTTGGTTTCTGAGTTACATGGAACAGACGTTTCCTGCTTTTCATACTCCAGATGTTCCTGCAGCCCCAGAACTCGCTGGTTATTACACTTTATGCAATCATAGGATCTTTAAGGTTGGAAAAAACCCTCACAAAGATGGAGTTCAACCTACCCTACATAGATATCTAAATAGAGACAAGTACATGAATGCCTGGAGGCGAGTTAAGCTCTTACATTTCCCAGTCCATGCCAGGTACAAGATTCCAAATGTGAGCCAGGCACACGCTGCTTCCAACACTGGAGACAGTCTGGTATTTCCTAGAAACCACAGGGCATTTCCTCCTGCTTGGCTTGGCTCTATGTTTTGCCTTCCACAAATTCCCTCTGCAGCTTCCCAATGCCATGACTTGCTGCAGGGAGTCCTGGGCTCAGCTCTCACCCAGTGGCCACAGCACCTTTGGCTGGCAGCTGCCCTTCTAGGAAAGGCACGAACAAATACCAGTGGCTCTTCTCACTTCCCTCCCAACTCTCCATGCTTATTCAGGGGATTATTTTCCACCTTGATGCTTATTATGAATTTTTATTCAATGCCAATCCCACATCATGAGTTACCCTATTCTTATAATCAATTTGTACAATGTTTTCAATTGGTTACAACTAAAGACCATTACCTCTACACATGGCACCATTTTATTTGCAATCACTCATGCTGTTTCTGCTAGAAATTAGACTCAAAAGCTTAGAAGCAGGAACAGCAGGAGCAGAGGAGCAGCTTTTGTCGTGCTGCAGTGGGGAGCCCTTGTTTACACAGCAGTGAGTTATCAGGGCCCCGGGGGCTGTGCACAGGGGTGTGGACAGCCCAGATAACAACGGCTCAGCAGCCACAGGGGTCAAGTTTGGATGCAAAGACACCACTGCTGTGAAGGCTCAGTAATACTTAACAACATTTTACACTGCTGCCCAGAATGACACCAGTAGCAGAGTTATTTCTGGGTGCTAAACCCAAAACAAGCCTGAAAAAGAAATAAAAGTACTGCTTCTGACGGCGCTGTGAAGTCAAGTTCAATACAACAAGCAAAGTCTAAATGTCAGGAATAAAACACTCCAAACTCTGGGAAATCTACAGTTCTCTGTGTTCTGAAGACTTTGTTATATTCAGAATCATTATTTCATTTTGCTTCTGGAGGAAGCTGCTTATTTCAAGATGATTGTGTCCTTCCCTGACAGACCCTTTCAACACATATTTTTTAAGGTGCCAAATGATTAATTGGAAAAAATAAATGCTCTCTAGGTACCAAGCAGAAAAATCAGGAGTGGGAAGAGGAGCTGATCCTCTCCTTGGCTGGTGGAGGAGGTGTTGGCTGGGGGCACCGAGAGCGGTGCAGAAAAGCAATTTATAGCCTGTGCAGCAGCTCAGAGGAGAGGGGGTGCTGAGGAAGGAAGTGACAACAAACCAGGAAGATTTTCCTTGCCAGAAGGTGATTATTAGCAAGAATGAAGAGTTTTAGCTTTTCTTTTCAAGATCTCTTTTCTATTATTGTCATCACACTCCTGAAAGACTCAAGGCAGTCAACACATGAAGCCAGGCAAGGTACAGACATTTCCTCCATAAACAGAATACTCAGGAAACTAGAAAACCAACAATTCCAAAGTAAAAAGCAGTAAAGAAGGGTCTGGTGTCTTTTTAGCACACAAGATAAACCCAAATTAGAACTTTTCTAATTTATGATGACAGAAAAATCTCCCAAATCAAATAAACCCCACAACTGATCCAGGTTTCAAACGCTGTAATTCTCCAAGCTTTGATGTTTAACTTCCCAATTCTTACACCTTGAGCTAGGGAAAAAAAATCTACTTAATTTTTCTATAAAATTAAGCAGCTGAGCTGTGTCCTGCTTTGCCTCTGGTTCTTCTAAAATGAGCCATTATGATTATGCCTCTTTCAGTCTTCCCTTGGAATTAAGCTGGGCTTGGCTACAATCCAGGGCTGATTACTCCTGCAATTTCCCGTTCCTGAAAACAACGCACACACAACATTGGTCCCACCAGCCCCAAAATTACCCCTAACTCTGGGTCAATGCAGACATTTATGTGCAAAACCCTCCTGCACTGATGGGAAATGAAGACCTGGCACAGGAGGAACACCAGCTCTGAGAGATCTCCTGAGTCAGAAGCTGCACAGACAGTTTCAAAAATATCTTTGTTTGCCAAGGAGCCCGAGACATCAGCCAGCCAAAGTGACAGCCCACAGCTTGAGTGTGAATGTTCAGAGCTAAATTCCACTGGCATGGGTTGGATATGAAGAGGAACTGCACAATGGAAGGAAGTTTTGACCATCTGCCTTGTTAATATACAACTCTGAGAAAAAATGGTGCTGAGTTCTTGAAAAGGGCAGCTTTTTCTTTTTTTTTTTCCCATTTTTCCCCTCTGCTTACCTTCATTAAAGAAGAAAAAAATGTGGTCAAATTGCCCCTTAAGTGTGACACTGCATTTTAGCAGAGCTCACAAGTTCTTACAAATCCCAAAAAGTATTCCAGCTGTTCCCCTGCAGCATGCCAGGAAGACAGCAACAGACCCCCACCTATTCATATCTTATGATATTATTTTGTAGTTGACTCTGCTTTGAATGGGATGCTAGTCTTGATGAGCACAAGAAGTCCCTTACAACCTAAATTATTCTACAATTACTCTAAGAATTTGAAGTACTAAGAGGTGAATGATATATTTTGGAACACTAACAGAATTATCAGAACATGACATCAGATTGAAACCAATCAACACTGAAAACCCCACCAGAATAAGAGGGCTTAAGGGTCACAGCCCATGGATTTTAATTTGGAAGTACCCAAATGCCAAGATAGCAAGTGGGAAGAGGATTCCAGGATTTCCATCTGTACTTACTATCCATCCAATGAATGCTGCCCATAAGGAGTAAGTCATGGCTCCAGCTCCTCTTAATTCCCAGCAATCAGGTGGGATTCAGACTGGTGAGATCAGCCAACTCCTGCTTTAATTAACTGCTGAATGGAGTCAGTGCCTAGGGGAATGCTCCAGGCTGAGGCAGCACCTTCTGCCCCCACCCTCCCTGCTGCAGCCCCAGATAAAGAGTTCCAGGAACTGCCCAGCTGAGCTCAGGGATGGTTCCAGACCTCCAGCATGAGGGAAGGCTCCCCAGCCCTCCCCAACACCCCTGCCAGCACAACAGCCGCAAACAGGAGAGCACTGCCCCATCCCTGGAGACCAGCCCCAAGAGCAGGGACAGAATTGAGGGAATTATTCCATCTCAGACTCTCCAGAGCTTTCCAGCCTGACCCAGCCACCTCCAGGGTGTCAGCAGCTAAGGAGATGGCAGTGAGTGGCTGTGGAGTCTGCTCAGGTGGAGCATCCCTCTGGGGACTGTCCAGCTTGGGGGTCCCAGCACAGGGAGGATGTGGAGATGTTGCTGTGAGTCCAGAGGAGGCTGTGAAGATGATTAGAGGGATGGAGCAGCTCTCCCATAAGGAAAGGCAGAGAAATGGGGCTGCTCAGCCTGGAGAAGAGAAGGCTCCAGGGAGACTTTACTATGGCCTGCAGTATCTAAAGGGGCTCCAAGAGAGCTGGGGAGGGACTTTGGACAAGGGGGAATGGCTTCCCACTGACAGAGAGCAGCTTCAGATTCATGTCAGGAAGAAATGCTTCCCTGCCCAGGGCAGCTGTGGCTGCCCCATCCCTGGAAGTGTCCCAGGCCAGGCTGGACAGGGCTTGGAGCAGCCTGGGATGGTGGGAGGTGTCCCTGCTCATGGCAGGGGCTGGAATGGGATGAGCTTAGCACAAGCTGGTTTTATATGAAAAACTGGAGCTGCTGCTGCTGCTGAATGCACAAACAGTGCCTGGAGAAACACACGTGTGCCCCATGTGACTGTGAGCACTCACACAGCACATTCAGCTCTCTCAGATCCTAAGGAGCTCCACTGCTCTGCTCAAAAATCCTTTAAATAATGGATGTTTCCCTCTCCCATGGGCAGTGGAGTACGTTCCAGTCCCACAGTACCAAGCATCTCATAAATGCCATCAGGCCTGACAGCCTCCCTGTTGCTATGCAACCCTGGGCTGCCTTTCCATCTGAGTTTTGCCTGCCTCTTCCACAGGGATATGATACCCAACCACCAATTACATCCCTGATTCTAAAGCCTGACAGCATTTCCCTTACGAAACAGGAGTTGTTTTTACAGGGTGACTGGTCTAATTCTCCCCCTTTTCACTGCTTCCCCATTGCTGCACAGGACTGAACCCCAACCCTTTCCCCCTGGAAAGGAACAGCAAAAATTACAGATGTACTAAAGGAGCTCCAAGAGAGCTGGGGAGGGACTTTGGACAAGGATGTGGAAGGGAATGGTTTTAAACTGGCATAGGGCAGGTTTGGATCAGATATTAGAAGACATTCTTGTCTGTGAGGGTGGTGGAGCCCTGGCACAGGCTGCAGCACCAAAGAGAGACCCAAAGTCTACCCTGCATGGATTCTGGCCACAGCAGAGAACATGGGCAGAGGAATGCAGATGAAGCTGGTTATGCCAGGGATCTGGTTATGACCATGCAGTGCCATCAGCTCCCTGCTCCTGCAGGGACTCCTGGTGCTGTTCTCCTCCTCATTCCACAGAGGATTTCAAAGACATTTGAGAGTTTGTCACTTTTTCTACTCTGCAAATGGAGCTGCTCTGCCTGGCTGTGAACACTCACCACACACAGGTCAGGTGGTTCAGGGCAAGGCTGAAGATGGAGCAGAGGTTGACCCGATGTGCAAAAAGCAGACGAAAATCTAATTCTAAATATAAGCCCTGCTAGGGCTGAGTGAGCCACAACAGCACTTCCTCTGAAAGGTGGGAACACACAACACCACAGCACAGCAGAGGAACTAGCTGGGAACATCTTTAAAACCTCTCCTACACCATCAGATTAAATTTCCTTTTCAGCCTGAGGCAGCCAAGCTGATAAGGAATGAAGCCCTAAGAAAGCCAAGGTAGCAGGAAGGAGCCAGAGGCTGGGTCAGGAAGATCCTGAGCAGTGAGAGGGAATCCAGGCTCTCCCCAGGGCACGTGTAACTCCCATCAGAGTTAATAAAACCTGGAACAGCATCCCTCGACTTCAACACTGCAGGAGGCACACGCCAGAATAAGGCAATTTCATTCTGGGATGCCAAGGAGGGGATAGATTTGGTTTTTTTCAAAAGCTGCATAGTTGAAATCAACACCTCCTACTCCAAATGCTGCATTTCACAGCTCTTCTACACAGTTAACGTCTCTCCACATGAGACACAAGTTAAACTTCAAACAAACATTCCTGGGAAAAAAGCTCTCCTTAGCTTAAAGCCTGGAATTAAAGATGTAGAGAAAGTGATAGGATTTCCTGACAACAAGTGAATTACAAACATGCTCGTTTCAACACACAGCTCAGGAGATGTTTTAGGAGACTGCAGTCAAAACACACACACAGTCACCCCCCAGTCAATGCCAGGAGTGTTTCCAAAACTTTCACAATATTACCAATTTCAATAAAAATGGATTGCCAGGATAGGGAGGCTGTGAGGTTGGGAGGCCCTGGCACAGGGTGCCCAGGGAAGCTGTGGCTGCCCCTGGAAGTGTCCAAAGCCAGGCTGGAAAAACCTGGGATACTGCAAGGTGTCCCAGCCCATGGCAGGGGGTGTGACTGGGTTATTTTAAGCCCCCTTTCAACCCAAATTCTTCTGGGAATCTATGATTCTAAGGCTTGCATTCAGAGAAGTTTTTGTATGATACAATTTATTTCCCCTGAAAGCTGTCACTTACAGCTTAAAAAAAAAGGCAGCAAGATGGATGAACAGAAAATATCAGCTCTAAATCTATTTATGCTATTTTCTTCTTGTTTAAGAGCAGGGTGAAAATCAACTCCTTGCAATCAGCAGAAATGAAATCACAGAGTAAAGTCGTTTAAATAATTATTCCTGCCAAAATAATGAGAGAATAACAAAGGCAGCCACCAAAAGCCCATCACTATGGGTTTCTGGCCCAGATTTATCTGCCAGCTACGTTCATGGCCTGTTAAACCAAAGAGAAGTTATTAAGAATGAAAAAGCAGGAACTGTTTCAGCACTGGCCCTTGTATCTTCATTAATTAAACTGAACAGCTTCACTCCTCCCCCCATCCCCAAACAAGACAAACAACTCATTTTTAAAGCCTGCTTGCTGCAAACTTGCTTCCCCCTACCCTAACAGCTCCCTGGGAATTTAAAGATTAAATTTAAAGATTAAAATTCCATTTACTGATAGTACCCAAATATTATTTTTGAGAACAACTCACTGTGTTCTCAGTGAATATTAGGGCAGAACAATCCAGCAGAACTATTCACCGTTGGGCCTGTACCTATTCCAAGTTCAGAATCAAAGTGCCAACTTGTAGTAATTTCTCTTTACAAATTTGTTGAAGGATGTTCACCACAAAGGACAAACATTTTGCAGATAGATTAGGGTACAACATAAGAGGCACTGCAGATCAAAGGTCTTTTCTAAGCAGAGACACAGTTCAGGTGCATGCAGGTGTGGAACTCAAACAAGGGCCCTGTCCTGCTCCAGAAAGGGATCCTGGATGGGAAAAGGCAGAGTCCATCAGCTTTCCCCAGCAACAAGCTGTACAAGCTTAGAATGAAACATCTGGGAAGATCAGAAAAACTAGGATGGGAATTTCAGCCTCTAGCAGGGAAAGGGCTGTGGGGTGCAACAAAAACCCTCAAAAGGACTAAGTGTCCTCCCAGCACATCTGGGACACATGCATCAAACAAACCACTCCACTTCCACCTTTATTTTGGAATTAAAAACTGAATCCAAACTAAGTCCAAGATGAATTTTGAATGAAAACAACATTTTCTTTGACTGCCCAGAACACCAAAAGCAAACCACTCCTAAATGCACTTTGGTGTTATTTTTAGCATGCATCAGAGCAATTTAGGTAAAACACATCGACCACTCTCAGCCCCAGAATTCATCTTTCCTGTTCTGTGTGAAATACCTCTGAGGTTTTCCATGACTTTTTTTAGCAGTGTAAGTGGAGCCAAGGGAATCAAACAGCTTGCCCTGGTTTTATTGTATGGCAACAAACCTCGAGACCTAGAACAGTGCTGGCTGTGAAACCAGATCTCACACCTATAATAGAACCATGACCCACAGACCCTGATTAAATCTGAGGCCATGTTTAATGCATGTATCTCTGCTCCTCTTACAAAGACACCAAGCTGATGACATGAGATGAAAATGGACAATTACCTCCATCAAAATAAAAAGAAAAAATCAGCTTCTATTTAAAAGGTCTCACTGCAAAGCAAAAACTTCTGCAAGCTCAGCTACGGATTTGCAGATGTGAGGGTGAAGGAGTTTACTCACACTGACTTAAATTGTGCTGCCTGAGTTGAATTTGGAGAGCTTTCTGTGCTTTGTATGATGCCAAGTTCTCCCTCCAGGGAAGGGAGCTGGAAGCCCCTGGCTGTGTCAGGCAAGAGTTCATGGGCATGGCTGCTCCTTCTTTAAAACTCCACCAGCCGTGAGTGACTGCTCTACACTACAGCCCCAAAGCTGCACAGAAATCAGTTTACATGAATTACACACTTTTTACTCATTCCATAGTTTTTTCTAGCACAATGTCAGTAGCTCCAAGGACTAAGACAGGACCCTGTTGCAAAAAAGCTAAAAAATACCAGCTCCAGGTCTGTATTCAGCAGTCATTTGCCACAGACACAATGGCACCAACCACAAACTTCTTGGAGTGCTCAGACCTTAAGTTTGAGCCCAAGTGAAACCAAATTCCCACACAAAGCCAAGCACAAGCAGAATTGCTGCTGAAACAGAGTAACAGCAGCTCCAGCACTGTCACCAGTGACTTAAGTGAAAAGGTCACCCTGTGTCTCCTCATTTCTGCTCAGTAAGCAGTGCTGTGTAGGACAGCAGAACATTTGTCCTCTGCAGGTTTCACATTCCCATTTTTCAGCCTTCTTCTACACAAGTTGTTCCTTCAGATGATTCCAATAAATCTAAACCACCAGCTTAAAAAAAATCCAAGAGAACTTCACCATGCTAACACTGTAACAGTGGTTACCAAATATTTTCTTCTTCATTCTTTTGTGCTTACTTGACACTATTTTCTTTCCCAGTCTGTCCAAACAGGACATGGATAGCAAGCTGGGACAGAAATGCTCTACCCAGTGCTGATAGAGAGCAGTGGAAAGAGCCACATTCAAACACCACACCTGCCCAAGGAATGCAGCGTCACCTGTGCTCATTCCCTGAGCAAACCCTGCCAGAGCTGCCTGTGTTTACACTTCACAATGAGTAACTGTTTTGTTTAATAATAATAATAATAAAAAACATTTTAGCCACTTCAGAGAGTTTGGATTTACCCACATGTTGGCACCAAGGCTTGGGGCCCCTTTCCACACAACTCAACCACAGTCACTGGTCAAACATGGGGCTTAAATCACCAGTTTCAGCTCCTCTCCATGAAATAAAAAGAATAAAACAGATTTGCTTTCCTTTCACTCCCTATCTCCCCAAACCTTTGCTGCTTTGCAGATGTGACAGAACTAGAATTGGGGGTGTCAATAATGGCCAGGAAGGTCATGGCACCTGCAGCCCTCAAGAAACCAGCCTCTTCTCCACCTCTTTGCCATGCCATGGAATACAGACAGTCCTTCCTGAAAATAACCTGGAGACTAATGGAAAAGGGAGGGGAAAGGGCTCTGCCTGGCACAGAGCTGTGGAGAACCAAGAGCTCTTCACCTTTCTTTTGCTCCCAGGAAGTGCACCCTATCTCTGCCACACCACAGCCCTCACAAGCCACATTGACCTTATTGCTTCTATGGCATGACAAAGTAGGAAGCACTCTGAGAAAAAAACACCTATTTCTCAATAAAAGAAGGCAATAATGATCATTTATGTTGCCTGCACAGTGACAGCACTTCACTCTTCTTACAAATTTAGCTTCAGGCATTTTTTACTAGAAAATCACAAATACTGAAGCACATCCAAAGCCACGCTGGCCTGTGCTGGGGATGGTGCAACACCAGCCCAGTTTCAGCCTAACTCTCTAATTTCAGACCAATACGTGTCCTATCTTACTGTCTTGCTTCAAAATCAACCACATTGTTCCCATTCCCCAAACCTTGATTCCCTGGGCAAATGAAAACATCCACCTGTGCTGCAGGAAGAAAGCAGCTGGGAGCAGACAGACAGACAGCACTATCTGGAGGTGTTTTGGGGGCTGTTTTTAGATGGAAAAGCAGACAGGAGGGAGGTTTTGTGAGGAGAAAAAACGCTGCAACAAACCCGAGGGTTTGCACTGAATTTTTTCCCTTGAGGGTCTCAAAAAGGTGCTTACAAGCTCGGGGGGCTCTGAGCTGGGCTGCCTCTTCCTCAGAGAGGAAAATCTCTGCTGACTCCGCACTGAAAACCTTCGGAAGGACTCTCTGCTCCGGGATGCAAAGTGCCTGAAGGAAGAGGTTCTCTTGAAAGGAGTCCTGGTGCCACCTTCCCCTCCACTCCGCTCATGAGCCACCGCAGTAGTGACTAAATTTAGTGCTTCCTGCAAGGATCTCCGCACTGTGCCCATCCACTGGGTCATGTGAGTTTGTGCCACTGTCAGTTTGTCTCCAAGGTAATCCATTTTTTTTTTTCCAGCAGAGATGAAATATCAATATTCAGTAGCAATTAAAATATATTCTCCTTAACAACCCCGATTTATTTTGCGAAAAGTGATTCCGTGTATAAAATATTTCCTGCTAAGGAAAACAGCATTGCACTATCACCCTCAGCATATTCCTAAAATTAAATAACCAAAGATGTGAGGGGGGAGATTGGCATTTGTCAAGTAGGAAAAAATAAAAGACTTTTCCTACTTACAATCAGCTTTGCAGAGTTCCATCAAAATATGTTTAATTCAGCCCCGTTAAAGAGATAAATCAATGCTTAAATCCTGACACAGTCACTTGAAACGAGTCCATTTGCAAGCAGAGAATCAGGTTTTCACTCTCTCATTTCAGAGCAGGAAAAGCAACTCCCTTTTTAAGCCAAGTTTTTGTTCTGCTGTAAATATCAGAAGAATAAAACAATTCTTATTCTCCTGGCTCGGCCACTCGACAGGTGAGAGTACACTGACCAAAGTTCTGGTGCTCCTATACAATCCATTTAGCAGCAAATCGATTAGATCTTCTAAACAATAAATCCAGCTTCTCCTCAGAAAACTCTGCAGCAGGGTGTCAGCAGCAGAATCCCCTCCTCACCATCCTTGCTGCCTCCGGAGCCATCCTGGAGCTCTCCCTGGCAGAACTGCGGAGCGCGGCCGGGGGAGGCTCAAGGGGAAGCGTGTCCAGCCCTCCCCGCGGGGCTGCTCAGAGCCTGCCAAAAGAGCTGCTGGATGGATGACATCAGCTCCTCTGCTTCCAGGGACAAACGCAGGGACTGTCCCCACTGCTCCTGTGCTCACATGGCTCTGGATACACAGCTGTTTGCAGCCCGGTGCCTCCCAGGCAGGCTCTGCCACACTCCCGGCTAAGGCACACGAGGTTACGAGCAGGAGAACGCTGCTGCTGCTGCTGCTGCTGCCGCCTCTGGAATGCTGAACCCTCCTCTCTGTCCCTGTGCTCCGGGGAGGAAACAATGAGGAGGTGACCAGCCGCAGAGGTCTGCCCGAGGAAGGATCTGGGCTGGGCTTTATTATAGTACAGGCAGGGTTCCCATGGCAACGCAGGGAACAGCATCTGCTGGCTCTGGAGCAGGCAGGAGTTGCACAGATCTATTGGAATGATTCATAGTTTGCATACGTCACGTGGACTTACTGATTTTAACCCTTCCTGGGGAACGTGGCTCTGCCAGGGAATGTCTCACCCCCACACCAGAAGATTCCCCCTGGGAATCCTACACCTACACCCTCGTCCTGCTGCTTACCAGACACCTGGGCAGTGCCAGCACCTGTACCTGGTTCACTGGGCCATTCATGGCCTCAAAGAGGACATATCCCAGTTAGTGACTGCTATCAGCACAGGATAATGATTAAGCCAGAGGCTCAAACCAAAGCTGAACAGGTCTGACCACTGGAAGCTGGTTTTTTCCACTTTTCTACACCATTCCCTGTTGTGAGGAACAGCTCCATGTCCTTCCTAAGCTCTGCTCCCTCCCCAGCTGCTGGGAGACCACAGGGTTGGTACCACAAACCCAAAATGATTGAGGGTAATGAGAGGACCCCAGGTATGACCAGCCATGGAATCTTGGGAACAGCCTACTTGGGAGGACAGCAGGAATAAAAGCTTTGAGTTTAAATCAGTAAATCTCAGTTTATGACGTAAGTTTGGACTTAAAAGTCCAAAGTCAAGCTGTGACTAGTTCAGGAGCAAGGGGAAAGAGGCAAGACAGGCACGTTGGGAGCTGCTCGCTCTCTTGTTTGTTCAAGGGGGTTTGTGGCTGTTGCTTAATTTGCCATACAAAGTACCATGAACTTGCATCACCCTCTGCTCCTCTGAACTATCCAGGAAGAGATTCAATGGAACAAAGAATTTCTAGATAACATTTGATGCAATGGCTCTTGCGTAAGGTTCACTGTATCAGAAATGTGCCTTGCAGACACACATGAACCCAAGATACCCTGAGGAAACTGGGTGCCTTCCCTTTTAATCCCTGTTTTTAGGAGCTCAGCTCCACCGACCTGTAACTTATCTCCAGGAAAAACTTCAGTGACAACTATGTAGCATTCCCTAACTTATCCTCATTCCTGAAGGTGTTTGTTTTGAATGTTTGCAAATTAGCAGCTTTATAAAAACCCTCAGTAATCAAAGAAAATCCAGCCAACAGAAAAAAAATCCTTTTTTTCCCCCCTCAAACAACTCTTCTCCTAAAGAGTTGCAGGGTTATTTTTGTATGGAAATGGAAAGAGATAGTTTTGACCAGATTCCCCAAGAGCAGGGTGTTCCTTACATTTGTAAAGAAATAGGAAAAAAAATTATCTACCTGAGTTATGGATAACGCTTCACAAACGATGGAGATCCTGCATCCAAGGCTGGAATTTAAGACTTACTGCACATTTTCATGCTGTTAAATTTAAGTGTGATATTTCAAACATCTGTGCCTTTGCAAGTGCAGCTCTGTGCCTGGTGCAGTGCAGGGACTGTGCACGGGGCACTCTGCCATTCCAGAGGGTTTCAGGCTCCATCTGATGCAGGAACCCCTGAAATAGCAGCCCAAGAGCTCTGCCTGGAGATGCCATGTGAGTTAGTCAGCAGTTCCTTCACCTCACCAGGATGGGCAGAGCAGAACATAAATTTAACTCCCCATCTGGAATATCACCTGGGGCAAACAGGGGGAGAGGCAGAGCCAGATTTCACCCAGGATGCAGAGAGCAAAATGTTCCTACAGCTCACTGCAAGGACTCCTCACATGTGCATGGAACTTGAAGGATCTGAAAATGCTCTACAGAATATATTCCACTTTTTTATTATAACTCCCCTGAAAAAGAATGTTATACCAAATATACAATTTTTGTCCTCAGAAGATTGGAAAACTGCTGACTTGAGTCCTTCTGCAATACTAAATTTAGGATCTTCTGGCACCACATGAACACACTGCTGGGTATTGAAGCATCTAAATTACTGCTTAGATTCACACCTCAATTAACATCAGGGCAAAATGCTTTGGAGAACAAACCAGATGCACCTTCACCATCAAATTCAAATAGTCTGAGATTTTTCCAGCACTTCAGCTAAACTTGCAGGGGAGTAGAACAAGATGAGCTTTAAAGTCCTTTCTCTTGGAGGCCATGGGCACCTTCCACCATCCCAGGTTGCTCCAAGCTTCATTCAGCCCAGCCTTGGACACTTCCAGGGATCCAGGGGCATCCACAGCTTCTCTGAGCACCCTCTGCCAGGGCCTCACCACCCTCCCAGGGAAGGATTCTCTAACTGGCCCCCAGCCCAGCAGTCCTGGCTGCGTGAGGGTTTGTTCCTGAACAAGAACAGCACAAGATGATATTCTGCCCTTGACAAATCTGAGTGATTATCTCACTCTGGGGCTGTGAGGAATCTGCAGCTCCAGAAAACAGAGCACATACACACAGCTACCCAAACTGCATGACTAATTACCTCAGTATAAATGGGACCTCGTTATTCAAACATTGCTGGATACTTCCATTATTAACATCTATTCCACCTACAGCTCAAAACCACAACCCTGCACAAAGGCCTAACAACCCTTGTTTCTCCCCTTATTCAGTAGAAAACAAAATTCCACGGTTACATTATATTTTCCAAAAGCCTCTTACAGCTCATTTAGAGCTTCACCTGCTCTCAAACACATGTAATTATGTTAATGACTCTGTGGGATTGCAAGGTCAATTTAAAGAAGGCCTGCAAGCAGCAGAGCACAGAACACACAGCCCAGGTAGGGCAGGGACTTGCAGCCTCTCTACTGGGTGTGAATCCTTCCAGCCCAGGGGGGTCCCCTGCCATCAGCTCCACCCCAGCACCATGGAATGGAGAAGGAAACCCAGCTGAAGACCCACCAAAACACCTGGGAGAAGTTTTCACCTCAACTGGGTCCCCTGAAAGATCCTGTGATAGCAAAGCAGATGGGACAGAAGGATGGGCAACCTCAGTCTGGACTAAGTGTGACAACAGTTTCTGCTCGTCCCATGTTGCAACCTCAGTCAGGAATTCACTCCCTGATGGGTTCCTCCTATCACCCCCTCCCCCCCATCACTCTAATTAGCAATTAGCATTAATTCAGGCATTTTCAAAGGGTTTTCTGTGAGCCATCATCCCACCTACAAACAGCAGCACCCAGCACTTGTGAGGACCACAGCAGCTCCAGTCCCACCTTATGACACCCCTGGGAGCAGAGCCTGCCCTTGTAAGGCTGTCCCAGCCCTGCATTCCACACCAACTCTCCTTCTGCTTCATTAGTAAGAGAACTTAATTTAACCTCTTGTGCTTGGCATGATGGGCTATTTAAAGATGCAGGACTGGGCTGGGCTCGGTTGCACAGCTCCAGACTAAATTACTCTTGGGCTCCTCAGACATGACAAACAACTCATGGTTTTATGGGCTCCTTGTTTTTGCCTCTGTGTTCTGTGTTTTGCCAATGGAATTGTCACATCCCAAGAAGGAGCAGCAAGCATTCCTAACTACAGCCTGAAATTCTCACATGCAACACCCCCATCATGAAGATTTTACCATGCCATCTTCCAACTCTCATTTAAAGTAAAAAAGAAATGCTTGGCTGCACCTCTGGCAAAGAGAGCAAAGCTCAACAGCTGGAGCAGAGGAGCTGCTCCATGGCAGATACCCAGCTTGCCACTATTCCAAACAGGAATTCCCATGACACTTAACACAGCCAAAGATAAAAGACCTTGGTGGTTTCATCTGCTTTGTTTTGTGGGGTTTTAAAAAGTTTCATTGTAATATAAAAATGCAATTCAATGAGATGCCCAAACAGGCTCACCTGTATGCAGCTACTCCACAGCCAAAAGAAAAAGGGAAAAAAAACAAGAGAAAGCAAAAAGAGTGAAATGGATGGAGTGTTTTAACACATGGACTTTGGACAATGTCCATACAGAGAAATCTCTTTTGTAACCTGAAACCCCAGGTATCCCAATATTTACACCAAATATTTGGTTTTGATTCCTACTTTCATTTTCTACTGAAATTAAGCAAGTTACACTCATGGCCACAGCTCTAATTAATGGTTATTCACAATCTTGGACAACTTGCAGAGAGACTTTGGTATTAAAGGTGTTCCCCTTGCATAGCTGCAAGAGGCTGAAATTCCATTTCCATACTTTTTTCCTTCTGCTAGGTAATTTTAAAAGCCCCCAGAGGCCTCACAAACCAGTGAATAATGAGAGGCTGTGAAAGCAACAGGTTCTGCATCAATACTGGGAAAGTTTACTCAAGCACACACTGATATGGGAGGTTTTTAAAGAAAGGTGCAAAAACATTTCATAAAAGATCCCATCAATGGCTACTTTAAAAATATTTTTTTTAAACAGAGATGAAATGCAAAAAAAATAAATTAAATCTGCATTCCTTGTTTTCCTTATAGAAGTGCCCTTGTGATAAAGAAAGCACATTAATAGTTTTCATGACTGAACAAATGCTCCACATACTTGTTTATACCTGCCAGAGTAATTTTTCCATTCTACTGCCACGGTGATCCTTGACAGGATCAGCAAAAAAATTAACTTTCCCATTTTATTTGTAATCAAAAAGTCAACCATCCTTTCTCTACCCAGGATTCTGGGTACTTTTGCAGCAGCATGTCATTATTTCAAGATTAATAAATTCTGTAAATAAGGGTAACTGTGAAATAAAAATTTTACTCCAAGTTTTTAAACAATTTAAATGCTACTACTAGTCATAATTGCAACAACTGAAGTACAACAGTATTTCAGAAAATGCCAATTGTTTTGTCCCCCAATCCACATTTCTCCTGAACCTAAGCAGGGCCCAGTTAAACATCCTGAACATACACAGCTTTTGTGCCTTGAATTGTTTCAGTGTAAAACAAAGCTATCAATGTTAAAGCTGAGGAAACCAGCTAAAAATATACAAGGTTGTTTGAAAGCCCATGTCCATAATCCTGCAGCACTTCCCTTCTAGCTCAATGGAGAAGGAAAAACTGAAAAAACAGAAACAGGAAATTCCTACAGCACAAATAGGCTGGAAAGGACTAAAACAATTTTCTTTACATTTGTTTATGTCCAAGGGATCAAGCCAAGCAAAAGATGGATGGTTACAGGTTGTTTTTGATTTGTACAAACAAAAATCCAGGATGAGGATGTCTGCAGTGATCTCCCTGCACCAGGAAAGGAAAACAAAGTAATGCCAGAGCCAGGGCTCTCCTGGAGAGTCCAGCATGGAACAGCTGCTGCTCCACCACTTGATCCAATGGACATGTTAAACACAAATAACCATAAAATATCTTCAAAAGAGACTTCCTGGGCACAGAACATGGCCTAAAAAACCTTCACCTGCTGAACTTTTCTCCCAGGGCACACAGGGTGAGTGGAGTGCACAGACACAAGCAGGAGAACACACTGCTCCTGCTCCACACCACCTGCCTGAGGAGATGTCAGAGCATTTGTTTCCCTCACTGAGGGTGCTCAGGAAATCTCCAACCACGGAGGGCTCAGATCTGACTCACAAAATTCAGAGAACACTCTGAAGGAAGAGGTTTTTTTTTTTTCATGCATGGGATTTCCTTCTTCAAAGATCAGTAACAAGGAGCTGCTCCTGAACCCATTCCAGCTGTTCCTGGTATGATCACACACTGCTCCTCCACCTTCTCCCTAAAAAACACCATTCCATGTGGAATCAGGCACTGCTTGATGGCAGTAAATTGACCAAACACCAGCTGTGAGTTAATGCAATAATTCCTTCACCCATTTTAACACACTTGATGATGAGAGCAGAGGATTTATTTGAGATGGCTGTATAACCCTGAGTGCACACACCTTCCTTTACTTCCAGGTCTCTCTGCTCTTACTGCCTCCTCCTCCTCCTCCTCCCA
This sequence comes from Serinus canaria, assembly GCF_022539315.1. Lineage (NCBI taxonomy): Eukaryota > Metazoa > Chordata > Aves > Passeriformes > Fringillidae > Serinus > Serinus canaria. The sequence goes on from NC_066329.1 coordinate 9,638,419, forward strand.
GACCCAGCACAACAACCCCATGTTGCCACATTCCCCAGGACATGGACAGCCCTCAATCCATTCTGCCTCCCCTTAAGTGCCAGGGATTTATTGCTCTCCACCATGAATCACTAAACCAAACACTACATTTTTCCAAGCTTCATTCAGGCTCCAGATTTCCCTGAAGTTACACTTTAAGAACACCTGTGCCCTGCAGTACAAATCCTGTGGTATCCTGAGGAAAGTTCTCTACAAAGAGTTGCTTTCCCTGTGCTCGAGCAGCTCCCTAAAATCACCATTTCCTTTCAGCACAGTAAACACACACTGGCTGCATGAACAACTCAGCACTGCTGAAGGGACAGGAACAATAGTGGGAACTTGGCTGTCTCCCAGCATCAGCAACATGGACAACAACTTGGGAAAGCAGGAACTGAGTCAAAACAACTTTAGATCAAAATATTACGAGGGAGGCAGTGAAGTTACCTCTGCTTTGTGTGTGTAAGTGAGGTTTAAAAATTCTCTTTAGCCTCGTGTTACTGCTTTGGTTGGAAAGGACTTAAAGATCATCCCTGCCATGGGCAGGGACACCTTCCACTATCCCAGGTTGCTCCAAGTCCTGTCCAACCTGGCCCTGGACTCTTCCAGGGATGGGGCAGCCACAGCTGCTCTGGACAATCTGTACCAGGGCCTCAACACCCTCACTTTTTCAGAAGTATATTCACAATTCCAGATTTAAAATAAGGGGATCGAGGGCAGGCACAATCAGCCCCACTTCCAGCTGCTCTGAACCTGGAACAACACAGTCACTACAAAAAAAAATGACCAGGTCAATAAATTATTACATCTTACTCAATGAAACCCTTATTGCAACAAGTTAACCTAGAATGTGCTATTCCATGTGAGCATTTTATGGTAAATTAAACCTAATGCCACACCTCATTAGAACAAACTGCTGTGCCCTGAGCACGTGTCCTTGGGCTGGGAGCAGGGCTGTGGCTGTGGGCCAGCAGCACTGCGTGGTGGAACAGCACTCCCTCGTGTTCCCACTGGGAATGGGGCTCCTCAGCCAGGCTGACCTGTCTGCCTGCTCTCAGCAATGCCACAGACACCACAATTCCTCTTCTACAGCAGCAGCCAGGAATTGGGGAAATGCCTTTCCAGATTTTCCTGTGCAAGGGCATAATTTACCCAGGTTATCCGAGAGGTAACCCAGGTTATCTGCTCCTGCTGGCACCAGGAGAGCACACACCTGGGTGGGAGGAGTTTTTAACTCTTTGGAAGAAACATCCCCACCACCAAACGCAAATCCCACAAGGGAAGAGCAGCACAGTCCACAGGAACCTTCCAGAAGTGCAGAGAGAGGGAAGGCACAGCACACCTGCACAGAGCCCCTTCCCTCCTTCAGAGCAAAGATAACCCCCTTGAGAGCAGGATGGCCCCCCCTCAGAGCAGGATGATCATCACTTGTGGCTCCAGACAATGATTTCAGTTTCCTTCCATCACCAACCCACCTCCTCTCACAGTGACACGTCAGGACAGTGGTTATTAACCAGCTGCTGCTTCCTTCACAGTCACCTGACAAAACACATCAAAACTGCTCTTTAAAGGTAGCAACCAAAATCTTGTCAAAACAAACTCTAAATCTTACTTCTTCCTTAAAAACCTCAATTTTCTTTTGATTTTGCAATTGTTCAATTCATGACTTTCAATAAAGAACAAGGTCTTTTTAAACCATCACAGTGCTGCAGAGGAACGTTTTATTTAAAACAAGCATTTGCTTTGAGTGCTTTCAGGATGTAGCATTTCTTTGCTGCTTGAAAAATGACAAGTGCCAGACTGGGGAAAAAAACCAGTCCATCAGGACTGGTACCAGCATGGGCAGGAGACCCACCACCACATCCATTCCAGAAGGCCAAACTGAGCAGTGAACCAGAGCAAGAACTGCTGACAACTGAGAAGGCCAAGGGCAGGAACAGAACCACCAGAGCAGTCCAGTAGAGGCTGTGTCCACCAGGAAGCCAAAAAAAAAATGGTTCTTGGACAAAGGGCATTGCAACAGGAAACCTCAGTGCTGTGGCTGCACAGCTGGCATGACCAGTCTGACCCTGTGACTGATGAAAGACCATGGAGCTGCACCTACAGGACTTCCTGTGCAAGATGTCTTGTACCAACTACAGCAGAGCTCCTCACCAGCTGGAAAAGGGGTGATGGATACCCCAAGCACACTGGAAAATACTCAAATGTATACAAGCTGTGGAAAAAAATTATTTCACTGGACACAAAGAGGTGTCAGCCACCCACAGGACCCAGATGTGTGGAGGTCACACCACTGCACACGGACTGGGGCAGACCACAGACCCTGCTGTGCTCAGAAAATGCTGTTTGTCACAGCCAGACACATCCTGCCCAGAGCTCAGGAGAGCAATCAGCAAGGAATTAGCAAAGAGCTGGCACTGAGTGGGTCCAGTGATGTCCCACAGCTCCACCACTGCAGGAGTAAAGAAATTACACAGCAGAGGAGATGGAACCCAACAGTAACTCCATAGAGCAGCTTTAAAAGCAGATTTTTGCTGTAGGATTTTTTAATTAAGAGTTGTAGCTTCTTCAGGTATGTCTGCCTAATGAATAAAGCATCTTAGCTCCCCAAGACAGATTAAATAACACTTGACAACCAACCCCAGCATCTCTGGTTACCCCTGACTGTAAGTAGAGAGATCAGATAAGTATCTCCTTCAGTAGCCTTCAGCTGCAACAGCAGCACAGCAAGTGACAGAAGACACAATTGTGCATGTCTTTTAAATTTCTTTTTTTAACATCATGAATATCAGAACTGTCATTCTAATATTTTCTTGCAATAGATCAGGAAGTGTGCATGAATCGAAGTGAGTAAGGAATGCTCCAGGGCCCCTAAAAGAGAATATACACCCAGAAAATACAACATCTTCTTCTGTTACAGCTTAGAACTGCACAATACAGGGGCCCACCATCCCAGGCATCTTCTGGACTGATCCAAAGTTTGGGTTAGTTTGGGATTTTCCCCCTGGCCTTATGGAAAATCCCATGTCAAAGCAAGGGCAGGGACAGAGCTCTTTCACATTTCTCACACTGACAAACCATGAAAAACATTCACCCCCTCCTCACACCAATGACTGATTTTTAGTTTGCAATTTAAAGGAAGCTTTTTTATTAAAAATACAGCTGGTCAAATAAAAAAATTGAATTAATGTCCAAGTACTTCCATGTTCTGTATGTACTACTACAGTCTCCAGCAGGAAAAGGTTTTCAATAAAATCCCCTGTTCTTCAAGCACAATTTTCTCTCCTAGCTGCAAGAAATTCACAGTGGGCAATCTCACCTCACAGCTGATCAAAGGACATACAGGCAAGGATTGCAAAAGTAAACTCAAAATGAGAGAAGGAAACTCTTTGCTACAGTTTTAAAACATAGTAGCAAACAGCTAACATGAAAAGGTTTGGGGCTGATCACACACAAAATTGACAGCTGAAAAAATGAAGATCAATGCAAACTACAACAAGCAAATGAAACCTGATCTTTGATGAGTACAGGAGAAATTAAAACATTCATTAGTTCAAAGCAGTACAGTATTTATTCATAAAGGCTTTTCAGCTCAAATTCATGTTTTATAAATATGAAAGTTTCAGAGACACAGCAGTCCCTGTGCAAAGCTGGCAGGGCAGCACAGTCAGAGCCTGCTAAAAAGAGCTTTTCGTGACAGACAGCCCTGAGGAGTGTTGGAAGAGGAAGTGCTCACTGAGACACTGAAACCCATGAAGAGTCAAATTAAAAACAATAAGGAAATGTAAAATGACACACTCCTAAAGCCATGAGCATGGCTGCTTTCCTGGAATAGCAGTGGCTGTACCAGCAGCAGGGCAGGAGGGTTCTGGGGCAGCAACCCCAGAGCCAGGCAGAGCTTTTACACAGAGAGGGAAGAATATTCCTAACACAGACTAAACTAAACCACAACTCCCATGGTTCTGCATAAACAAGGAAGAAATGACGATTCCTGAAAGGGTTTTCCAAGGCACATTCGGGTAGTCTATTATTTTAAGTATTAGAGATAAAACAGCCTTTCTCACCCAAAATAAATCCTGAGTTTCGTGTCAGTACTCAAAAAGGAACTGCTGAGGAAAGCTTCAGCACATAGGAGCACTCCCAGGATTTCTGAATAGAGTGAAAACAGCCAGCTCTGGGAGCACACTTACCCACAGATACTGCAGGAACTTCAGCAGACGTGGACAGTAATAATACTCCATTTTCCACAGCTCCGAGTTAACGCCAACCCATCCCTGCTGCAGGCAGCTCCCGGGCTCTCCCCGCCTCCAGCACCAGTTAAAAGCAGAGTGGAGCAATTAAAAGCACCATGAATAATGTAATAATGTTCTGAGTGTGTCTGGCCCCACGTCACCACCACCACCACGAGCTGGGGCTCCTCAGGAGCAGTCGCTGAGCTACCGGAGGCAGCACGTGACTTAACCACTTGTTATTGAGCAGCCCAATGCTCCCAACTCCGTAATCTGGAGTGGCTCAGGCTGGAATTAGTGACAGGACTTTGGGTTTTGCATTAAAGGCCCTGCAGGAGGAAAGGGAAGCTCTAAAACCCCTCAGTTATGAAACGCTCTGAACAGCGGCGGGGTCGCTCGCTGACCTTGTTTTGGGTGATGTACAGGAAAGACAAAAACCCACACATGTAACAAGAGGAGCTGCTGTTTTTATGCTCTTTGAATATAAAAATGTCTTTTGTGAAGGAGAAGAAATAGACACAACCAAGTGGCTTTTTATACACTCCTGGAATGTTCCCAGGGAACGAAAAACTGCCAAAAAAGGAAGAAAGCCCAGGCAGAGCTTTACCCACCCCCAGGTCGTTCTCCTTGGGCTGGGTCTAAAATAGAGAGTGGTGGAGTTGTTGGACATCAGCAGTGGGTGGTTTGTGAAGAGCAAAAATGGGAATTGTAACACTGTTGTTTTTTTTTTTTACTTACATCCTTTTTTTGATGGGAAAAGGAAAGATAAGTGACAGGAGCCCATCCAGGGAGGGCAGTCTGTCCCCTCTCAGCACTGCTCCAGCTCTCACCTTTCCCAGGGAGGGACAAGGCTGAGGTGATGCAAAACAGCTTCCAAGATGCTGCAGTCTCCTCTCCCTGAAATTTTGATACTTCCAGGAAACTACCTCTTCACTTTGCTAATTATCACCTATGAATTCCTGTAGAGCTCAAGCAAAGTATTTTGATTTTCTTCCAGGTTGGATTAGTTTTTGGGGTAACAGAACAACTCAAGATGGGTTTCAGAAGGAACAAAACTCCAGTATTAGAAGCTTTACACAATGCAGAAAAAGAGAAGGTGTGGTTTTCAGTGGGCAGGAGACAGACCTGTCATGGGCAGAACTGAAAACAACTGGTGAACTGTGACAAGCCAAACCATAAATTCATCTGCACATGTTTATAAAATATTTATCTTCTCTCCCTTGCACTTCATTTCCAAGATATTTTAGGAGTCAGCTCATGATTTTCTTCAACAAATCCTTCTCCACCCACACATCTCAGTCTCATATAAATGTATCTTTCTATGGAGACCATTAGAGAGATTTTCCTCCCTAAATGACAAAAAAAACCCCAGACTTTAATATAAAATAAATAAATAATATGTTGAGAGACTTCAAAACAACTCCTGCCTACACCAGTCCTAGTAGCAGTGCTCTGTTCTAACTCCCCAAAGCAGCAGTTTGGGTTAAAGCTGCTCCATTCTCCAGCTGAAGGAGCAATTCCTCCAGCCCCACAGCACAAGTGCAGTTCCTTTATTTGGAGGATGAGTCCCAGCACACATTCCTCAGGTTTTCATTCCCAACACTCTTATCAGTCTGGATGACTCAATCAGGAATCCAGGCTTGTGACTGAGCTCAGCTCTGATGGCATCACACAGTTTATGGAAACACCTCCTGAGCTCTGTGGCTGCCCCTGGATGTGCAGGTAGGGCACTGAGAGGGAACAGCCCCACATCCAACCACAGGGACCAGCTCAGTGCTCACACCTGTCCCTTCACCTGCAGTCCAGGTCCAAAGGAAAAGATTCCTACAAGGACCCAAGGCCCTGAGCCTGCTGCAGGCTCTGAGATTTGCAGCTGAGTCAGTGAGAGAAACCCCTCACTGTCCAAAGCACAGAATTTAATTTTTATACCTACTCTGTGCTGAGGCAGGGCTAAAAGGGAGGGAAATACCATCCATAGCAAAACCACAGATGATGATAGTCCATCAGTGTTGCTGGAATCTTTATAAAAGCCTTACTCTGTTTTTTAATCAATACAAACTTAAAATAGCTGAACAATGTGATCTAGATGAGTATTAAATCTCCAAAGTGCCATCCTTTGCAATTTCAAACACCAATCCCATATTACCACTTGTATTTTGCAATGGTTGATTTCAAAGGCATCCTATGTAATGTTCTAGAAGCCTAATTACAAGCAGATTCTCTGGAATATAATCACAAAGAAATGACCTCTCCAGAGGTAAATTATACTACTGCACCTTGCTTCCATTTGGAATTGTGTTTATCCATAAGAACCAAGCTCATCAACTGTTCTGGAAAATGCCATCCAAGCAGCTGTTTAATATCACAGACAGATGTGGAGTAATGCAACAAATTGATTCTTGCAAACTCATTTGGCAAATATAAAAGGGTATCAATATCAGTTCTTCACTGCTTTATTGGTGAATGTGAACAAAAAAAACCTGTTTATTTTACAACAAGACTTGTCACTTTGAGCACTCAGTCTCACTAGAACAATACCAATACACCCTTACTGACCAGCAATATGGACTGGAGAATATATTTTGTCACTAAGCCACATGGAAAAATAAGTAACTTCCCAACTACACAGACCAGAAACTGCTCAAAGCAAAAAGCAGCACGATGTCACATTTCCATCTAATCCCTCTTTCCAGCTGTACCAATGGAAATACAGACTGCAGTGGGATTTCTGGGAAATAGGGGATTTAACTGTTCCACCGGTGGCTCTTTCCTGACCCCTCGTGTCTGTCCAGCTCACACAGCTCAGATGTGTCTCCAGCAGAGGGGAGTGTTGGAACGTGCTGATAGAACTGGGAACTGCGACTCCACACCCAAAATCTCTGCTTTCCCCAAGGAAAACAAAGGCATAGCCTCAGTGCAGAAGAAATGGTTTGGTTTTACATAATCTTCTGCAGTGCCTCTGTAGGGCTTTGGAAAACATCAGTGTGGTGAGTTTTCCATCTCCCAAATACAAGTCAAAGCCCCTTCCATGCACTCACTCACACTTTACACCCAGGAGGAGCAGGCTGCCCTTTGGCTCCCTGGGCACTGCACAATCCCACCCCGAGGAGCCTTTCCAAAGAACACAAAGGAGCAAAGCACTTGGATCTTCCTGAATTCCACACAGGTCAGCTTTCTCTCTTCATGGAGCTGAGTCTCCCTTTCCCACCTTCCCTTCTGTCTCAGGCTACACTTGGTGAAGCTGAAGGATTATCCTGAGAACCTCCCAATCAACAATGAAGCTGGAGAACAGCAGCTGTATTTATTTGAGTACAGTTCAGTTATCCCAGCACTACTTCCAACAGCCCTTCTGTCCCACATCTCCTACCTGGCCAACACCACCTTTACATATTTGCACTATAAGCTGATGGCACATAACTTTTAGGGGTTGGATAAATGCCCATTCTGTCAATAACCTAAATTCCCTAAGATGAACTGTGCTAAGAATGGGAAAGAAAAAAGGACATGAGCCCTTGGATACCTTCAATCAAGCTTAAAGATTAGAACTGAAGAACAACCTGAGCCCACTTCCAAAACTCCAATTAGGAAATTTGTTTATAAAATCCTTACAGATTTAGGTATTTCTCTTTTCCTTTGCTAGAAGGAAAGAAATCACTGAGTTTCTTTTCTTTTTTATATTTTTCTGTTCTCTGCTAAAGAGCTGCAAACAGCAGAGTGAGCCATGACAGAACAGGGCAGTGCAGCACTTCACTGCAGAGTGTGCTGGCAGAGACAGGACAGGGGAGGTGTGACCTTGGGACGGTCCATGGGACAACATCCTTCAGTGTCCACTTTCCAAATCCTTTACTTCCCTCAGGAAACATTGACATTTCATTTATTGCCCATCTTTTGGAACATCCAGACCTTTGTTTCATATTTCAGAATAACAACTGGATGTAGGATGCTATTTCACAACATAAAATTTCTCTGAGGGCTAAAGTCAGGACATCCTTCTGAAACTGAGGAGAACAGCAGCCAACAACATCAAGAAGGAATTCACCTCAACAGTTTGTGTGTTAGAGACAAATCAAGCCACCCAAAATGTCAGCTGTGATCTTTCACAGAAACACTTCTCTGTGTGTTGCTGAAAGACAATTAAACCCATCATTTCTCAGGCTGGAACACACTTCTATTTGTCTGAGAAAACAACAAAAACTGTAATGCTCTAGAGCCATCTTGAGTTCAGGATGAAAATTCTTCACTGAGAAAGTAAACTGAACAAGCTGCAAGGCTGAGGCTTCGTGTTGGAAGCTTTGGCAGGGAGCACTGGGGTGGGATCCCAGGGAGGGGCAGCCTCACCAGTTCAACCCCCAGCAAATGCTTCTCTGCTTGGCAGACTCATCCTTCTAGCACAGTCCTCTGTAAAAAGGAAAACAGCTGCAGCTCCTCTGATCCAGCCCCAAACCCCTCCTCCAGGGTCACATACCATTCCAAAATCTGCTCTTCTCTCCTTGTAGAAACTGTGGTGGCTCCTCTGTGTAGACACTGAGCAAAAGTCTGTTCCCTCTGTTTTGTCTGAGCTCTGCTTGCTCCACTCCTTCCTGGGAGCCTGTAAAATACAGTTATGAATGTGATTAAATATACAGGATATATATAGATATTTTCCATATATATAAAACACCTTTTGGAAAAAAAAAAACAAAACCAGAGGAAACTGAAAGCTGAAAACACAGAATGGAAAAACATGACATCCTACACTTTAATCCCAGAATTATAGGACCATAAAGGTCTTTTCCAACCAAATCCAACCTCTGGATTTCATTCACATGTCACTGTGTGAAGGGAATTTCTTGTCTTTCACCCATGTCAAGAAAGCAGTGGAGTTTCATAGACAAATGAAGGCCATTCACCCAGTAAAATTAAAAATAAAATTTGCTTCCTTCAGATAAAGACAAAAAACAAAGAGAGTTCTCAAAAAGATCACTGCTGACAACTCGTAAAATAAACCCAAATTACTTCTTTTCAAGTAAATATAAAATTGCAGAGTTCACAATTTAACCTCCCATGTTCAGCATTACAAAAATAATAAGCACACTTTTTAAAGCTTTTTTAATCCCTCCACAAAAACATCAATCGGTATCTCTGGACTTGAAGCAAAAATGAGGTCATCTAGTGCAGTAGCTGCAGCTCAGGGCAAGGGAACCCAAAAAGAAATGAACTCCAGTGAAAAGTCTGGATCTGCTGCCTTGCTGCAGAGTGCTGAGAAGTGCTGCAAGGACACAACAAAATCCTTAATAAAGAAAAGAAAGAAAAGTTCAGTTACAGCTACATGACACACTTGGCTACCATTGGAAAATACCTTTTTATCCTCATGGAAGAATGGTTCTGACTGAGCTGACACCTTGTGCTTCCAGGAGTTATCCACACCTTCCAAGGGAAAGCTTGGCCTGGATCGGTGCAGGTCCTTCCTTGCCCGCAGATCCTGCATGAGGGGCAGGCTGTCCCTCCCTTGGCGGCATTTTTCCGAGTAGGATCGTCTGAGATCCGCGGGGACAGTCCCAAACCCAGACATGTAGCCCTTCCAATCAGTCTTACTTTTAAAAGAGTCACCCTCACACATTTTATTTGAGCTGTCTTTGCTTCTTAGCGTAGAGCTCCTCACTATGTTTTTGCTCCAATCGCCCTCTGGAGACACCTCCAAGAATTGTTCCTTTGTCACCAACTTCTGCAAGAGCCCATCATCAGCCTTCAGGGACAACTTGGAGGCCAGACTGACTTCCAGCCTCTGCTCTGTACTCACTGCATTTATGGGCTGTACCTTTTCAATTACAAATTTTGCACCCTGATTTCTGGAGGTCAAGTTCACCTCCTCATCCTCATCAACAATGAAAGTTTTCTTCCTAGCAAATTCCACAGGTGAATTTACAAACTTCTCTGGAAAAATGCTACTGGGGTTTCCCCAGTAAGGAGGGCTGACCTTTCTGTCTTTGGACTTCTGCTTATCAAATTCAGGGCTCCGTAGTTCCAGTTTCTCTTTGCTCTTTTCATTTAGGATTAGTTTCTCTGGCCTGTGCTGCTCTTCTGCACGTTCACCTGGTTTGTTATTAACTGAACAGTGGTCTGATCCACTCTTCCACTCATTCCAGCTGTAGGTAAGAGTCATTCTCTCTGACACATTCCTTTTGTTCTTTGATCTCTCCCTACTCAGCAAGCTGAGATCTTCAGAAAGCTTCTCCTGAACTTTACTGGCCTTTGCTGATTCTTCTTTATATTCTGCCATAAGCGCATCAATATCGAGAATTTGGGATCTGTACCCATCCTCAGCCTTCCTTGCAGGCAGATCAGAATTACTGTCACTCCTTTTCTGGGGGCCCAGCTCACTGTCCTTACGCGCCTGCGCAGATCGTGGCGGGGACCGCGGTTCGTGGTAAGAGGAGATTTTCCTTCTGCCACTCTTGAGATCAGCCTGAGCTGCACTTTCCAGATCATGTTTTAACAGGAAAGCATCAACATCTATAATTTTCTCTTTAGAATGATCCAGACCTTTTTCGTGATGCTGTTGGTTATCTTTCCTAGACACATGAAAATTACCAAATGCAACATTTTTGGAGAAAACAGCATCTTTTTCATCTTCTTTGACCCAATCCTTGCTAATACGTGCTTCCCAGGAGTCTTCTCTACAAGTTGAACTTGTCACATTTTTATTTGGTTGCTGCAGTAAAGGTTTGGACCTTCCAGGAAAAACAGGGTCCAGATTAATTGCTGCTGCCTCATTTGAACCAGAAACTGTATTAATTTCACTTGCACTGGGAGCACCAACAAAGCTTTTCTCTTTTCTGATACCAGGAATCTGATAAGTCACTGCAAAATAAGTTGCCTTTGGCTCAAAGACAGAACTCTGATGTTTTGTGTAATCATCAGGACTGCCAAGAACAGCTTGGTTAGCCTCACTCCCCTCCACCCCATCTTTGATATTTTTGCTTCTCTTTTTAAGTAAATTTTCATTCAATTGCAATGAATCTGTCCGGCTCAGCTTCTTGATACTTTCAGGAGTCAGCCACACAACTTCTTCCACCTTGAGTGACTCCTGAGGCAAGGTCCTCCTCCTCCACCTTTCAGAAATCTTCAAGTCAGAAACGCTACTTCTGCTTCTCCTGACTTTCTCTTCTGGATCTGCTCCTCGGAGTTTCTCGCTGTTTTCAGGAGCTGTACAAGCCAAGCTGAAGTCTTGCTCTTTGCAGTTGAAGTCCAGACTTTTCCTCAACCCAAAGGCCCCAGATTCCTCTTTAGTAACATTCAGTCCTTTTATATCAGGGGGGTGGCTACTGGAAGATTTAAAATATTGCCCACTTGCAAGCACTGAAGTCTGAGCCCCATGTTTACTGACACTTGTGGAAATCACTTCACGATCCAAATTGGTTCGGAATTCATGGATGTCTGTCCCACCTGCCCTGAAACTCCTTTTCTCAGAAGAGCTTTTCACAACATTAATCCTCTCTGATTTATCTACAGAAGAGACCTCACTCTTATCACCTTTAATTTCAGCATGTAGCTTGCTGACTTTTTCACTCATTCCCAAACCTTTACTTTTGTTTGTGGAATAAGGTATTTTCTCAGCTATGAACAGTGGCTCAGGATCAGTTTTATCAGAGTCTCTTTTCTGTTCAGGTAAAGTGCATTCACTGGAGAGAAAACCAGCAGGTTCTCTCAACACAGCCTTACTTGTGAGAACTTTTGCCTCTCTGGCTTCTGAAGTAACATTATCTTCTTTCAAGTAAAGAGTGTGACTACTTGTCTTAACCAACTGCCCTGTGGGTACAACATCCTCATCAGTTTTATTCTCTTTCACAGATGATTTTCTAGTTCTGAGTGTCATGGCCTTTTTCTCAGGAGCCATTGTGATGGCTTCACTAAGAGCCCTTTCACCACAAGTCTGAAAGATTTCATACCTGGGCTCTATCCTTTGGTAAATTTGAGAATCTTCTGCATTTTTGGGAGCAGGTTTTTCACTCTTCTCAACCAAAGATTTTTCTAAAACAATTCCTGGACTAATTTTCTTGTCTTCACTTGAAGAAGCTGGTTTTGGACTTTTCTCTACATGTGCTGGATGTTTTGATGGATCAGGCTGTTTGTGATGCTCCTTTGCAGTGGTGCTTTCCTCCCCTTCTCCCATCCACGAGCGTCTGCTGTGCCCTGAAAGCACCAGGTCCTGCTTTGCCTCAGGCTCCTGGTTCCTTTTTGGTGCAGGATCAGCCCCAGAATGCTCAGCAACAACATTGTGCTTCTGCACATTGTGCTCAAACAAGGTGGCCCGGACAGTTTTAATGAAGGGCTTCTCCAGAAGAGCTGGGTTTAATTTCTTTTCAAAGTTGCTTGTGAATGAGACAGAACTCTCACTCTGCTGTGAGAAATGCTGACCATCTCCCAGGAAGCTCCCTTTCCTCTCCAGCTGATCAGGTTTATTGGTTATCTTTAAAACCTGACGGGATTTCCAAGGCTTCCCAGGACCAAATGCCTCGGTGAAATCTGTGCCATGGGTGAGCTTCAGCTCTTTGTTCTGGAACAACAAAATCCAAAAGTTATCTTGAGGTAATTTTAAATATGTGGAATAACATTTATTTTAACACTTACTTGCACCTACTTTGTGCAACAGAGCCTGTACAAGTCAAACACATCCACATTCCCTGAACACAAACTCCACTGTGAACAAGGTAACCTAAGGGAATGTGTAGCTCCAGCTCCTGAATCTTGATTTTAACAGAATTATCTCTCTAATAACCAGTTACATGGTCAAACTGCAAGGAACATGAAGATCTGAGTAAATATCACAGCTGGAGCTGCTCAGCTATGAGAAATGTTAAGCTGAGACAAAGTAAAAAAGGAAAGATGGAAATTAATATTTATTACCAATCCTTCACTATTACCTACTCACAGGAAATACAAGCAGCATCCTAAAAGATGGTATTTTTAATAGCACTTGCTGAAAAAGCACAGCATGCAAATAATAAAAGGGAATCAGAACACAAGAGGTCTTACAGGAGTTCAATCTTTTATTCAGGATTTAAAATTTAAAACTCAGAATTAACTTAAGATTGTCTTAAAAAAAAGCTCAAGAAGATCAGAAAACTAACACTAAATGTATTTAAAAATGAAGATTTTTAAGCCTGAACTATATCCTTCAAGGAATTTCTTTAATCCTACTTTATTGTCAGATTCTGAAAACAGCACTTCCATTTATGAAAGGTTTTCTTTTTAAAACTAATTGCTCTCCTTGAAAATAACACTGAACTACAGAAACTTTGCACCTGTAGCTTTTCCTTACCACATATTCCTATCTTGGACAGGAAAAAAGCCAGAAGAACTCACTACAAACACCCTTAAACTACATTAAATCTCCTCTACCAAGAATTGTCACCAGAGAAGTTCTGTTTTGCAACACTGAAGTGTTGCTTAGAAACAGAGAGAGCCTAAAGCTTCCAGAGCAAATCCCCATTTTCCCTGGAACACTTTGTTGTCTAAACTGCTCAGGTAAATGTTGTTGAGGAGGCTGACCAAGGTCCAGGCTGGGATTTATCAGGAGCTGGGAAATGGATGCAGGAAAGCACAATCTTAATGCTCTGCTTGGAGAAAATAAAGAATAATCACTGCACAAACCCACCACAGCCACAGGCAGTTCACTGGGATTTCATGCAGCAGAAATCCCTTAAAAACAGAGCACAAAATATTCTTCCCTCTCTACCACTCCTACACTGAGCAGTGTGCACACAGAGCTGGCCAAACTCAGCTGACATAACACTCCTGAACTTTTCTCTGCACATCCTAAAGACAAACTCACACCAGCAAATCCACTGGGGTTGTGTCAGCCCTAATCTCTCAGTAATCTCCATACCCATTAAAAAGTCACTGGTTGATAAAGCCACACACAACAGGACCTTGCAGAGCCAGCTGGAGCCCATCAGCTGCTGCCAGTTCCTTACTTTTGGATTTTCCTGCAGGTCATGGATTGAGTCAGCTCCAGCCTCCCCAGGTTTCTCAGGCTTTGCTTCACCCCCTGATGTTGGACTTGAAAACCTAAAACAAAGGACTGGTGTTATTTCTTTAGTCCAGCTGGTCAGTGAGCAGGGTGGCTTCCTATCAAAGCAGGCTGGTAGAAATTATCCATCCAATTACATTTCCTAAAGGAAAAATATCACTATTTCATAGTAAATGATTGTATTTGGTGGTTAAATTGTATCTAGACCAAAGGAATTTTCAAAATATTAATATATTAATTATTAATATAACCATATTAATTATTGTCAATATAAATAATATTGTAAATTGTGCATCTTAATTGATAATAGAGGATTTAGATATGCATAACAAGCTACAATATCTCTCACTGACAGTTACACTTACATGCAAAGGTCACAGTATTGACAGCTTCATTTTTTTCAGCTGTTGATAAAATATATGTAATTTTCTCTTTTTCAGATTAAAAAAGGCAGGAAAGGAGCTTAAGAATAATACTAAAAAAATCACATTAAGTGGAAGCTAAATGATCAAGCTTCTTTCACTGGACTGAGAGAGCAAGTTTTACTGAACAACACAAAGCCAAGAGGATTAAAGAGAATTTCTCTGTAACCTACATCTTGGTTAAGTCTGCAGAGAGTGGCCGTGACTGCAGTGAGCGGCGCAGATTTCCTCCCTTAACCTCAGGATTTTCTGTTGTCAACTCCTTGATCCTCTGCTGGATGGTCACACACCTGTTCTCCTTCTCTGGGAGAAGCTCTGTATCCACTGTGGCACTGGGATTTTCTGAAGTAAACAAGCTAATGTGTTTTTTAACACTGCCTCTTAAGATATTATTCTCTTTTTCCGAGGAAGCTGCAGGACTTTCACAGCCCAGGAACGTGTATGTTTCCTTCTGATCTGCTCTTTTCCCCTCCTTATTAGTTCTGCTTTCACTGGTTGTTTCAGGGCATCTTTCAGGACCATGCAAGTTAATAATTATTTCTGGTTTTGTCTCAATTTGTTCACTTTTAGATTTAAGTTTAGTTTCCCAGGTGTATTTCCCATTATTCAGGATGCCAATGTCCTGACTACTGCATTTCAGATTTGTTTTAGAAGAACTGCTTTTATTAAATTCAGTTTCTTCATGTTTTGGCCCTGTTTCAGACTGATCATGAGTACCCACATCAGTAAAAGCAATTATGGATACATTCTCCTTGCTTTCATGGGATGAACCAGCCTTCTTGCAAGAAGAAAGATCTTTATGTTCAAACTTAGCTGTCAAGTCCATGGACAAAGGCCTTGGTTTTCTAACCCCAGATTTCTCTGTAGGAGATTTTTCCTCAGAAGCTTCCACAGTGTGATGCTTTTGATCTCTTAATGATTCCAGAAAAATAGCAGACACTGGTCTATGTTTTGCCCTTTGCTGGACATCAACAGAAAAATCAACTTTGTTGTTGAGATTATTTGCATCATCATTGTTCTTCTCCCCTGGATGAGCATCACGAGCATCTTTCCTTTCCCCGGTTTTGAGGGATTTCCAGGATTCAGGTCTGAGACTGGAGGAAAATGACATATGCCTGTGGAGAGCCCCCTCAGGATTCCTGGGGGTCTCTGCTGGTTTCACAGAGCCCTGGAGGTCCTTGCTTTGCAGAGCAGAGAACCCCCTGCGCTCCTGAGCCCTTTTCTCCTGGGCCAGGCTGACCTTGGTCTGCTCGGGGCCCCCAGGCTCGAACAGAATGACTGTGTTGGCACTGGGCCCCGTGTAGAAAGTCACATTTGTCACCATGTCACTGCCAGCCTGATTTTCAGTGTCAATGGCTTTCTGATCCACTAAGGGAGGGACATTCCCACTCAACACCTTCACAGAGGACGTTTCCTCAGTGGCCTTTCTCAGCATGCTGCTGGATCTGAACGCTGGCACAGGCGGTTTGACGTTTGCAAAAGTATCCGAGGATTTCTCTTTACAAAAAGGCTTTGGGAAAAGTCTCGGCCTTGATCCCAGCGAGGGCATCGTTGCAGATCTCAAGGAATTCCCAAATTTCTTGTTCTCTTCGAGAGTCAGGGATGCTGAGGCCTCCTTTGCCTTGTTGCTGGCATCTGAAAGCACACTGACATACACACGCTGTGCCTTCTCCTCAGCCCTGAGCTCAGCTAGGTCAGGGACTGCCGTCAAAGACGTCAAAGTAGAATTTATTTCTACTCTTGTTGCCATAGTTGGAATTACACATTCAACAGAACTGAAAAACTCCAGCAAGGAAAAAGAATCTGCAAAAAATAAAAAAAGAGGAGAAAAATGCAAGTATTGATGTAGAGTCAGCATGAACATCAAATAACATCATTCTCACATAAATTCACAAGGAAGCAAACTCAGATTAAGGTGCCTTTCAGATATGCTGATACCAGAGTTTATCACACTGAAAGACATAGTGTTCCTTCTCTAAAGCAAGAAACACCATTATTTACTGACTTGGCCAAACAACCAAATACAATGGAAATAAATATATCCTACAAATTTCCACACTCCCACTTACCATAATTTGCTGCTGCAACCAATCCATAGGGCCTGAATCCTCTCTCATAGTGACAACAAGAGCTTGGTCACCAAGGGCACATTAAGGACAGGGAATGTGATCACTCCAGAGACACTGCCCAGACTTCACCTGCAAATAAACAAAATATTCCAACTCAGGTGTGGCACATACCCAGACAATGCCATGTGGGACAAAAATCCAGAACATTCTAAGAGAAAAAGCTGGTTCCCAAGCAAGAATGACCTCAAGCAACTGTAACAAGCAGAAGAATGTTTATTTTTCAAACAGCCATTAAAGAATCGACAAGAAATTACCACTTATAGGTGTAACTGAAAGGTGAAGGGGGAATAACTCAGACTGCACAACAGACACACCAAATCTGAGCAGTTAAAACCACATTTAGGTAAGACTGTTTGCAGATTCAAGTGCTGTCAATCACTGGTTAAACACAGAGCTTTGCATTACTGTAATCTCAATTACTGTAATTTACTTTCTATTGTAAAGCTCTTTTCTGGGGCAGCAGTCTGTGAAGTGCTACCTGAGCAGCTGACCTGCAAACGGCTGATTTTCCATCAAAATGGAACTTTTACCATGACAAAGCAGTTTTGTATCTCACTAGCAAACGCAGGAGAAGAGCTTTGGCTTTAATTATATTCTTACTGCAGAGAAGTGGGAAAACCAGCAGTAATTAGAATTTCAGCTACAAGAAGTAACCTGAATCTTTCCTAACAGAATATATTTAAACTTGCAGCAGATGCAGGCAGCTATGTAAGGTTAGATTATTTTTTCCTTCAAAAGCTGTCATACTGTTCATTTTTAGAAAACTCACACTGTAATTCATAACCAGGGGCCCAAATTTGTGTTGCCACCCTCTTGACTCTTTTGGGCAGCCTTTGAAGGGGCAGTTTTGGACTCCTCTCACTGGACCTTATATTGGTGTGAATTTACCATGCAAATAAACTTATTCTGTGGAATATGGAGCTTCCTCCTTGTGATTATTTAAAAAAACCCAACCAGCATCTTGCCTTCCTGAGCCTGCAGTCTGGAGAAGTGGTTATTTCACCTTCAGCTTCCCTTGATCAGACTTAGCCCACACTGGCACTGAAGTTGCAGGGATTTATTTTTGTCCCTGCTTGTGCTCCCTCTCTCAGGCAGGAGAATGAACTCCACTCACCTTGTCCGTTCCCTTTCATCTTCCAATCCACTTGCAGTTCTGTCTCAACCACTTATCCCTGATGCCATCCCCCTCCTCCCAAGTCCACGACCTCGTCCTTCCAAAATAGCCACTAACCCAATCAGCTTATCCACATCAATCTGCCCCTTCCACCATCTCACAGATCTCCATGAAATCTTCCTCCCTCTCCCACTCCTTCTTCTAAGAAACACCACCAAAATCCGATTAAAATGCTCTCACACTCCAAGGATGCAAAGGTTTGGGAGTGCTGTAACAGGAAACTTGCTGGAATGAAGCTGATGCTCACAGGCAACATTGCAAAGGGAAAAATTCAGCTGTGAAAACAGCATTGGTCTTGCAGTAGCCGAGAATAAACTCTCTCCTATCATTCTGTAGTCCCTGTTTCTCTGGAAAAGAAGAAGGGGGCACAGAGCTTCTTAAATGGACTAAAACCTGATCCTCAATGGAACGCAGGGCAGTGAATTTACAATGTGGGACCTAATCCCTGGTAACAGAGTACAACTCCCTTCTCCAGCCAATAGTCCTAACACAAAATTTACCCCTTCCTCAGTTTCATTACACTGCAGCTTTACAGGACCCCATTTCCCCCTACATAATCCACCCAAGTCAGTTTTCATGTTTTAAATTCAACACAACAGATATGTGGCCTCAAACAGATAAGTGTTTGAAAAAGAACAAAAATTTAGTGGAAAAAATAAACACCCAATTTTGAAAATGATAAAGCTCCTTGATACAATTACACTTGATAAAGAGGGTTCATGTCATCAATGCCAAGTGTAACATACACTAGACACTGTGTCTCAGTTTTGAAACATATCTTGTTTTAGATAAACCTGTTTCTTTCTTAATAAAATACCTCTAGTCCAGTTGGCAATGTACAAAATTTGGGGCAATTTATAAAGATCAACTGTAAATTAAACTGCAGGAGGATTTCAGATGCTATTAATATTTAGTAATACTACTGTGATCGTACTACTACAGTTGTAAATCCCTCACCATCAGCTACATCATGTCATTGCCTCCCTGACCAGGGGACAGTCAGCCGAGCTGCCCATGCTGCTCCTGCATGTCCCCATCCTGTGTGGCAGAGCCTCAAAGCCACCTTGTCCCCATTTCTGGGCACCTTGTCCCCATTTCTGGGCACCTTGTCCCCATTTCTGGGCACTGTTTCTCTCTGTGCCTCCCAAGCAGTGCCCACACTCCCCTTGGCTGTGGCAGGCACATTCTGCACAAAAATGAAATTGTAAATGGCACTGGAATGTCTCTTGAAATCCTCCTGCTTTTATCAGAAAGGTTAGCATATGAAGGCCTGGCTCTTCCCTGCTGCTCCTCTTCCTCAGCTTCCAAACACCTGTGACTGGGATTTTTTTTTTTCCCTGGGCCAAGCTTGGCCACCACAGGGTGTCACAGAGATGCAAATGCAAACACTGCTCCGGGCCCCTTCATATCTTAACGCCCTCAGGTGTTGTTGCCTGCATTTTTAATTAAAGATCATCACAAAATTGTCAACAATTTCCTTGTAAGAATTCAAAATGGATTATTCACTTCACAGGGTTATTTTTGCAGGAGATCATTTGGGAAGGGCTTCACCCCAAACACGCCCTCGCTTTGGCACTTGCCCACCCACCACACACACAACTATTATTTACATCACTGCTAATTCCTTTAAGCCTATTAAGGCAACAGCAACAGCCTGCAGATAATTTTTCCACCATGAATCACGTGACTATTGCCAACTTCCTTGCTTTGAAACAAGAATGTTTTAAATGACACAAAGCAAAATTATCTATAATCTGGCCCTGAATCTCGCAGCAGATAAACAAGTCCATCTGTCTTCTCTAAGGGTGGAAAGCATAAAAATTCCACTAAGAAAATGTCTCTGCTATTAAAAAACCCAAACAAACAAAAAAACAAAACCAAATATGTTTATGACATACGTGGAGATCAAGCAGAAAGCCTGGCTCAAGCACCAAATACCCACTAAAAATACTCCACAGAAAATCACCTAATAAACATGAAGTTTTTCTTCTTTATATACAATTTTATCAGCAAATCTGCTTTCAGCATAAAAAATTTACTCCCTTATTCTGTAGATACAGGAAGAATTTTGTATAACAACATATCTTAGTAGCTCCTGAAAACATGGCTTTGTCCATGACTGCGGCTGGGAGGTTGGGACTGGATGATCTCTAAGGATTCTTCCACCCCAAACCAGTCTGGCATTCCATGATTCTGTACATTCCCCTGGCCCAACATCCCACAGGAGCTACTGGGAGCAAATGACCATAACCCAAGGTTTATTTCATCCCTCCTACAAAAGTTGCCCCACTGTCTAAAATGATTCAGTCTTTACAAACATTTTTCTCCTCTCCTTTCTCCTTCCAGTCCTCACTGACTGAACCCTGGGGTCAGTCTGCAGCAATCCCTGTCTGTTCTCACCAGAAATCCTCCTTCTGCTGCTTCCTGCACTTGGAGAGGGGCTGATTGGATTAAATAAGAATTAACAGAGCAGATCCTATCACTTACTGTGCACGTACAAGTGCGAGTGCTGACATGAACATAACTTACTACAGCACAACAAAAATAACACAAAAAAACCTTATTCTGAAACTTTCATCACCAAGTAGATCATGAAACTAATTCAGTAAAAAGCAGGCTTTTTCTATTTTTGGGGTTAAGCCTCATTCAGGTTATTATTCACTGCAGAGGGATCCATCAGTTGTATTTAAGAGGACATTCAGGGTCTCTTAAAGGGAAAGATTATCAAAAGTACTGTCATAATGGCTCTAATTTTTAATTTGCCAGGCCAAGTTTATTCACAAAGTAAAAACAGCTAATAAAATGCATTTAAATTATCTTTTCCCAGATTCACAGTAACTCAGTTCTGCTTCTCAATAATGAAAACTAGAAAGTTGAGAATTAAAACTACGTATTCCAAATCTCACAAGCCAGATAGATCTGCAAAGCCCCACAGATCACTGATATTAGAATTCCAAAGTATTGCAAAATTCAAAATATCTTTCCTCCATTTCCCATCTCCAAGTCTCTTGGAAACCTCCAGTTCTTCTCTTTTACAAAAAGAACTAAGTGCTGTTCTTTTGGACATTCCTGTCCAGTCCCAACCCAAGGATGAAAGACTCCACTCTGACATTTCCTCCCACTGCAGAAAAGATTAGCATTTTGTTAAATAAAGTGTCCATCCTATAAATAGCAGCATTTACAAGCACTTGTAAATCTCTAATTGCTCCTGCCAGTACAATTGCATAACGATCATCACCTGCCAGAGCTTCACCCCCATGCAGCTGCACTAAAGAGCTGCAACACTTCCAACCACCCTTTTCATTAAGTGCTGCCATCTCAGTCTCACGGTGAGAACTTTACACTCTGTATTTTGATCTCCTTGATGCAAAGATTGGTTAAATGGTAACAAGTTGTAGAACAGCAGTTTCACTAATTCAAGCTGGTCCCATAGTGGCCACAACATTTATTTATTTAAGCAAAAATTCGACGTTAAATACACTGGAATGGTCAGTAAGAATTTAAGACCACATTCCTGATGTAGCAGGACAATCAGCTGAGACCGGGATTTAGGAAAACACCATGAGGGTGGGTAGGCCCTGGCATAGGCTGCCCCAACCCTGGAAGTGTCCAAGGCCAAGTTGGACACAGCTTGGAGCAACCTGGGCTAGTGGAAGCTATCCCTGACCCTCCCAACACAAACCAGTTTGGGATTCTGTGATTAATTTAAGGTAGAGTAGGATTCAACAGCAAAATGCTACTGTGTGTAACCAGCACAGAATGCTCCCTGGGGCACAGAGAGTCATCCTCCAAATTTCCTTGAATTTATGAGACAGATGTGTCTGGAGAGAATGATTTGGGTAAAAAATTATATGTAATAATCTGTTTCCACAGATGTCAGTCTGTGCTATTTTCATAACAACGTGTGTCACATACAAAACATAACCCAACAGGATTAATGTACAAAAAGGGCAGATTGCTTCTTTCTAGAAAAAAGCTTCAGAATATCACCCTTTAGAAAGGAACAGTTTGCTACCATAGATTTAGTATCAAGTACCTGGTTTTTGGGTATTCAGCTCCAAAAATTTCTGCACTGGGTTTTGGGGGCAATGACCACTGCTCCACAAACAACTCAGGCCAATACCTTGGTCAAGATCAACTTTGTCCAAGTCAGGTCTTGGCTGGAGATTCTCCTCTCTGTAAATTGTGTTCTACTCAAGAGATCCCTCAAGAGCACAGGGACTGGCAGAACACGCTTGGCATTTCCTCTGACCTGCACAACTGCCTCATCACAGCCCAATCTTCCACAATTTCCTTCTCCCCAACCCTCTCATTGACAGTTTCAGAAGAAACTCTCTTCCCTTTCCAGATTCACAGTAGGCTTAATTTGTTTTGAAACTCCCTCGAGTCTCAGGTAGGAAAAAAACCCAACCAAATGAAAATTACATTAAATGTTGGTGAATCACCATTTTTTGGTACCAGAAGCTGCATATCCTCACCCTACTGTGTGAATCATCTTTTGCTTCCAGCATTCCACACAAGGGATTCCACCCAGCTCATTACTGGGTGGGTATTTTCAGAAAGTCCAATTCTTTTGGCAGTTGAAATAGGGAATAAAAGCAAAATGCTGATTTCTGCCAGCTAAGGATGACATTCAGCAGAAAAACATGAATTATGGGATAAGGCTCAAGTGAGGCTAAAAGTGTGTTTGTGCAGAAGGTGGGTATTCCCAGCAGGCCTCAGAATGCTGTTCTGTTTCCTTCTCTCATCAAACCTTTGCTTTTGTGGTCAGCTTCAACTCCTGCTAATGTTCTTTTAGGTTTCATCCTTGCAAATGCTTTTAAACCACAATCAAGACCTGCAGATAACCTCCCCATGCAGTTTAGCAGGAAAAAAAAAGACATTCCAGAAACAACTGCATTGCGTGCCAGATAAAATATTAATGATCAGTTTTGGCTACAAGCAAGAAAAACTGACTATGGAAATGAAAAAAGATAAATAAGTCAAATTAAGGCTCTTCCAGGAAGATGTTTGGTAGCTTCAGGGAGGATATTATTCTATCTGCAGCTCCCAAAGGTCAAAGGGATCATGTCCTGGACACAGCAGAGGGTGGGTACTTGAATTTGCAATTTGGCAAATTTCTCCTCATACCTTTTCAAAACCATCATGGAACTTCCTGCTGGCTAATTGCAACACAGTCTTGTTGAAGGAAGCTTAACTTCACTTTTAACTGTATTTAAAATAAATTTTGACTAGAGTTTAGTTTTTCTGCACAGATTCTGAAGGAATGGGTTAAATCCCTGACTCTCCTTTTCATATCTTATGCTACACATCCTGAATATGATGGAATTAATCAAAATCTAATATATTTATGCATTCTTTGAGTGTATTTTCTCCATGACCTTGCTTTAAAAAGGTGAAATTTGGCTCATTATAGTTTCAGAAATACATCAGGCAGCTACTGATCCCTCTGACCTCGAGCCCAAAGCCCCAGAACTGGGGCAGGGCTGTGTTTCTCCAGAGGCTCCAGCTTTGGGTGGGAATGCTTTCATTTGGCAGGCACACCATGGACACATCTGAAGGAGTACAAGGAGATGGATGAGCCAGCTGCACCACAGACAGAAATATGGGATTGAAAAACAACTTTGGCATTCTTCCATTTGATACTCCCCTCCACAACACCACGCGCTCGGTACCATGTTCCAGCAGTAAAAGGAGCTTAGAGACCACCCACACCTGGAAATATTTACTGTAACTGTGCATATTTCTCATCCTCTTGGCAACAAGGGAAGAGGAAGGACAACTGTTTGATCTCAGAGCTGACAGGACATGGATATCACCACTGGACTTTGTTTTATTTGCTGCCTTCAGAGCCACCAGCTGCTGCAAAGGCTTTTTTAAAAGCCGCAATGATATAATTGGGACATTTTCCTCCCAAAACAGTGGTGGAAGCTACTTGGACACTGACATTGGGACTCCTTGATGAGCAAAGGTGCAGTAAAAATAGCCCTGCAGCACTTTGCTAAGCCTGGCAGGCAGCGTGGGGACACCAAAGCTCATGTGAATTGAGGGAGGTGCAGCACTCCCGTGGGAGACAGGGCTTGGCTGACCTGCTGAGGAACTCAAGTCAAAGGATTGAGTGAAGCAGATCCGTGGGCTTTGCTTTATTGAAAAAACCCACCTACTTGCTACAAAAATAGGCAAGTGCCTCCACAGCACTTTGAAGCCTTCAGAAATAAAGCTGACCCATGGCCCTGTGCCCCCAGGCAGGAATCAGGGGAAGGAGCTCTTCACACAAACCCAGCCTCTGAAGGTCACTGTAACACAGAAATAGCACGAGGTGAGAAGACATTTCCTGCTTGCCTTCGTGCACAGCAGGTGCTTTTGTGTCAGAAGGACAAAGCCCCTAATCCTCTGATCTGCCTCCTCAAATTCTAATGGATTTCCAGCGCTGGAAAATGCATTTGTGGCCTGGCACAGTAAACCACCTTCAGAAAGTACAACCAGCTCAAGCTGTCCTGTGATTGACGTGGGGTCACCAGGACGAATTTATAAATACTGAGCCTTTAGATATTCATCTGAATGCTGAAAAATTAATTAGGTAGTGTCATATGGGGAGAAAAAAAAGTGGTTTCAACCAGAAAACTTAAGGCTACTGGCCTTGGAGCATGACCTTGAGAGATCACTTCAACAGTTTAAGCATCTGGAGCAAATTCAAACCCATAAAACCAGAGGACAAAAGAGTGGTGGGCTAGAAGACCAAAATCATGATATTAAAAATGATATATGTGTATACATAGCTATGGTGACTAATGCGTATCCAAGGGCTAAGAACTAACATTCCTTTGCTTCTGCAAAAACAAGAAAGCAGGTTTACAGTGCATTATTTTTATACCTGTACTCTTCCTGACAGACACATTTGGAAGCTGCACAGTTGCCAGCAAAGACTCATTCACAAAGAGCACGTGGCAGCTACTGATAAAACACTCAGAGCAGAGATGCTGCAATAGATTACACTGCTCCTAAGCTTTCACCTGGACTAAAAGAAATCACATGATCACAGACTGGCTCAGGCTGCAAGGGACCTCAAAAGGTCATCTGGTCCCATCTTCCTGCTCAAGCAGGGTCATTTCAGAGCACGTGGCACATGGTTCTGGAATAACTCCACTGAGGGAGACTCCACAACCTCTCTGGGAGATCTGGGGAAAACTGTCACTGCACATCCTTGACACAAATATTTATGTACTGCTTCAGCTCTAGCAGCTCTGCCTTCAGATGTCTTCTCTGATGGCTGGTTTGCCACTTGTGATCTTAAAATTCATACGCAAAAAGCTCTGTGCTCAACAGCTTTTGATTTGGCTGCTAATGACACATTTTCTATCAAAACAGAGAGCCAACGCTGTGTCACAGCAATTTCTCCACTCAGTCCATCATTCCACCTTTCAGATATTTGATTAGTCAGAGCATAAGCATGTAGTCAAGTTCACTCAACAAGCAAATACACTCCAGCCCAAAATACTCGTACCAGGCACTGCTCTGGAAATGAACTGCAGCTGCATGGCAGCAAGGCACTGACAAACAGGGGGCTGGACCAGGTGGTTCCCAGGAACAGATGATTCTGTTCTTGAACAAATGAACAATTTCAAAGCCTGCTCCTCTGAGTCAACAACCTCTGCCCTGAAGATGAAGCCTGCAAAGCTGCAGCACAGCAATGCTGAGCTGGAGATAAGGAGATCTCTCTGGGACTGCTGCAGGAGACAAGCACTGTGACAAAAGACTGGCAGAGCTGGCACTAATAAACAACACAGCTCCATCTCCCAGGCAGCACCTCCATTCTCAGCTCTACAGCAGCAATTCAAGCACTTCACAGAAAAGATGAACCAACTTGGAACAGGAAAATTATTAACAGTATTAAATTGGATTAATTTTACTCTAGTTATGTCTTTCAGGATATTGATGGAGCCATTAAAACTCATTCAGATCAAATGGACATGACCCTCAGATTTACCATTTCCACTCCTGTCTCACGGATAGTGAAAGAAGCACAGGACTGAGGAGAGATGGGTGGATCTATTCTGAGTCAAATAAAATATTGTTATAAAAGCCAATTCCCTAAGCCTAAATCCCTCATGCCACCCTCTGCCCTAAACACACTGACACACTGAGACACGAAACCCTTTTGCCTTTCAGGTTGTTCCCAGTGTTCCAACAGCTCTTTCATCTCTTCCTTGTGTACTGAACCTGGCATTAAGTCAGGTAGGATCTGGTGCTGCAGCAGGGTGCTGCTTCCTGCCAGCCATCAATAAATTGCCCAGAGCTGCACACCCAGAACAAACCTGCTCTGTCAACAAAGTCTGACATTGTGCCAGAGGAGCTACTGCTGCTGCCTTGATGATAAGGCTCCTCTTTTTCCTTCAGTGGGCACATCTGGCTTTTCACATATGCGGGAAATAGGTTTTTCCCCCACGTTAATTTAAATGCCCACCTCAGAATCACTGGCTGGGTATTGCCAGCTTGTACAAGTGTTCCTTTGGTTCTCTGTGAGCAGGGCATTGTTACCAGCAATCCACAAAGGAGCTTCCTCTTCCCCCAAAGCCCCAGGAACAGTACAGAACACAGAGGGGTCGTGTGTGACTGTCAGGAGCCAGAGCAGTGACACTGCATTTCTCCTCATTTCTGAACAAAAGGATGTTTAAACCAAGAACTCTGACAGCAACAAGCCTGCACATGCATTGTACACTACCTTGTTCTTCAGAAACACAACATCATTCAGCAAAATCAAGGCCTGTAATGAATTATTGATAACACGTACACTATCCAAAAGCTTTGTGAGTACTAAACAATCTCCTCTACCTCCCTACATGCTTGAGAAAGCACAGAACGGGAAAAAATGCCTATTAATTGAAAGACAACAGTTCAGGCACAAAAAACATTAATGTATTTATTGAGGGGGGTGAAAGAAAAAGAAAAACCAGCTCTGAAATCCAAACGGTGGCCCTGGGAACCTGGGAGTGCCTGAAAGTGCACAAGCACTGGTGAGGAACTTGCCCAGCACAGGGACAGGGAGGCCCAGGGAACCCCAGGGGCTGCTGAAGCCACGCTCACAGCTTTGGCACAGAAGGGCATTTTTAACCACAAGTGAACCCTGGGGACTTTTTATCTTTCTGGGAAGTTTTAAGCACAGAGAGCAGAGAGGCACTTAAACATCAAAATAAAGATAGAAGAGTAACATGAAAGCACCTGAAACTCCTGGTCCATTGTAGAGATCACCTACCTTTTAAGGCAGGGTAATAATAAATAGCTGACACAGACATATTTTGTAGCTCACAAAAATTAGGAGGAGTGAAAGATCACAGGTTTGTCCTCACCAGCTCATCCAGACCTAAGTGCCTCAGCACGAGAACTCACTTGCTCATGAGCAGCCAGACCATAAAGCTTCCCTCAAATCACCCCCACCCAGCCACACTCACACCACAATTACAGCAGCCCTGGCACCTGATCCCACTTTCTCAGAGCACATCCAAGGAAGGGATTTAGTAACCTGAAAATTATCTCACAGTGAATTTAGAAACACCCTTCTCAAGTTATTACAAAGAAGGATGCTTGGACTGAAATTTGACTCAAAAGAAAAGCAGGATACATCAAGTTCTTCCAGCTCCCCACCTCTGCTCATGCCTGTCCCCACAAAGCCCCACAGTGAAGCATGACCCACTGATCCCACTGTGATCACTGTTAACACCACTGGAGGCCTCTGGAAGGCAGAGACATTCAGCAGCCTCAAGAGACACAGCAAGTCCTGCAGCTACTGAGAAATCTGCTGAGCCAACTCCCTCGCTGGCCTTTTTGGTACAGATCTGCAAGTTCAAAGGGTGGCATAAAGCTGCCATAAAAACAGGTAACTCATCATCAAGAATTTCTGAAGGAGGAATCCCAAATCCCACCTGAGCCAAATCAGTTACAGAACAGGAGCCACACCAATCCAAGCAACTGAATGTGAAGTGGCAAAGTTGGAAAGGAAATTTAAGATCCACATGTCCCAACATCTTTCATGAGACAGCAGCTGGCGCAGGATACTTCAGAAGTGACTTAGGCACAAAATCTAATTTCCTTTCATTTTCTAATAATTTGCAGCTTTGAGACTTGATGAGCCAACAGGAGACACCTGCTCAGTGAAGAAGATTGGGCAATTTTTTCATTTTGTTTCATCACATATGAATCAACCAGCAAATCATGGACAAAAGGTCCATGGGAACTACCGGACACAAACTCTGCCCAGGAGCTGCCCTGGTCAGCCTGATGAGTTCCCCTCCCCAAAGTCATCAGGTTCAAGAGCCAAAGTGTTCAAAAATCAGCATTAACAAAAAGCAGCCAGACAGGCTGGAAGAGCTCTGCCTGACCAAACCTGCCCAGTGCTCAGGCAGTGTGTGGCCTGTTTGCTCTGCAGCAAAGTGATAAACGCCACAGATTCTGAAGTCTAATAAAAGCCAGTCCAACCTACTACAAACACTGTCTTGCACATTGGTAAACAGTTATAAACAACCTTCTGTTAATTATATATTTTAAAATATACACTCGTGCCTTAACAAGTTTTTACTCCAGCCTTCAGCCCAGATGTGAGCAGGAGCAGAGCCATTAGATCTGACAAATAGTGGTGCTGATTCTCTCTGTGAGCAGCTCCAACCCTGGGCTCTGGGAGCTCAGTTCAAGCCCAGCTTTCCAGGGTTATTAGACAAGACATGACAGAGAAGAGAGTACAACCACTTCTACAGTCAAGATGAACAAAGATGGAAAAAACTTTAACCTTAAAGTAACCATTTTCAGCATTTTTGAAGTGTGCAAATCTGACATGAAAGCTGTTAAATTAAAAATAAAATAAACTCAATGGATGTGAAACAAGAATTTTGGAGACAATTTGAAAAATATATGAACCTGCTCCGTACAGAGCCAAGCCTGTGAAAACACCATCTCAGCCAGCCATAAATCTACAGTAGAACAAACCTGGATTCCAGATCAATTGCTTTGTACATTGTGTGCAACAGTCCAATATCAACAAAGACAATGCTCTGTGTGATCATTACTTTACACATAGATCACACATATGCAGCACAGATAATCTCTGAAGATTCTACACGTGCTGGTGTGGAAGCAATACTATTTTTTATAACATTCATTTTGTGAAGAACATTAACCGAACGTAATGATGACTTGTAAAAATTATGACACATAAATCCATACATTTTAGAAATATCTAATACTACTTGGATAAATGAATAAATGTATTATAGAAGAACAGAAGTGTTAGAAGGGACCTTAAAGCTCATCTCATTCCACCCCTGCCATGGGCACCTTCCACAAATACATTCCCAGTACTTAAGAACAAGTAAGAGAGAAAAGGCTCAATATGGTTTCTCAGGGGCCTAAGTTACACAGGTGCTTCAGTGAAGTGCCTCTGGGAAAGGAACATATGTATTTAATCTTAAGGCTTCAGCCTCTCCATCATCTTCCTTCTATTTCCTCCTCATGCATGGGCACCAGCATGACAGTGACACTATTCAAGCAAATACTTCACACAAAGAAAAGATCCACACTGAGATCTACAGACACATTTCCTGTGTGTGACTACAGCCCAGGCTACAAGAAAACCTCACCCTGCCCAAAACTAACCCTCTGTGCTCCGAGCACTGGGAAAAGGCTCCCATGGAATCTGCAAGCACTGCAGAAGCAAAAGGAAGCACAATTCCAATATGTTTAACGACTGAATTAGCATAATGCTCACTAGGCAGAAAGCAGAAACAGCCTCCCTGACCTTCTTGAAATGCTGACCTGTAACTATCGATGAGCATTTCCAATGGGTGCTGTGACTCACCCAGCTGGGGAAGGAGGCACAGAAACATCACTGCCCTGTCCAGGGAGAGCAGGTCAGACACGTGGAGACCTCTCCAGCAGCCTCGCACATCCACACAGGAACAGTGACTAAAACTGTGCTCAGGAGAGTAACAAAGACCTGAAATTGCACTGGAAACTCTTCTGTAATCAGAGTGATTCATTTAACCTCTCCTTAGCAGATAGCAGCCACAGAGCTGCAGTGATTTAATTATTTTTTTAAATATTCATTTTGTGAAGAACATTAACTGAACATTCTGATGACTTGTAGGGATTTGTGTATCACAATTCTTACATTTTAGAAATATCTAATACTACTTGGATAAATGAATATATGTATTATAGAAGAATAGAAGTGTTAGAAGGGACCTTAAAGCTCATCTCATTCCACCCCCTGCCATGGGCAGCTTCCACAAACCAGGTTGTTCCAAGCCCTGTCCAACCTGGCCTTGAACACTTCCAAGGATGGGGCAGCCACAGCTTCTCTTGGACAGAACAGTTACTGTTGCTCAAACATGCAAAAAACCCACACTGCATCATGTTTGCAGCAGGAACAGAATGGTATTTAGAAAACTCTGCAGCCATCATACTGCTAAAAACATTCTACTGACAGATTACACTAATATTTGACATTTAATAGTGCCAATACAGTAAGACACTGTTTGACAACAATAACAACAGTGACATTTCTGTAAAGTCCCTCAGTTAGGGAGCAAGCCAGCCATGCTGCTCAGCTCCAGCAGAAAGGCCTGTTGTGCTCCTTTGGGTCAATGAAGAATTCCCAGTGTTCTCATGAAATATCAAACAGTTACAGTGGCCAGAAATTCCACCTCTGTTTAAAACACATCCTGGTTTGCTGGCCTCATTATGGATGAGGCAGCTTTGTCCATGGAAAGCCTTGTATGGTTGAACATACTCCCAGCAGATAAACATCCCTCCTAAATGTTGGCACAACTCCCTCCCTGCGAGGAGCCACTGGTGCTACGGCTGCACTGAGACAGCCAAGCCCAGCACAAGCTCAAGGCTGAGCTCATTAAAAGAGCAAAATAAAGACAAACTTAAAATTCCGCTCCTGCTCGTGCTTTTCAAAGTCTCACCAACACTGTAAAATGATGATGGTCCTCATTTTACAACAGCAGGAATAACCAGTTTTAGAACTTGACATTTATTAACATCACTTGTTGAAAGGCACTGAAAGCACATATTTAACCAATACTGTGATTACAAAAACAGTCACTACGAAAATATAAACAGAAGAGGCTGCTGCGTATGGCAACAATGTTGCAGCACTAAAAGCACAAACAAATCCTCTTATTTTCATGCATTTCACTAAAACACTGGCAGCTTCCTACCCCTGGAAAGGGCTAGGATGGGTTATGAAGGATAACTACCAAAATCAAAGAAAAATTAAAAGTACAGGCCAAACATCTTCACTCCTTCACCTCCTCCCCAATGCAGTAAACCCACTAGATTTAAACAACAGAATGCAGCTAACTCCTTTTTCCTCTCTCTCTGCCATCCATCTCCCTGCAGCAGAGCTGGAATTGCCCGTTCGGAGCTCAGGCGCTTCCCTGCGCTCTGCGCAGGAACTGGGTCAAGCCTGGAGCTGGAGTTAACAGCCCACTCGGCTCCTGGCGATTCCCAGCCCCCAGCCGAATGAAAAGGGTGTTTTGACCTGGAAATAAGGCTCAGATCTCCTCCCTGCCCACATTAAAGCCCATCTAACTGCGAACAGTAAGACGAGCCTTACCCAAAGCTGCTCTTTGGAGGAGCTGCTGGAGCGCACACGCTTCCTCCCTCCAAGTGAAAACTGGGGAGACACCAAACCTCCAGCAACTGAATTGTTATCTTTTCCTGTTCGTTACACCAGCCTAATGACCATCCTGACTCGGAATTACTACAATAGTAAGAAGCTTTCAGTTCTCACACTGCTCCAAGACCAACACTATCTCCTTTCAGGCAAGCAGAGGCTTTACTCTACCCCAATACTGGAAGTTTTGGCACTTAATTCTGATGAGAACTTTTAATGAACAGCTCTATAAGTGGCGTTAGAAGAGTCCAAATCCCCCCACCCCCAATGTTTAAGTGTGTGCTCATTGGACATGACTCAACCACAAACAAGCAGTGTTTTGGATAATAACCCTCTCTGTGCCCTGGACTGCTCAAGCTGCATCACCACAATCACACAGAAAACATTCATTTCCTCTCCTCAAGCGTGTTTTGTAGAGATGAAGAGCATAAAAAGAAAACTCAACTCCCATTGTCTCAATGTAAGTGTAAGGCATTCAGAAACTGCAAAAATATGTATTAATGATCTCCTATTTATACAGATGCACTAAAAAATATCCCCAAGCTGTTTGAAAGTGTTTTTGTTTGCGAAAGTTCCAGCATTACATATTCCCAGAACAAAGACAGTGGGAACCAAGAAAATAAACCTCCTCGATTTGAGAAAAGACTCTAAAGATAAAGTATGCTCCCATAAACGGCTTAATTTTAAGAGTCTGAATTCTTTAAGCCTAGGCCTGAAGAAAATTATCACCCAGTAGACTTAAATATCCTTTTGTGATCAGATGTTCAGGTCATACCAATCACGAGAATAAAAGGGAAACATTAGGGAGTTTTTTTAAGCAATAGCTGAAAATAGATAAAACAGTCACCACACTAAATTTAGTATGTTTTGGCAACACTTAATATCCAGGTTTTCATAAGAATTTGGTTTTACTGCCAGGTAACAGAACACGAGACACAGAATGTCCTCTTCACCTATAGAAGCCCTCTCAAGGCATAGAGCAATTGACTTGCTCTGGCTTTGTTACTTGTAAATATTTTAATTATTCCTGGAGCACAGCTTGAGAAGAATGGCCTGAGAGCTCAGAAGTTCATGGATGTCCTTCAATCTCACTGAGAGTCAATAAAGGACAAGAGAACAGAGAAACAACTTCACTCCTAACCCAGCAAGAAGAGCATCTCCTCGGAATCAGCAGACACACATCACTGGAAGTACATATCCAAGCAACCAAGAGCCAATTCCTGGACATTTTTAGGAAAAGTCAGCACATCCAGCTGCCTAAGGCAGGTGCATCTCGAGTTTGTCAAGCGTGGAGTCTTCCAGTTAAGCTGTTAAACCTACCAAGCCTGTGGTCACTCCAAGGGCCATGATTAGGATTCAAGACTGGTTGCTGTGGAGAGAATTCCTCAGCTCTCCCGATGCTATTATTCCAGTCTCTTTGGCTGCAAGCTCAAGACAACCACGCAGCAGTTTACACTGCAAATCCTACTACCACAACCAGGGACTCTTCATTTAAAGAGATTTCTGAAGCAAAAGCAAAAAACCTGTGGCTTTTGCCCTACAATGCCTTTGGGCAATTCTTACACACAAAACTAAAAACACACCTAAAAACATTGCAACATTCCCAGGTTCCAGTCAACCCTGTGCACCACACAAACCAGTGATACAGACTGGGCTCACAGCATCACCACAAGCCTCATGCCTGGGCTTGCAGGATTGAGCATTTATTTCAGTCTCACTTTTCCCAAGCAGCCCACAGCACACAGCAGGATCTCCTGCTCCATAAAGGATTCACTGGAATGATCCCTTCCCTCCCTAAATGCTGCCAGCTACTTGAGAATTGAGCAAGCTGCACTCACCCTAAGAAATAAATAAATGTATAAAATCAATGAGTAGAAAGGCTGCAGCACTGCACACCTCCCTATGATCAGCAGCAGCATGGACATTCACCCAGCTTGGGAAGTGAAAGACTTCAAACCTCATGCAAGAAAACATTCCATTAAAATACACAGCTTGAAAATAAGGAAAGAACAGCAACATTACACATAAATGAATGCAGAACACTCAATCTGCATTTAGACACACCCTCTTACTAGTCAAATTTTTCACTAACTACCCAGCATGACCAATGCACTGCCAAAGGACACTAGCCTGGATAGGTACAGTGCCAAGCTACCAACTTCTGTGGAGTATCAATGTGAGAAATCACACCATGGCTTAGAGAAACACCTTGATCTCTGAAACTGCCCAATAAGAAACCAGCACAATTTTTAAACCCATGAGTAGCCAGGAGAGGAAGTCACACCTGTAAGGTGTCCCTAAATGACACACTCAGGGAAATGCTCTCCAGTGTGATCCTGAGTCATGTCCCTGATCTGCACAGCATTCCCCACAAGCAACATTACACCAGAATTTTCAAGACTATGGGAAGTTTTATTATCTCTGTCTACAAACTCAAGGACAGAGAAATCATATCAATTTGATTCACATGTTACTTGGAAAATCTGCCAGAAGGGAGGAAACTCCATGAGCAATAACCAAACAGGGAATAACTCCAGGGCAAGGACCAGAGAGTGAAGAGCAACACATTCATTACCACAGAGACTGAGCTCCTTTTTCACTCTGCAGTAACCAAACACGTGCCAAAGAGAGGGCAGGTGACAGGACTGGTTTCAAAATTATCTAATAGCCGGAGAAACATGAGTGCTGAATGGAGCAGAGTCCAGGACAACACCCAAGCGAAATCACAGAGCTGTGCAAAGAATCCCAGGAGCAGGAATACCTCAGCTCTCCATCCACCTGGGACCTGCTGGTCAGGACTTGCTTCTTTCACATGTGGTCTGAATGTCACCTTGAGCACATGGGGCAGGAAGGGCTGGTAAACTTATGAAACACAAAGTCTGAAATTCCTGCTTTCAGTAAAGCCTATTTTTAAGTTGTAACTGGATTCTTTTCCCCTTTGGAAGAAATCAGGCATTTGGGAAGCCTCTTGCCTTTCACAGAGGAGTCTGCATACTTAAGAGGCTCAATTAACACCCAAGGTGATGATGCTGCACGTGGCTGAAAACAGAATAAAATTTAAAAAATCACCAAAAAAAAATCCTGCAGCTAGACAAAGCCTCAGTATGGCAGAGGGAAAAACTGCTTCATCATCAGCCATGGAAATTTTCTGAATCCTTGGTTATCTCTTCAGGCCAGAGCCATGTGAGGAGCAGCACAGATGGGGACTGTGCCCTTTCTCCTGCCATAAGAGCAGCAGCTCCAGAACTGCAGCGTGAGCACAACTCTGGGGCTGGGGCCATGCACGTCCTTTACTGCCACATATAAAATGAGACAGCAAAAAATGACAAACCAAAGTATTCCAGTTGGAAACAGTCCTAGACTTTGACTCCTTTTAGGGACTTTCCATACTGTGACACTCCAGAGTGACTTGGTTCCGTGTCTTCTATACATTGGGAAGGAAACATTTAGCCTAGAATTAGCTCAGGGCACTGTCTGAAACAGAGGAAAAGTTCACACACCCATTTTCAAAAACTCTACACCTATCAAAAGGGAATTACAGGCTACAACATCTATTTAAATAGGATTCCAATCTCCTTAACTACCCTGAAGCACAAAGGTTTTATAGCTTTGCTTACTAATAAATAAACTTGATAATTCTTACAGGAAAAGGCAGAGCACACTGCAAAGAAAATCCTAGCCAAAAAAAAAAAAAAAAAAAGAGGGGAAAAGTTTATACATTCTTGAAAGATTTTTCTTTTTTTTTCTGAGAAAGTCTTTACCTGGATTAAGCTGCCAGGCAGCTTTATTAGCATTTCTGCCACACAACTGTCTGCTTCCCTACACACCCTGCAAACGTCACAGGAAAACAAAGAAAACTCCCATTTTTATGTGGTCGTTAGAAAGATGCAAATCCTTCTGGTTTGTGGAGGAGAGACAAGGAAAAGAAAATGCCAACAACCTTCAGCTCTGGCAAAAAAGTACCTCAGAAGCAGCTGAACAACTTCCTAGTTACCCTGGAAACAGAGTTTACCCCTCAGCAGACAGGGAAAATTGTCTGCAATTACCACCCTGGAGTAAAACACCAGTTTGGACAAAACATCCATTTCTGTTTGCTGCAGCTCCTTTAATGTGATCCCAGTAATTTATCATGAGCAATATTTGATCTGGAATGGAATTCTATTACCAAACCCCAAAGAGCCTGAGCTCTATGACCAGACCTGCAGGTATAATCAAAGGTTACAATATCTCCTAATGGCACAGAAGAGCTCCGCCATCTGCCAAGTGTGATTTCCCCTAATCCCATTCCTCACACACAAATCAGAATCACCCGGATTACGCCACAGAAATAGAAGTCAAGTCAATACCTGAATCCATGGGATTAATCTCCCACCTCCAGACGGGAGAAAGGCACGAACAGCAACAATGCTGCAGGCAGGCTCAGGAAGGCAAAGCTTTCCACCCGGCTCCGTGCAGCACCACACAGGAAATTCTGGGATTTCACTGATTAGCTTCACCCATCCACAATCCCAGCACTGCTCCCTCCCAAATCCGAGCGCAGAACTCCGTGCAAATTCAAGGAACTGACCTCCACGTGATCTTTTTGGAGCAGCTATTTCCACCCAGAAGCAGCGCTCCACGTTTCTCCGTGCACATATATAAACCGCTTGGATTTGGAGTTAGGAGGAAAAATTAACAAATGAGCTGCATATCACCAGAACAACACAAATCTGTCCACCCAAGTGCTTCCAAAACAAAAAAACATGCCCCTAGCAAGGGGATTGGAATGAGATGAGCTTTAAAATCCTTTCCAACCCAAACTATCCTGAGATTCTATGTACATACGATGCCAACAAACGAAGCTATGTGCATCTTCAATTCAAAAGCAGAGTGCTGACTTTAAACTGGTACTCCGAAGTAATTTTAATGAGCAGATAATATATTTCCCGAAATCCGAGGCATTAAGGAGTCACATACCACTCTCGGGAAAGCCTGAATCCCTCCTGCTCTGCCCAAGGAGCCGTCGCCCGGCTGTAAACCGGGCGACGGCTCCTTGGGCAGAGCAGGAGGGGGGAGAAAGGGGGAGCATCTTTATTTGTCCATTTAAGACCTCCAAGCACATTATCATCCCTAATCCAGCGAGGCACAGATAACTGCAGCCCTCGTGGATTACAAAATTACGCTCTAATCCTCAGAACCACGAGCAACAACACCATCCACCAAAAACCACCTACAACCCCTCCCCACCTCCAGCCGCCGAATTAGAACCACAGAAGGGGTTTTTTTTGGAGGGGGGCTTTAATCTTCTGTTTAACACACGAGGACACCAGCCTTTGGTCTGACGCAGCGAGAAAGGAGCAGCCAGGAGGTCCGGCAGCCAGGGGCCATGCGGGAGCGGCGAGCGCACCCCTCGGAATGGGACCCCCTGCCCGTTCCCCCGGAGCCGGCGAGGAGGGCGAGGCACCCCCGGGGAAGCGGGGAAGGGATTCCCGTGCCGGCCCTAAGGCTGAGCGAGCACTGCCCGCCTTTGTCCCACCCCGTGGCCTCGCCAGCAGCACTCACCCAGCCAAAGCACCGGCTGCTCCCTCCTCAAAACCGGGCGCCGGCTCCGCCGCACCGGGGAAGTTGCTTAAAGTGAAGTTGGGCGCGCAGCGGCCTTTCCCCCGCGGCGGCGGCGAGCCGCGATCGGGCACGGCCGGGGGCGGGGCGGGCAGGGGGCCGTCCCTCGGCGCTTCCCCGGAGCGAGGGGCTGCGGGAAGGCGGCGGGAGGGCGGCAGGAGGGCGGCGGGAGGCGGGAATGTCCCGCCCCGGTGCCAGTCCGGCCCCTTCGCCCCGGCGGCCGCGGGGCCCCGCGGGAAGCGCCGCTGTTGCCATGGTGACCGCGCGGTGCGGGACGTGGGCGGGGCTTCCCCCGCGCAGCGCGGCCGCGATTGGCCCCGCCCCGCTCCACCTGCTCCGCGCGGATCGCGGGTTCGAGTCCCGGCCCCGCCGTCCCGAGGGACAGGAGCTGGGCGTGGGTAGGGCTGGAAAATGCGGGGTGTGTCAAGATTGTCTTACTGTGTCCACTTCTGGACAAGGATAAATAAAAATGGGAGATACTAGACAGGGTCCAGCAGAGGCCACAGGGATAATGAGGGATCTGGAGCATTTTTGTGATGAGGAGAGACTGCAGGAGCTGGGCCTGGTCAGTCTGGAAGGAATCTCACCAATCCATATAAACATCTGAAATCGTGTGCCAAGAGGATGATCCAGGCTCTATTCAGTGGTGCCCGGTGATAAGGAGCAGTAAACACAAGATCCACCTCAGTATGAGGAAGAAGCTCTTCCCATGGAGGGTGGCCCAGCACTGGGACAGCTGCCCAGGGAGGAGTCTTCTTTTCTGGACACGTTCCAAACCCACCTGGATGCCATCCTTTGTCACCTGCTCCAGGTGACCCTGTCTTGTTGGACTGGATGATTTCCAGAGGGCCCTTCCCACCAGAACTGCTCTGGGATTCTGTGATTCTAATCAGTGGAACAGGCAACAGCTACATCCCTTAGTCAAGGACACCCTTCAAAATGACAAGCTTTAAGGACCTGAATTTAAAAGTTGATGTATGTTTATGTAAACATTGGTAATTTTCAAAGCTGGTACATTCTATAGCTGAACTATGTTTGTTACAATAATAAAAATCACACCTACAGGTTAGAAAGACCCTGCCCAGGTGAAGACCCTTCCCCTGGGCATGTGGAGAAGCAACTTGGATGGAAATTACTGACAAATCCTAATAAAGGATTGTGCTTGGGAAGTTACCCAAGTTCAGTTAACTCTGAACTTTTGTGTATAAATAATAGCAGGAAGGTGCAGTGGGATGTGCTGGATTTGTAAAATACACTGAGCACCCAGGCTGCACACCCTGAAATAAATAATCAATGTCTCTCTCAATTGTGTCATTATTGGCTTGTTGCACACTAGGTAAAAAATCCAATTTTGTGGCTACCAGTGGCAGCCCCTTGGCCATCACTGTCCTTCTGTCACCCTCAGGACAGCACAGCTGTGGAGCCCAGACCAGGAAACATTGCCTCAGAGCAGAGAGAATCAGAAAGGGAACATTTCTGCTCAGACCAGGGAGTGTTCCTCTTTAGTCCCCTCAGGAATGGCACCCAAGTCATGGGATCTGCCCACTGGCAGCCTCTCCATGCCACAGCTGTCACAGTTCAAAAGCTCCAAGTGCTGCTTTTTGTCATTACCAAAGGTGTGGCTCCCTGCCAAGGAGGCCAAAGTCGGCTCCGAGGCGAGGCCATGACTCAGAATGTGGATGATGGGCTGGCCAGGGGCCAGGGTGGTGCCATGGCACAAGGAAAATGCATCTCCATGTCCTCATCTCAGCTCTTGGCAGGGCAGGAAAAGACCAGGCAGCAGGTCCTGTGTCCCTGCTCTCCATGGGGAACTCATTCATGTGCCTTTAACCAGCCCAAATCTCCTTCTGTTGCAGGTATAGGGCTCCTGAGCCAGTGGATCTCTCCGGGATCCATTCCAAGGAAGCCAGACAGAGTTTCTGCAGCTGCCCCTTAGCAGGTGCATGGATGGGAGCAAGAGGAAAAGTTTTAGCAGGAAAAACATCCAGCCCTGTAACAACAGCAGGAATATGGAGCTCGCCTTGCCTCCTCTGTTCCCACCCACATCCCATTTAAATTAGGATCGCTTTCCCACAGCTTCCCTGCTTTGCTCCCAAATCAGGATAATATAGGTGTTTTCCCCACCTTAGCAACCCTTTTATCTTCACCACACCAAGGGATCCCAATTCCATGACTCATTTGCCTTTTCACTTTTCCAGAAGCCAAACCATAACCCATCCCCTCAGCCAGCGCCCTCCCTGCAGCTCCAGCAGAGAGGAGGGCGATCCACGGCTCGGATCAGCGCCTCTGCAAGGAGGGTGTTCCTGCTTCTTACACCTCTTTGAAGCGGTTCTTGTTCCACCCATGGCTGGGAACCCCTGCTCCGGCACACGGGGCTCTCAGCAAAGCCATAAGGAACGAGAAAAGCGCCTGATCAGTTATTCAGGAGCCACTTAATGGCAGCTCCCTCCACAAAAACACCTACACGGCGACAGAGCCGGAGAACTGGGCACGCCAGGCTGGGAGCTGCATTCAAATGGACGCTTTAAGAGAGCAGCCGTGTTCCCAAGGAGCTGCTGTCTTGTTTCCCACTGTGTGAGGAGGAGCCTCAGCCGCTGCCTTGGTGAATGCCAGGGGAGATGAGACCTGGGAGCTTCAAAGAGGCCACAGAAACTCGGCCTGGTTGGAGCTGCAGGCCCGGGGCAGAGCCCGGCGGGATGGCGGCGCTGAGGGGCATGGAGCAGGCCCAGGCCCGACCCTGTGGGGCCACAGGGGCCAGATCCTCACTCTCACCCGGCCCTTCCTGCCTTGGGGACAGCCTGAACCTGTGAGAAAGGGAATGGATGTAGTGCAGGGCCAGCACAGAACTGTGGGACTGGCAGTGCTGCGCTGGGGACATGGGAATCCCCCGGCCGTCACAGCCAGCCCTTGCACCCCAGCTGTGGCAGCAGGCAAGAGAATTGTAATCCCATTGCCACCCCAGTGACCCCCCATTGCTGCTGCTCCCTTAGAATCATAGAATTATTTGGGTTGGAAAAGTCCTTTAAAACCTTCGAGCCCTGCCCAGGCCACCCATGTCCCCAGGCTCCACATTGACACATTAATTAAATCCCTTCAGGGATAGAACTCCACCACCTCCCAGGGCAGTCTGTTCCAACGCCTGACAATCCTTTCTATGAAGAAATTTCCACAATATCCAATCTAAACCTCCCCTGGCACAGCCTGAAGCCATTTCCTTCTGGTTTTGTCCCTTGTTCCCTGGGAGCAGACCCTAATCCCCACCTGGCTGCACCCTCCTGTCAGGGAGTTGTGGAGAGCCAGAAGGTGCCCCCTGAGCCCCCCAACTCCCTCAGCTGCTCCAGACCCTTTCCCAGCTCTGTTCCCTTCCCTGGACATGCTCCAACACCCCAGTGTGTGTCCTGCGGTGAGCAGAGGGCAAGGACAGGATCCAGCAGGTGGCACAGCCCTGGCTCCTGGAAAGGTTCTTCCCCTGTGCTCTGTCCCCACCTGAGACCCTGCGTGAATCTTTGTCCCACTGCGTTTATCAGCACTTAGCAGAGCAGAGGTGACCCCAAAAGGGGCAGAGTTAAATGCAGAGCCCTGCCCTCTCACCCCATGTATATGAATTAGGGCTGTAATTCAACCCTGCAGTGTGGATGGCAATAGTGAACAGACACTTCCAGACCCATCCTGCAGACATCTGAGCTTTGACCCTCTGTTTTATGACTTCACTGGAGCCATCAGAGGGATGGCAAGCAGCAATCTACAGTGAAGGAGTGCCTGCACTCAGAAAAGAATGACAGGTCCCTTATCTATGAAGTTTCCATTCTTCAGATACAGTTTTCAAACAAAAGGTTCCACTCCTCAGATGAGTAATGCCACTGTTTCTCCTCTCCACCATACAATTAACTGCCAGGCTGGAACTCTTCAGAACTGAGCTAAGAATGGCATAAAGCAGGGAGCACCAGTGGGGCTGCTCGGGTGATTTAGCTCCTCTCACACGGCCTGTCAGTGCCCTGCAGTGGAGAAATGGGTTAATTGCAAATGGCACATGGACACTGCCCATGACACACCTGCACAGTGAGGGCAGGGACAAACACGCAGTGGGGGGGACAGGCAGATCCCCCCAACCTCTGCTCTTTCTTATTCCTGTCTCACCCCTGCCTGACTTCGGTGGGTGCGACAAGATCCCCTCCTTTGTTCCAGCCAGGAACAGTCTCCATCTCTTCCTGCTGAGCCAGTTGCTCCTGTTATGTGAAAAGGTGGAGGTGTATGCAAAAACAGC
Source organism: Serinus canaria (assembly GCF_022539315.1). Taxonomy (NCBI): domain Eukaryota; kingdom Metazoa; phylum Chordata; class Aves; order Passeriformes; family Fringillidae; genus Serinus; species Serinus canaria. Next base: position 9,679,934 of record NC_066329.1, read on the forward strand.
CTGTCTGGGTCAGGGGAACACTGATTTTCCAGTGCTCCCCTGCTACCCTTCCCAGGCCCACGTGGCATTGAAATGCTCTGGCCTCAGCAGGGAAGCACTTCAGTGTCCTGCCTTGCAACTTTCCACCAGGTAACTGCTCCCACAAAATCCAGAACTGTTGGTGACAGCTCAGCATGAGCCCCAGGAGGAAACAGGCTCCCCACACACCTCAGGCACTGAGCACTGCAGGAAGGTGCTCCACTGCCCACTACATATAATCTGCATAAAGGAAAACAGGAAATCCTCCCACTCTCCATCACCACCACAGCAACTATCCTTAAAAGTTCCTTTCCCACCTCTTCTCGCTCATCCACCATGGAAATCAGTGCAGAGCTCACAGAGAGCAAGTGCCTGGCTCAGAGTACAGGGAGGGCACAGCCACTGCCTTCCCAACAAAACCCCACTGGCCATGGGGCCCCGTTGCTGCCTCTCCCATCCTCAAGTTTGACCTGGGAACAGAGGTGGGAGGAGAAAGGCAGGAGAGAGAGTCCTGTTTTAAAGGGAATAGTTTGTTAAACACACAGTCCAATGTCCTTGTGAAGGCTGAGCTCTGCCAGGCCCTGGAAAGAGCATCACCTCTGAGGGAGTGTGGAGCCTGTGGGATTACACCATGGTGTCCACACAATATTTCTTCCTCCAGAAAGGAAAAGTTTGGGAAGGCAGTGCCAGGGCTGTCAAACCTCAGCTGCTGAAAGCAGCCATAGCCAAGGAGTCATTGACTAAAAAACAAGGATAATTGAGTGTCAAATTTGTATGTGTAATGCTCTCCAGTAGGAAGGAGCTGTTAGATTGCACCGTCACGGAGGTTTCAGTGCAACAGAGGGAAGAACCAGTGGGTGTGGGATTGTTGCCAGTTATATAATCCCTGGTGGTTTTACCTGCAGTGGTTTGGGTGAGGACATGGCCCCATCCTGATCCCTGTGCTATCAGCCAGCAGCACATGGCCAGGCTTGGGGGGCTGTGGGGAGAACAAAGGGATGCAGATTTCCTGGGAGTCTGCTTTTGTTTTGCCAAGCAGAAGAGTGACTCAGATTTCAGAGCACTCCTGTAACTCAGCCAACAACAACACGTCCTTAGTCACGGCGATAAAGCCGAGGATCTGTGTTCCATTTGCTGGACTAAAAAAAGCTCAAACTCATCCACCCAAGGGCCAGGTCAGTCACTAAACCAGAGACTGAACCCCGAGCTGTGTGCAGTGACGGCAGCATCTTCCACCCCAGCAACCTCTCCACTCTTGGAAACTACTCAGAAAATCCACTGAACCAGCACAGATAATCTGGGTGCTGCACTATCACAGAGCTCTCTGATAACTCCTAAGCACTCACATGTTGTTCCAACAGGGCTGCCAAAGCCTTGCAGAAATGCTTTCACTTCCTGAGAAATGCTCCAGGAAACAGCACCGTACTTCCTTGTGCTTAAGGACTGGCTTAACACATCCCTGTGCTGTTGTCTCCTGGATCTGAGCTCGTTTTTCATGGCTGTGAGGTACATCCACAGCTCATTGGAAATGCCAGAGCATGGATTGCTCCACCTCAGTCTTTGCACCCAAAGCAAGCAAAAGGAGAACTTAAACTGACAAAGGGGAGGTTTAGATTGGAGTTTGGGAAGAAATGCTTCCCTGTGAGGGTGCTGAGGGCCTGGCACAGGGTGGCCAGAGCTGTGGCTGCTCCATTCCTGGAAATGTCCAAGGCCAGGTTGGATGGGGCTTGGAGCAGCCTGGGATAGTGGAAGGTACCTCTGTGAATGAGAGGGACTTTAAGGTCTCTTCCATCCCAAACCACTTTGTGTTGCCCTGACATTCCCATCCCAGGCTAACAAAATCCCTGTTGTACAGTCCTCCAGCCCCCAGTGCTGCAGGGCTAGGTGGGGACCCAAGGCTGTCAGCCCCTTCCCCTGCATCAGTCAGGTGGTGGTGCCTGTACAAACTGGGCCTCTCTATAGGATTTACTCAGGGATTGCTACAGCTGTGCATCATCTTTTGAATTTTCAGCTTCATTTTCCCTTGGAAAAGGCCTCTGTGAAATAGGTGCTAGAGCACCTTAAGGCAGCAGAGAGCTCAGGGTGTTGCCAGGACAGCACCCACCTGGGCAGATGTTTGTGCCAGGACTCAGCATGTCCATTCATGCATGTTAACAAGGGCTATAAATACTCCAAGTCCTTCAGTGCCACGTTCCTGAGCCTGGCAGGAGGGTGTGTGAGGACAGGCACTCCCAGCTGGGCTCACCAACACAGCCCCCAGTGCCCCCCATCACACCCAGCCCTGGGCCACAGCCACCTGGGAGCCAAAGGATTGGACTTTGGAGCAGAGGAACAAAACAGAGCATGGAAAGTCCTGGGGCTGCCATCACCCCTCAGAGGAGCTCCCACAATCCAACCTCAACATCTCCTGAAGAGCTCTTGTTAGCAAGGGGTTGGAATAGTTTCTCTTCCTGCACAGGACAGAGCTGCTGCCTCTCCAGAGCTGCTCCACCAGCTGCTGTCTCCTGCCCTGCATGGAGGTGGCAACTGATGGAAATTTCCATGCACTTCAAAGCACAACCTCAGGATAGCTGCTTTAGTGAGAAACTATCCCAAGTTAAAAATTAATGAAATTCACTTTTGGGATCATTTACTTTCCTCCATCCAAAAGGCAGGATTTTTGCCAGTCTCACTTCTCAGAACACAGAGCATTCCTGCTTTGGAACCTTGGGGATGTGGCCTCTGGTGGTTTGGTTGCCAATTAATATCAGGTAATTAACACATTTGGTAGAGCTGGTTGAATCCCACCCTGGCATTTTGCAAATTTTGCACCCTCTGCATGTTTGGGGAGTGTCTTCATCAGCTTTTGAAGTTCTGGGCTGTGAGCTCCCTGCAAACCTCAGCCTGCACTGGAAACTGAGGCCGGGCCTTTAGAGCAAACATGCCTCAAGAAGCAAACATATTAAGGATTAATTAAATACCAGGATTTATTTAATTAAGCCTCTTCTCATAAGTAGGTAGAGGCAGGAATCTGGAGCAAGCATCCAGCCTTCCTTGCATTCCCATTTTTAGCAATGCATTTAAATTCTGTGCTGCTTAAAACACAACAATGGGGTGATGTCCACACAATATTTCAGGAACTGACACCACAGCAAGGAGGTTGGGGGCACCTCTTCCCTCGTCCCACACCTGGCATCCCCCCATGGAACAGCTGGAAGACCCACAAGCACCCAAGAATCTTGTGGAGTCCAGAGGGGTGACAAGTGCCAGCTCTGAGCAGGGAGCACAGGCAGCTTGTCCTCCTCACATTTTTGATTAAAACTTGTCCCTCCTGTTGCCTGCAAGAAAGGCACCACAGCCCATCCTATCACTGCCAGTTTAAAGGTCTGGAGACTGATCCAGGAAATACTGAGGCAAGAGAATGAGATCAAGTCCAAGGTCATTCTGAGCACCGTTGCAGAATGCACTCCCCCACCTCCTGCACAGCTCACCTGGCAGCACAGGATCACACACAGGTATAAACCATCACCACCACGGCCCAGCTCTGGGCTGCCACCATGGCAGGGCCCTCTGTCACCTCCCCATCTGCTCTCTCTGGGGCAGTTCACTCCATGCAGCACCAAGGACCTGGCCCAGCCCTTCCCCAGTGCTTTTCCTCCTCTTCCATCGTTCTGTTTCACCATCAGTTTAAATCTTCACATTACAGGGGGGTAGAGCAAGAGAAAGGACAGAAGTGACAGTGCCAGCAGAGCCAAGGAGGTGTCAGTTCCACACATCTGCCCAGAGGGACAGGCTCAGCAAAGCTGGACTGAGTAGGCCAAGGGATGGGGATGGGGGAAAGTGAGGACCGTGAGGGCAAGGAGTGTGCAAAAAGGAGCCCAGGTTCCCCCCCAGCACAGGGGACACTCATCACAAGCAACAGAAGGCTATGAAATCCATGAGCAGCGTGGAAATGCAGAGCATTTTGGGCACTCCCTGCTCAGGGTATCCCCATTCACTGCCTTCCCAGGGACCACACAGACAGAAAGAACCACCAAGATCTGATTGATTTGAAAATACATTAACCATAGAGAATAGAGCTTTAATTTTTCTTTCTCAACAACAATAAGGAACAGTTTACATTAAAAAAAAAACCCAAAAGCATGAATAAAATAATATAAAACAGATATTATACCACAGTGTGGAATTCAGATAATCTAAGAACATTAGCAGCACTTCTACAAATAGATTAAAAGCTGGAAGTGCTCATTAAGCTCAGATCGAGCAACTCCCAGAGACCAAAATGGCATCCAACAGAGAAAAGCAGCAATTCTGTGTAGGGCAACAGAAAAGTCTAATGCCAGGACACCAGATACATTCAAATCCCTGTGCTGAGGTCTAATTCCCTGTCCCATGGAGCCCCCACGATGGCTGTCACACCCTGCTGCCCTGCCTGGCTCTCCAGAACACTCCTTGATCAAGGGAAGTGACAATCGTGGGTCTGAGGTTACATCCTTGTTGCATTTTCAAAGCTTTTCATTAATTCTGTTTGGGAAAACAATTTCTTCCCTGGCTTCTGGGAATTATTCTCCAGAGAGAATGAATTTCTGAGAATTTAAGTCAACCTTACATAGTCACAACAATGACATTTTTAGTCTCTCAGTATCCAGGATCAGGATTTTCAGTTCTTTATTGTCCTTAGCAGCAAAGCCATACTCATTCCTAAAACTTCCACATATTTAAGATCTTGTGCATAGTTTAATCTTTAGCATTAATTTGTTAAAAAATAAATTTTAAAAAAAGAGGATAAATGGTGCTTTTTCCCCCTTATCAAAGCACTGATGCAAAGTGCCCTTGCTCCCAGACATGTCCCACTGCTGATGGCTCAGGAGCCACTGTGGAGAAGGGACTGTCCCCCTGCAGCACCATTCATAGGCTTTGCTCAGCCTCCATGTGCAAAACCCATCTATAAAAGGAAGCTATTAAACTACTGAGCAGGAATTTAAGGTGGAATATGCTTATCACCAATCCAAAATTAAATTAGATTAGATTAGACACATTAAAAGACTTCCATGGCTATTCCAGCTGCGTACATTCTCCAGGAAGTTCAGGATTCGGGCAAAGTTGGGAAGGAATCTACACATTGAGCTGTGTGAACATGTGGCTATGGCACCAAATGGCCTCAGCCACAGCCCATGTGGCCACAAGAGGACAGAAATGGGGTCACACTAAGAACCACAACTGTTTAGATGCCTTAATCAGTGAAATACTGCTCATTCAGGGCAATGAAAATGCTAACCCTGAGTGGAAAAGCAGGAACAATCAGGGGCATTTGATCTACTTCAGGGCATCTGAAAAAGCTTTTACAGGAATTTCTGACATGGGTTCTGGTGAGTTCCAACCCTTCCAAAGTGCTAGGAAGGGCTGGAACTCCATCTCTACATTGTGCTCTATCAATTTGTGCTCACACAATAGTAAAATGCTGAAGACAAGCCCAGAACTGCTCAGTACTCAGGGAAATTCCCAAATGGAATGAGAAATAAGACAGAGGATTTGATGACATGACCATCATTTTGGTCCTACTGATCAAAGGCTCCCACTGTGCCTCTAGAGAAAAGGGATTTAGATATTGTAAGATATTTCAAAAGCAAATTTAGGGGATGAGAATCCCAAAATTGGTTCCAACCCTGGTCAGAGGCCCATTGGCTACTGTGGCTCCCAGTGCAGGGGACCAATCTCAGGAAAATCCAGGAAAGAGAGGGAAAATAAGTAATAAATAAATAAAAAACAAAGAATAAGAAGAACTTCATCCCATAAACTGCTCTTGGCCACAAGACCTGTGTCTCCAGGGATTTTGGGACCCATCTCTTCAATAGCTCCATCTATCAGCCATTTTTTCACCTGTCAGTGACAAGGGCAGTTCCACTGCTGGCTCAGATTGCACTACCAGGTGCATTTGGAAGAGTTAAGGGATGCTCCCCATGCCAGGGGCTGGATGAGAGCAGGACAGGGACACAGCAGGAAGTTCCCATACACACAAAAAAACCCAACACCTCAGTCTTCATGAAAAACATTCACAGCAAATCAATTCAGGGACTCAACACAGCAAGAGAAAAAACTCCTATGAAAATCACACAATTAGGAACAAACACAACTTTGAAAGGGTCTGCGCAGGTGACACCAAAAGAGATGGGTACCAGGAGCTCGTTGGAAGGTTGCATGAGCAGAAAGCTCAAATGCAGGAAGAGAATCCATTTGTCACTCCCTCAGGGGAACACAGGGCCAGAACACAAACACTCAGTGGATTTACACACACTGAGATTCCCTGAGCCCAGTACAAACCCCACAGCAATGTGGGTGCTCAGTGAGGGTGTGATGGGAGCTGAACTCAGCCCATGGAGTCCATCCATCTTTCCTTCCTTCCTTCCTCAGGCTCAGTTTGTAGTGACTGGGGCAGGGAATGTGGGCTGGCAGCTCATGCCACCCTTGCAGCAATCTCCTCAGTAGGTCTGGAGTTATGGAATGCTTGGGGTTGGAAGGAAACTTAGAGATCACCGTGTTCCCCCCATGCCATGGGCAGGGACACCTTCCACTGTCCCAGGTTGCTCCATGCCGTGTCCAACCTGGCCTGGGACACTTCCAGGGATCCAGGGTGTGCCAGTGCCTTATAGTGCAGAATTTCTCCCTAAAATCCAATCTAACCCTGCCCTCTGTCAGTTTAAGGCACAGAGCTCCAGTCCCTGTTCCCACAGAGCCAACAACAGGCTAAAATAGTCCTGGGCTGGCAGTGCCATTGTGGGGGGGATTCCAGCTGCACAGAGCTGCTGGGATGAGACATTCCTCTTCCCCAAGGGGCCAGACAAGATTACTGTATATGGACAAGCCTGGTGACAGGCCTCTCCTGTGTGGCAAACAGGCCATCCTGGGCTGCCCAGCTGGGAGAGATCCCTGCTGGCTTCCAGCACCACGATTGCCCCGTCAGAATTCCAGAACAAGGCTTTATCTCATGGGGATCCAGCAGGGGAGGCAGAGCCAGGCAGGAGAGGCTGAGCCCAGAGAAGACCCACAAACAGCTGCACAAAAAGCAAAACCTTTGCTTTTCAGCTTCTTAGCAGCTTTTAAGCATTAAAGAGAGCCCCATGTTCCTTGTGGGGTCTCACTGTGGGTCCCCACAAGCACAAGAACTTGCCCAGCAACACAGCTGAAACAAAGCTTTTTGATATTATTTTTTTCCTCATTTTTTTTTCCTCTCATCCAGTCTTAAAGCCAGAACCAAGATGAAACCACACTGAGGCTGTGATGGTGACTCTGCTCTGAGCTTCCTGTTGCCCCACCAGAACAACTCTCCCAGCACAGGGACAGTGACAGATTGGCACATCATGGAATAGGTGCTATAGAAACCACACAGTTCTTAGAAGCAAAAGATTTCTCACCCCACCCCCCCCTCAAAAAATAACTCACTTAGTTGACATATTTTCTCTCTATACTGTATATATATATTATATATAGACACAATTCTCTGGTAAACATTTACAAGATATTGTAAATAACATTGAAAATTTCTATCTCCATTTGCACAACAGCGCGCACTCACACGCCAGCACACAAGGACACACAGTCAGGTACAATCAATAAATAAATACTTCCCCCCCTCCCAGAAATTATTCAAAAAAACACTGCTATTGAGCGGCCCAAAGACACTCTCAGTTAATACAGACAGCAAATATTGTGCAGAATTTCTTGGCTGTTTTTGTTTAAAAACCAAGGAAAGAAGCTTGAAAGGTTTAGTGTCAGCAATGTTGCTTGGTCAGGTGGTGTTTAAGGTGACCCTGGCCCTCAGGAAGGGGAGAACAGACACTTCCCTTTCCCTCTAGACTGGTGACAGATCTGTCCTAGAGCTCTGAGGGAACAGGAGCAGCCTGGAAGGAGGGAGGACACGAGCTTTTCACTCTGCTTGATGGAAAGATGAAAGATTCTCCCAGGAACTGGCAGATCTCAAGCTCTTTGTTTCCTGTGCTACTGCAGCCCAGCACCCTTTGGGGTTTTACTGCTTCAGGGAGTTTCCCAGATTGTTGTACACATCTGTTGGGATTATGAGGAGTGAAGGGCTGCCCATTGCTCTCCCCCTGCCCCAGCTCCTTCCCTAAAGGGTTCAGGATGTGCCACTGCCTTTTCCAGCTGTGACCTCTATGTCCCAGAATACAGAAATTGCTGATTTGCTCAGAAACAGCAAACCACTCCACCAGGCTGCTCAGACCTTCCCTGAAGCAGCAGTTTTCTCCTGTGCAGACTGACAACCACCTTTTTTCTGCCAGCAACATCTGACACGTGCCACGAGCCAGCACAAACCAGCACAGACAGATGATCCACAGGAGGAGGAAGGGCCCCTTTCCCTCCTGTGGGAGCACTCCAGCAGCAAGGCAGGAGCAGTGCCAGAGGAGAGCACACACACAGCACACATTGCACCAGGAGGAACACAAATGTTTGCAGCAAAACTTGAGAGAAAGTACCCTCAGAGAGAGCTCCAGCCCAGCACCTCCAGCATTGCCTTCCCTGGCTGGGCTGGACCCTCCATCCACCCACCCCTCTCCTTTTCTTGTATTGTTTTTACCTGAGTTGAAAAATGACTCCGAAGCCTCTGCAGGGCAGCCTGTGTGGGACACAGCAGCTGGAGAGGCACTTCATGCAGTGGGCTCCAGGCTGTGCAGGAAAAGTGGCCACACAAGGGCATCTTCCCAAAGCAAAGCCCACTCAGGGACCTTGGGCTATTTTCCTCTCACAGGCCTGTGGGAAAAGCCCACCAAGACCTAACTGGAGTTGCTCAGTGGGTTTAGGAGACTCAACAGCCAGCCCTGAAGCTGTCAGAGGGAAAGTCAGGATAATCAGGAGCTCTGACTTGCCTTCTGAGGAGCCCTTCCCTCACAAGAGATCAGAGGAACAACAAGAGACCAGACTCCTACCACAAGCAGCTAAAGTAAGGCAGGTAAGAAAACCTCCAGCCTGGAGTTCCCAGAGGAGGTCAGGACCAGATTTCCTAGTGTTCAGAGAAGATTACAGAGGCTGGATTTTGAAAAATAACCCCAATGCTGAATTTGGAGCTGTTCTGAAAATCCATCCAGACACAAATCTCTTGTGTGCTCAGATATTGTAGGAACAATGTAAAATCCCAGGGAGAAAACAGAAGCCTAAAAAAGAAAATACTGAAGGGAAAGCAACGCACTGAGGGACAAGATCAAAAGAGGAATTTCTGTGATCAAAGTCCCCCCCCCATTACTGGCAGAACCTCATTGTGTTGGTGAGAAGCTGAGCACTGGCAGCATCCCTGTGCTGCCTGGGCTCGCAGGGCTGGCTGCCTTCCCACACCACAGGGAAGGGCTGCCCAAGGAAGCAGCTTTCCAAGGAATCAGCTTTCCCTCTGTGCCACCAAGCTCTGCTCCTCCAGCCCCCAAGCTCCACCCTGGGATGTGGCAATGCCTGGGGAGTTTTGGTGGCCACAGCAGGTGCTCCGAGGCCAGGAAGCCACTGCCTGGTCCTGCTCCAGGCACAGGAACACACCTGGAGGGATCTTTGGTTGAGTCACTGCAGAAGGTCTGAGCCTGGGCCTGTGCTGAGCCCAGGGGACTCCCAGCTCACATAGCAGCACGTGTCCCACCACCTGAGTCCCACAGGTGTGGCACTTGGAGAGACAGGAGAAGGGAGGAAGCGTCGGAGGGGAGTCCTGGCTCTTTGGCTGCCTCGTCTGCCCCGGGTCCTTCATTTGTTCTCAATCAGAGTCTGCACTTTATAGACCAGGTCCCGAGCCAGCTTCAGGATCTGCTTGGTGTTGTGGCGCTCGGCCATTTCTGCAACACATACCAGACAGGTCAGAGCAGAGCAGCCCACAGCTCTGCTGCCACATTCCCAACCTCCCCTCACAGGGATACCTGGCTCTGGAGAGCCATCCTGAACCAGCCCAAACCTCAGCTCCCTCCAACACATCCAGGTTGGCCACTGCTGAGGAGGGCAGGTGGATTCCAGCCCCACCAGATCCCTCAGAGCTCTGGCTTTAAACATTCCCACACCTGAGCAGCTTCCCCAAAACTCAGCCCAAATGAGCACGAGCTGTACCATTGAAAAACTTGATGATGTCTGTAAAATCCATGTTGTTCTCCAGGATGATGTCCCGGTACATCTCCACCAGGGCCAGGGCTATGAAGAGCACGTAGTGAGCAGAGGAGACGTGAGCAGCAGCCCAGATGGTCTCCCAGACAGCAAAGACATCATCATACACCAGCTCTGTGAGCAGAGAACAGCAGTTACCACTCCACTCACCCCACCCAGGCTCAGAGAGCTCAGAGCAGCACTGGGGAGACACGCTGGGTGCTTCCTTCCCACAGGAACCTGCTCCAGCTGGAAGCAGTCAGTCAGTCATCTGTAAGGAGAAATATTCTGCCCAGCAGCAGGTGACACAGGCCCCAGGAAAAGCTCAGCAGCAGCTCTGGAACAACAGGTTCTGTATCTAGACAGAACAATCAGCCAGACATAAACCAGGGAAAAGTGAAAAGGAATTAAAAATAAGTTTAAACCTGCTGAGAAGCCTGGAAGCAGACCCTGCCCCACCCTTGGGTGGTCTCAGCACACACCTCTCTTGAAGTCCAGGAGAAACCATCTGTAGCAGAAGTAGAAATGAGTGTAATCCCCATTCTGGTGCATCAGCTCAAAGAGCTCAGAGTCCAGAATCTATCAAGAAAAGCAAAAGGAAACTCAGGAATGCACAAGGCACCAACTATCCCTCTGCCTGCTTCCCCCCATCCCACTGCTCCCCTACTGCACCATCTCCTCCCTCCCACCCTGGCACACACTGCTCCAGGCTGTCCTTAGAGCCCCTGCTGTCCCTCCTGCTCCCAGCACTGAACACCCACCCCAGCCCCTCAAGGACCAGCTCTCCCCCCTGGGTGTGAGGAGCTGCCATCCCCATGCCAGGAGCTCTCACCTGGATCAGCGACCTCATGTTGGCAAAGTGGGTGTCCATGGCTCCTCCGTGGGGGAAGTTCTGGTTCATCCTCTTCATCAGCTCAGTGAAGCAGCTGAAAGCCAGAGCCTCTGTGCAGGGATGAGAGACATCACTGCAGGGCTGCATGGCCACTGCTGCTCCTGCAGCAGCAATGTCCCTCCAGAAAGTCCTGCCTTGCCCCAGGGTGGGCTCCTGGGACAAACAGGATCCTGCTCCACACCTCCAGGCACTCCACTGCAAAGGGCCACCACCCACTTGGCACATCCCCACACAGGGACAGGGAAAGCAGAGCAGAGCCACTCACCATCATCCAGGATGACCAGGAGAGGGGCCAGCAGGTCACACATGCCCTGCACGTAGCCAATCTCAATGTGCTGCCAGATGTAGCTGTGTGAGAGAGCAGGAGAGGTGACCTGGGACCTGAGTGCCACCACCTGTCACCTGCTTTGCCCATGCCCTGTCTCCTTTCCCAGGATGCTGGGGTAAATCAAACCTGTTGATTCTGTTATCCCTGTGCTGCAAATGATTAAATTCTTGTGGTGCCTCCAGGTCAGGCATGCATGGCACAGTCCTGGATCAACACCCTGCCATGGCCACATCCAGGATCAATCCAGGGCTGTGCCATGGCCATTGCAGGGCAAAATCAACACGGGGAAAAACAAAATGGCAAAGCACAGCACAGTGGGGTCATTGGTTAAAGGGCAGAGACTGATAGAACTTGTTCACTCTCATTCTTATCCTTCTCCCTCCATTCATTCCCTTGGTTCTCCCTGCAGACACTGCCTGCCTCCCCTTCCCATTGCCAGTGTCCCAGGAAGCACCCAGCCCTGCAGGGATATCTTCCCTTTTTTGGTAGCAAGGCAAAATGTGTTCAGAGAGGACTCAGATCTGCTGCTGGCACAAGGGAAGGATCTTTTCCATCCTGCCCACTAGTTTTCCAAAATGTGCTGTGCTGAAGGTCTAATCTCAGCAGAGATCTCCAGCTCTGGCTGTCAGCTGAAGTGACAGCACTGATGGAACAGCAGCTTCTCCTCATGTTTGCAAGATGAGTAATAATATTTTAGCCTTTGCTGCCTGTGAAGCAGGAGCTGGAGCTGAACTGGAGCTGGTCTGAGCCTGTGAGTGTCACTAGGCAAGCTCTGAGTCACAAGGACTCAGAAATGCACCCAGGTCTGGCTCTCTCCTGGGATTTTGGGCAGGCACAAACCATCCTGGTGCTTCAGGCACTTTCTCATTAGCACTACAGCTCTGTGGGCTGATCCTCATTAAAACCTTTGACAGGCATGCTCCAAGAAGCAGGTGGGCTGCATTGGTTCCTGGGCAGCCCAGGGAGCTCCTGCCTTGTCCAAAACCCCAGGACAGAGCAATGATGGGGAAGGACACCTGGACACCTTGGTCTGGGAACCGCCACATCCTTGGAGCTGCGGTCCCAGTGCTGGGTGATGAGGGGAGGAAGGCAAGGAGCAAAACTCCATAACCACAGCACAGTTTGAGGCTCCAGCCTGCAGGAGGGGCCCCACAGGAAGGGCCCCACAGCCCCCACCTGCACATGACGTTGCGGAGCTTCTCCAGGTTGGCGGGGGTGAAGTACCAGTAGTTGCGGTCACAGCGCTGCACATCCTTCTCGATGCGGTGCAGGTTCACCGTGTACATGTCCAGCAGCTCTGGCTGCCCAAAACAAGAGCAGAGTTGATTTGTTTTCCAGTAAAAAGCAAGGAGAGAGCTGCAAGGGCAGTGGAGAGACAGGGCAGAGTTTGGGTGGAAGGTGGGAGCCTCTCTACGCCCAACTGCGGGATCAGCACTGGGCAAATGCAGGTAAATCCTGCCCCTCCACTCAGCCCCAGTGAGGCACATCTGGAGCATGGTGCTCAATTCTGGGCTCCACAGCTAAAGAAAGACAAGGAGCTGCCAGAGAGGGTCCAGCAGAGGCCAGAGAGATTATTTGGGGTCTGAAGCATCTCTCTGATGAGGAGAGACTGCAGGAGCTGGGCCTGGTCAGTCTGGAGAAGACTGAGAGGAAAATCTCATAAATCCATACAAACATCTCAAATCATGTGCCAAAAGGAGAGTGCCAGACTCTTTTCAGTGGTACCAAGTGACAGGACAAGGAGCAATGGCCATAAACAAAAGTTCCACCTCAATGTGAGAAAAAACTTCTTCCCATGCAGGGTGGCAGAGTCCTGGAACAGCTGCCCAGGGAGTGCATGGAATCTCCCTCTCTGGAGACATCCCAAACCCACCTGGACACAATCCTGTGTCACCTACCCCAGGTGACCCTCCCTTGGCAGGGGATGATCTCCAGAGGGTCCTTCACACCCCAACTGCTCTGGGGTCCTGGAGGCAGCCAAGAAGGAACCCTTCCATACCAGGTCTGTACTTACAGAGTAGGTGACACCCGTGGAGGAGAGAGCAGCTGGTTCACTGCTGGTCAGATCAGTCACAGTCAGAGAGTCCAGCTGTGGGTACAGACTCTCCATCTCTGGCTCCTCAGAGAGGTTGTCCTCACTCTCCACCAGGCTCTGCTTCTCAGCCTCGCTGTCTGCCCAGCTCTCCACCACAGTCAGGGCCACAGTGTCACTGTCACGCAGGAGCCCCGCCGAGCCCTCACTCATGGGGACAAAGTCCACGCTTCCACCAGTGGAAAATTCACCTTCCAGGCTGTCTTGGCCCTGCAGCTTCTCCTGCTGGACACCATCTGTGTCTGGTGGGGCTGGCAGGTCAGAGCCAGCAGCCTTTCCCTGGGAGCTGGATGAGGATTTGGTGGTTTCCAGGGCACTGTCCTCGTTGCTGAAGCTGCGCTCCGAGAACCCCGATGTGATGGAGAAGTTTTGGGAAGAGGGGTGCCCAGAATCAGGGGAACACGTGCCATTGGGGACTGTCCCATTGGGGATCTTGCTTTGTTTGCCATCTTCCAGCTGAGAATCTGCTTCAGTCTGTTCCACCTCATCCACAGATTCAAACACCTGCAAAGTGGGAAGACATCCCAGGCATTCAGCAAATGTTGGGAATACGAGCACTATGTCCCCAAGAGCTGTGTACTCATAATGCCTGTGTTCCCAGCAGTGGAGAGGGAAGAAAATCCCCCTTTAGCTTCTTCTGCCTGGATTTGAGTCAGTACTTGGTCATTTGCACAATTCCAAGGCCACAAATCCCTGCTCCAAAGGACTATGCTTTGCTTGGAATTATATACTGGGCAGAAATTGCAACAGGTGTTAAACACCTGGGCATGAACAGAGGAGCAGCCATGGGCCTTCAGGTGTGAGGCTACAGGGCAGAGATGGCAGGGGAACATTGAACACCCCAAGCAGAGCAGAGATCTGACATAAGTAACTCCAAAGCAGGTTGGGGACTCATTTATCTCTTCCAACACTGGTTCTGTTTGCCAGAAAACACTGTGGTTGTGGTGAGGGGTCAGCCCAAGCCAAGGCAGAGCCGTGGGGACAAGGAACGGAGGGACAAGGAACGGAGGGACAAGGAACGGAGGGACAAGGAACGGAGGGACAAGGAACGGAGGGACAAGGTGCTCACCTGGGTGCTGGAGCTGGAGTCACTCTGCAGCCGGGCGTGGTTCTGCCGGCCGGAGCTGCAGCTCTGTGAGGACTGCAGGGGACAGGGAAAAGGGCAGTGAGAAACAAAAGAAAAGCAAAGGGCTCAGGGAAGTCAAGCAGAGCTGGCACTTCTGCAGGCGAAGAACAAGCAGAAAATGCATCCAGTAAATATCTGACCCATGATTTTCCTGTCACATCCATGGTGCCACCCAGCACAGTGCCCTGCCTCAGCCCCTGACACTGCTGGGGAGGTGGCAAAGGCAATGTTTTGTCAGGTCAATGCACTTGTTCAAGTGCTGTGTGTTGGGTCTGAAGGAGCTGCTTTCCTCTGGCCTGCACGGAGGTCACGCTGCCTCCCTGGAGTGCGAATTTCTACAAATCTCTGTCCTAATTTGGCAGCAATGCAGCTCAGCCCAGCTCCATTTACATAAACAATGAAGTCAGGCTATAAAACAGTCCCTCCAAGCATATTCATGCTTTTTCCCTTTTCTTCAAGGACAAATATTGATGTTTTAAGCCAGACTCGGTGGAAGCAGCTCCTCTCAAAGTCACGAGCACCCTGTTCTGGCTTCCAGCTGAAGCACAGAGGGAAGGGCTGGGCTTTGCAGGCACCAGCCTGGCTCCGTGGGGTCCCTCTGAACAACCAGACCTCAATGAGAACAAGTCATCCCCATTAACTGAGCAGAGGTGCAGAGCGTGGCCATGACATCACACACAAACAATAGGATTTTAAGAAAATACAGCACATTCAGAACAGAAGCTGTCCCCACCCTTGCATTGTGGGTGTTTGCTGGGCAGGGCTCTGGTGGGGAAAGGAAGGGTGACAGTTTTCCTCCATTACCATGGGAGCACTTAAAACAGGAAATTTCAGGTTGAGATGGGAAAAGGGGGGAACTTTTTGTGTGTTCACTCTGCCAGCTCCCTTCCCACACGTGGGTCCAAAGGAAGAGCCATGGTGGAGATGCTGAGGGGATGGGAATGATTCCCAGGCTTCAGCCAATGGAGCAGTGCCTCTGCTCACTCTGAGAGCTGCATCATCTAGTTCCACCCTGCCCCTGGCTCAGACCTGCCTTCCCTGCATCTCTCCCTCTCTGGGCACACATGTAGCCTGCAGGACTGGGGCTGAGCTCATCTCTTTCCCAAAGCACCCACATAAACTTCCCAGAGGGAAGCAGATCAAATCTCCAGCGCTCACCTCCCCTCTGGGCCAGCAGCCTGAGGTCAGGGAATGCTCTGCATTGCTGGGCTCTTCTCCTCCAAGGACAAAACTCTCACGGAAACACTCCCTGGACTCTGTTCCCAGGACTGCCTTTCCTTTCACAGGCTTTTCCCTCCACACCCTTTGGTTTGGGCTGTAGATCTCATTCCTCACTGCATTGCTAAAAGCCAGTCCCCAAGGTGCTGGATGACACAGTGTACTGAGGGTGTGCTGAGGCTTCTTCCATGCTGGAAAAGGGAGTCAGGAAGCCCAGTGCCCTGCTTCACAGCCCCTCAGTGCCAGAAACATGCTCTTCTTCCTCACCCCTACTTCAAACCATCTTCCATGGAGCTAATCCTGAGTATTTCACTTCCACAGAACACAGTGAGGAAATAGACACCCAGGTGGGCACAGGTCAGGGGAGGAGGCTGGGCAGCACCTGTGTCTGCACCCCACAGGGACTCTGGGTGGGCACTGCCCAAGGCCTCACCTCGTTGCTGATGGTCGAGTCCCTGTGCATCATCCTCTGGATGTGGGAGTCCAGGCTGGCCCCCGAGGAGCACTTGGCCAGGGCTGCAGCGTGCGACTCCTTCTCGCGCTGCCGGACGATGGCCTCGCAGCCCAGCCACTCTGCCATGGTGTGCTCATAGCACGCCCGGGTCTGCTCGTCAGCCTGGCACACAGGGGGACAGGGGCTGGCAATGGCTGTCCCAAACCATGGAGAGTCCCAAACCAGCCCCAACTGTGCCCCACACAGGGCGGTGCACATTTGTGTGAACTCGTGGGACACAGCCACCCTTACCCTGCACAAAACATGGCCAAAATTTGGATGGAAAAATGCCCACCCATCTCCTCCCTGCCCTCCCAAGGTGCACAAGGCACTGAACATGAGGAGCTGCACAGGCCAGTGAGAAGCTTGGCTCTATCAATTCCTGCTGATGCAAGGGTTTGTCCCACTCCTACCTACAGCCCAGTCCAGAGTGGACATGAGGCCCAGTGGGCTCACAGGGGTGTGCTGAGGCTTCTTCCATGCTGGAAAAGGGAGCCAGGAAGCCCAGTGCCATGCTTCACAGCCCCTCAGTGCCAGGAAGATGCTCTTCCTCCTCACCCCTACTTCAAACCATCTTCCATGGAGCTAACAGACCTCTGCCAGCAGACCCCTCCACTGGGCAGGACCAGGGCACAGCAGTGAGCACACCGGGCTGCTGAGCTGGCAGCACACCCTCACCAACCTCCTTCCTCTCTGCCTCTGTCATCCCAAACTGGTAATGGCCCAGCAGGAAGGGCCACACAGCCTTCCTGATCTCGTGCTGGATCCCGCCGTAGTAGATCAGCCGCAGCAGCTCCTGGTCCTCGTAACTCTGTGGGGAGAGCCTGGGTCAGGGCACAGACACAGCCAGGAGATACAGGTGTCCCCAGCCTGGCTGTGCCACCCATCAGCACCACAGCTGATGCCTCAGGTTTTAGCTTTTGTGTTTTTCAGATTCTGTGCTGCTTTGGTAGTTCTGAGCTTCATACTAGGGGATGGTGAGCTCTCTGCACAGAGTAGGGAGACAAAACAATTTCTTCTCTAGCTGGGGACTAAGGACAAACGATCCAAATCTTAGGCCCAAGAGCAGAAACGTGGGCTGAAGAGAGAAAAACAAGGATGGGGCTTCATGGGCTAAAGCTCTAACTGGACAATTAGCTCCAATATGCAAGTGGAGCAGAACTTATAAAAGTGTGAGACCCAGTGACCAGTTGAGCATTTTGTGACCATCTTGGGTATAGCCTTGCTGGGCTCTTGTGCTGCCCAAGGTGGATCCATTGAGGCTTTTTAATAAATCCCTACTTTATTCTTTAGCTCTGTCTAGTCTCTGTGTTAGAGAGCCTCCAGCCCCACTGCCCATGATCCCTCAGACCCCTGCCTAGGCTTAAGCAGAGCCAGAGGCTGTGGGTGGACATTTTGGCTCTCACACCAAAAAGTGACCCACAAAGTCACCAAAGCACCACTGCTTGCCCCTGAGGTGGCAGCACGTCAGGACCTCACTCAGGTCAGCAGCACCTGGGTGACAGACACTGCTGCAGGCAGGCTCTGAGCAGAAGCACTTGAAGAAGAGCAGTGCTCACTCCTCAGCTCCCACATGCCAAGGATTAGGAGCCTCAGGCTCTGTGCAGCCTGGGACAGCCTGGCTGACTTCCCTCCTTGAGGAACTTCTTGACGTGTTTCACCACCTCCCCGTGCTACACCCACTTCAGTGACACTGCCCTGGGCTCCCCAAGCCCAGAAGAGCTGTTGTGTCCCCAGGGCATGGCCCTACCGAGCTGTCCTGCAAGTATTTGTGCCAGATGTCCACGGTGAGCCCTGCGTTGGCGCTGCAGGGGACATCAGGGGACACGATGTTGTGGTTCACCAGCGCCGACAGGTGGGTCCTCACCGTGGACAGGTGTCTGCAGTAGGCCAACCCTGCAGCAGGAACATCACACCTTCAGCTGGGCAACTCCAGGAAACACGAGGATGAAGAGCAGGAGGAAGCTCTGCTGGGGGAGACTCCCTGCAGCCACATCCAGCCCTTGGAGCAGGGATTCTACCAGGACAAGTCCTCATCTTGTACCCCCAGTGCTGCTGCTCACAGGGCTCAAAGCTGAGAGTCAGAGCCCACCTGTTTGCTCCCCACCCTGAACATGTGCAGCAGGCTGGTCCCAGCTCCCCCAGCCACTGCCAGCTGTCCCAGCACCACTCCCAGCCCAGGACCTCATCCCTTGTCCTGTCACACATCCCAAGGCAGCAGCGGGGTGACAAGTACTCACATCCATAGAAAGCCCGGGACAGGATCTGGTATTTCATGTTGTCACACAGCAGCTTCAATGGAGCTCTGGCAACAAAACCACATAGGATATGAGGGCAGAAAATGCTCCTCTGCATCCCCTCAGCCTGGCTTGGATCCCACTGATCCAACTTTGCCTGCAAGGATTCACCAGGGATGCTGCCCTGGGTTCAGAGCAGCACTTCCTGCTGCCAGGCTATGGAGCAGCTGAGATGTCCCAGATGCAGGGACAAGCCTCACCTCAGCCACCTCCCAGTGACCCTGCCATGGCTGCTGGACATGAGCCCTGTGCCCTCATACCTCTCGTGGCTGCAGCCATTGGCCGGGCCCCCGTTGGAGGAGCCACTCTGGGAGCAGGAGGAGCAGGAGGATTTGCGGGTGCTGGGCTGCCACATGGGGGGCAGGACAGCCCCTGGAGCATCCATCAGGTCCTGGGGCACTGCAGGAGGGCAGAGAGGAGCATCAGCTACAGCCTGGCACTGCCCTGCAGTCAGGGAGCTACAGAGAGAGCTTGCATTGGCAAACGCAGCATCCCACTCTGGCCAAGGAGGCTCCAGCAACCAAGCAGGAGCCACCATGGGGAATCACAGCACTGGTGAGCTCAGGAGAAAGGAAAGGGAACAAAGAGCACTGATGAGAGAGAACCATTGCTAATTAACCAGCTAATTCAGAAAGCTGATCTTAAACTGCTTCGTGCTGACCAAGGTAGAAACCCAACACCCAACACAGGCTCCAGAGAGAAAACAGGATTGAAATCAGCTGCTGTCCCAGGAAGAGTGGATTACTGCAAGGGAAAAGGCCCATCCCTCAAAGGATCCCATCCAAAGTTCAGGGAAAGAAGGGAGCACCCAAATCACAAGACAGGAGATGAAGACTTGGATGAAGAGGTTGAGAGGCACAGCAGGAGCTCTGAATGTTGTCACTTGTTAATCCATGCTTAAACTCAAAGTGCTGCTCCAAAGGCCTCGGGTCCTGCTCAGGTACCACCCACACACAGCCCTGGCCATGAGGAATAATCCTTTTTACTCCTCCTTTGAAATTAAATTGTGGTAGAAATTTCAGCTTCTGGCTGGGTCCTTGCTCTCCTTTGGTCTCACTGGCTCTCCCTGCTTGTGATAAGGAATGAATGACATTGGCAGGAAAAATACTGAATTATTCCCACAGAAGTCCCTTCCCCTCCCACTGAGCTGATGGGTCAGTGACAGTCTGACAGGGACAGCTCTGCAGGAGCTCTCAAGTGACAACACAGGTGAGCTGAGCACCAGACCCAACCAAGAGCTCATTACACTGATGCCAAGAGGTGCCCAGAGCAGCACGGAGAGCTCGGGATCTGCCAGGGAGACTCAGACACCATTTGGGGATCACCACCATCTTGCTTCCAGCTGGAATCTTCATGATCTTCCCTCTCCCAGCAGTCACAGGTGCAAGGAGTGGGTGAAAAGCACCATTAATGGCAACTAGAGACACAGAGAGAGGACAAAGGCACCAGTGAAAGGGGAGAAAGGAAGAATCTGTGGAGAAGAGAGAATGATGCAGTTCCACCCCTGGCTGAGGAGGTGCACAGGAACAGCACAGGCTGTGATGATGCCAGCTGAGGAGGTGGCAGCAATTCATTTCCCAGAAAATGTGGCCCCCAGCATGGAATTTTAAGGGGTAGATCAAAAGGCAGCCACAGAAAGGCACATCTCTATCTGCTGTTTTAGCCCCAATCAGGTTTTTATCTGACTCACTGAATTGTGTTAGTCAGCTGAAGGCAGGGAGAACCAAGTATAATCTCAACTGACGTTATGGAGGAGTCACAGCGGATGTAATTTCTCCCTCATAGCCTCCAAAATGTAGGAAAAAGGTTTCCATTTGTTTTTTAAAAAACACTCCACAAGTCTTCCATCTAACACTCATTTTCTCCCCCTTCTAAAGTCACCTATGATGTCCCCAGAGGTGAGAAAACAGCTCTTGGAATCTCACAGAAGAGTGAGGACAAATGTGCAGACATTTCACCCAGGTTCAGATCATTCACCACCAGACATGAAGAGGCAATTTCTGCTTTGGAGAATCCAGCAGCATCCATTCCCTTGAGTTAGGGACTGCAGACAGGTGGGTGCAGCCTGGCAGCACCCAGAGCAGGGTGCTGGGACCTCCCCTTTGTGCTGCAGGAGCCACACTGAAGGAACATCACTAGATTTAGTGCAGCCTGGGGGCAGCAAGAGAAGAATCAGCCCTGGGGGCTTGTGATGGCAGAAGGTGGCCCCCAAGTGACCAAAGTGAACCTTTTTACTGATATTATGTGGATATTATTAAGAGGGGATTTTGCTGACCATTAATGCTGTTGTGCAGCTGTAGAAACAAAGGAATCAGTAGCAAGTGGAAATTATAACAAAAAAAAAAAAAAAAAAAAAGAAACAAAACAACACAAAACCAAAAGATAGAATGAACCCTTCCAGGGGTGGGGCACCCACATCTGGCTGTTCTCTGTGCCAGGGCCTGCCACCCTCCCAGGGAGGAATGATGCCATTGAAATCAGGCAGCACCAGCACAAGCAGAGCCCCTCCCCTGGAACCACCTCCCAGCTTGTCCCGTGCCTATCAGTGCCATGTCCCAGCTCCTCCAGCCCCCCCAGGGCTGCCCTGCACTCACCAAACTCTGTCTGTGTCCCAGGGTAGATGATCCTGAAGACATAATCCGTGGCTTCGTCATCTTCCTTGTCGGACGCGGACTCGGAGGAGCCCTGGGGGCTTCTCTTCTTCAGTTTGGGGAACACCTTTCCCTGGGGAGCAGAACCTGCCCTTCACCAGCCACCCATGTCCAACCACTCCCTTCCCGAGCTCCTGCCCCACCTGCTTTGCCATGTCTGCACATTCCCTGGGCTGGATCAAGTTTCCAGTGTTAGGTGAATCCACAACCCTGCTGGGCACAGGGTAGGTACAGCCCAGAGAGCCAAACCCTCATGGGCAGCCTTCCCACAGCACCCCTCCAGCTTTCCAGAAGGGTCTGTTTAGCTGGGCAAGGCCATGAGCAAAACCCAACCATCATATTTTAATATTAATTAATTGAATTTATTAATTTTGGGGAGGGGATAATTTAAAACACAGCAGCCACTAATCTAATGCCAGGCAGAGGGTCCACAGGGGAGCCTCAGCAGGAAGAGGCACCCACCTTTCCCCGCTGTGACCAGAGGGGTGGATCCAGCTGCCCGTGGGGCAGGAGGCCATTCTCCAGGCAGGACAGGAACTGCAGCAAGTGTCCTCCACGGGGGAAGCGCAGAGGTGGCCTCTGGATGCCATCCTGGCTCACCAGGACAACCGTGCCACCACTGTCTACTGCTGGCAACAGCGAGAGCAGACAGAGCCATCAGTGAGGGAAACAGCACAGGCAGGAAAGCTCAGGGAGTGGGAAATAAGGACTTTCTTCCTTGTGTGGATTCTTCTCTAAGTCCATGATAAGACAGGCTTTGGAAAAGTCTTGCTGGGATCACCCCCTTGGAAATCAGTGCAAGGAGCACTCCCAGCCAAGCACCACAGCAGGAGCTGGGGAAACACTTTTCTAGAAGCACTTAAATCATAGTGACCACCCAGAGCTCTGGGGAACTGCCCTGGAGCCAAAGCAGAATGGTGTCCCAGAGGTGAGGGATCAAGTGCCAGGTGACAGAGCCCCCAGGAGCCCCAGGTGTGCCTTACCCTGCTGGTGGCAGTGCAGGTACACGATCTCCTCCAGGCGAATGGTCATGGCGTAGTCCCAGTACACACTGCAACAGAGGGACAGGGAAGCTGTGAGCCTCCAGGGTGTGAGAGACTCTGCTGCTGCTCACAGCAGCTCCAATCCCTCCTCCTCACCCCCTGGCAGCAGCCAAAGCCACAGAAAAGATGAGATCCCAGAGCAGTGATGCCAGCCTGATGAGTGACATGCCTCCAGAGCCAGGAACTGTCCCTGCCACCTCACCAGTCAGGGCCAGTCCTGTCCCACCTGGCCTGGGTGGTTTCTCTGCCCTCACACTGTTCCCAGACACAAGAAATGTGCCCATGGATCCTGGCTACTGCAGGGAGGGACTGGAGCCCTGCAGAGCTGAGCACTCTCCTCTGAGCATCCCAAGAATCCCTCAGGAGCAGCCCCAAGGAAATGTGCCATGAGGTCCAAGCCTGGGCTGCTGCTCTGGCCTGGGGAAGGCAAATTAACCCTCACAATTTGTGGGGTTTTTCAGAGCTCACAACAGATTTGGTCTCAGCACAGGCACCTCGAGGTGTCTGAGCAGATCTAGAACATGCTGGAGAGCTGGTGGCCACCAGAGAGAGCAGAGAGGCAGGGTTTCATTCCTGTGGAGAGCCCAGCACTGCTGTCCAAGGGTGTCAGCACTCAATCACATCCCACTTCTTTGCAGCAAAGCAAATTTCCAGATTCTGAGCAGCAGCAGCATCTGCCACTTTGTAAAAATAGTGCTTAAATAACATTAAAAACAGCTCGTGAAGGACAGGAAGGTGTGCAAGAGTGACTCCCTGTACAGTCATACTTACTGTGCCATCTGCCTCCTCTCTTCCTTGGTCACGTCTTGACATTGGGAGTTTTTAGAGCTTAGGCTGATGCCCAAGGCAAGAACTCAGAAAAGGAGTGTAGAGATGAAAACAGATTTTAGGGGAGGGTACCAGGCTCAACTGGACAGCCCAGGGGCCAAGAAGAAAGTGGAGATGAAAAGCACACAGGTAAACAAAAAACTACAACTGACAATGAATGAAATTGAGACCAAGTTCTGCTGAAGATCTCTAGGTCAAAGCATCAGTGTCCTCAACACTCCCACTTTCCTGGAGGCAGGAGAAACCTGGGAGCACAGTGTGCTAGGAGGGAGGGAGAGAAAATGCCTCAGAAAATCCCCCAAGGCAACAAACAAAACCATTCTGTTTGTTTTGGAACAAGCTCCACTCCCTCTCTGAGCACTTCCCAGCAGAGACATTCCTCACAGCACCTCCTGCCACCCTCTCCCTGCCTCCTTCCCATTACAGGCTCAAGGGTGATAGTGTTTCTCTGGGAAAACAGTGATGGGCTTTGCATCCCAGATGCAAACCCTGACCCAGGGGAACACTTCCCTCCCAGTCACCTCTTCTCATAGTCCAGGTCCCCCACGGAGCCATTCATCAGCTGGTTGGGGGTCCACTTCAGTGCCATGATGTCAGCAGTCTGGTGAAGGGACAGATATCCTGGGATTGCCTCCATGTCGTCTCGCTTGGGAGGAGAAACACAGTGACACACTGAGCTGGAAGAAGCACAAAGCCCTGGAGCCCAGTTGTGGCCCCTCACACAGCCCTGCCCAGCCAGTCACAAACAGGGAGGAACCCACTGTGTCCCTGGAAAACCTCCTAGCAGAGACTCCAGGACACCTCAAGGACTTGGAAAAGGGCTGAGAGCAACTGGCCAGCAAGGAAAACCTAATAGCTCCACCTAAAAGCAGTTTGCACTTCATTTATTTGACTACAAGAAGCAGGAGGGGACAGGAGAAGGAGTTTTGTGGCAAAGAATGGGCAGGGAGAGGAGCCTGTGTTTCCACCCAGGCTGGAACAGAGCTCTTCCCTCCCACTGGGAGGATCCACATCACCAAGACCTCCACAAACACAATCTTCCCAGATGGAAAATGTGCTTTTCTCCATGCAAGAGCAGTCTGGGACAGAAGAAGGTGCTGAGGGGCAGAGCAGTGTTTCCAAGCCCAGGCTCCCAGCAGGACTCACCGGCTGCACCAGGACGTTGTTCTTGCCGTACAGGAGCGTGGCTCGGGAATTCTGGTGCAGGGACTCCACGTAGTCCCTGGCAGACAGGGATGGCCTGTCATCCATGCTGCCACTGGAATGTCTTTTCTGAATCTGCAAGAGACACACTCACAAATGTGAGGTGAGCACAGATACCCCCTGGCTTCCCAAAAGCTTCTCTTGAACCTCACTTATAAGAGGCACTACTAGAAATCCTCCCCTCAGATCCTCTAAGGGGATTCCTGACTTTGTCCAAGCTCAGAGAAGTGCCAGGAGTGAATTTTGTTTGCAGTGCACAGAGCAGATTCAGCTTTCTGTTCATACATGATGATCTCAGGGACACAGACCCTGGAATGCAGTGCCAGGAGGGGCTGGCACACCACTGCTCTCCATGGGCCACATCCCCAGCACCTCTGCCTCAAAGACTTCCCCCGTCAGAGGGATCCACAGGCCTTTCCAAGCAAAGGGAGCCCAGATGCTGAGGATGTGGGAGGAGCAGAGAGGTTTATCCCCCACTCACGCAGAGCGCCGGGCGCTTGGTGGGCGAGTCCTGGCGGCAGTGGGAGCTGTGGATCCTGTGCCTCTGGACCAGCTCATCTGCAGAGGGGTCTGTCCAGAAGTGGTCAGCAGTCTTCATCTTGGTGTACTCCAGTGCACAGGGCCCCACTGTGGAGAGGAACACCCCAAACATAAGGGAGCCATCCTTGATCCCACGGCCGTGGTCACCTCCTGCGTCTGCAGATCGCAGATTTGGGAGCATGGGTTTGGAAAGCAAGGAGGGAAAGCAAGTAAAGCAAGGGTTACCCAATAAAGATGCTAGAATTGGCCCATCCACAGGATCCATCAGGAGAGCTTCCTTCTCATAGTACTTACTAGAAGAAATAAAGGACAGCAGAATGCTGGAGCAAAGTTATAGGCAGTGGTTTATATCCCCATCATGCCCTTCTCTTTCTGTATCACCCCTTGATGGGGAGAGGGCAAGAAGCCCTAAAAAGGCTGAGAAATTCCTGGGGAGCAGCAACCCTCCTGCAGCACATTGCAAGTACCACCATCTCCTAACTAACCTGTCCCAGCAGCACAGGACACCTGAGCATGCAGATTCCAGAAGACAAGGACAATGCAGCCCTGACAACAATTCATTCCTTCATACAGACAATGCTGTCTGTATTTTAGGGAGTGCACAGTGGTCACCAGCAGCAGGGCATCCATCAGAGTCCCCACGATGGGCACAGAGTGACACACCTGGCCTGTGCTACCCAGGGACTTCCCTGGACCGTGTGGATACAGGTGTTGCCCAGCCAGCAACTGCCCCAGTGCCATGGGCAGGACATGGGTGGGCTGTGCCAGTGCTGACCTGCTGTTCTCCACCAGGTAGTGCACGATTTTATCCAGGACCTTTTCGAAGAGGGCTGTGCGGATCCAGAGGTGCCTGATGGCCTGAGGAGACAGGTTGGGCATCTTCGGCACCTTGCGCACGTTCTCCGGGACCCCCTGGGCCTGGTTTCTCCTTTAGGTACAAGACAAGAGACAACAACACCACAGGCTCACCCCTAAACTCTGAGGGAGCCCAGGGCACCCCTGCCATCAGGGGTTTGGGGGTGCTGACTGTGTTGGCTGGGGGATCCCAGGGAATTGCCTGGGACAGAGCTCTGGAGGTGCTTATTGTCCCTATCCCATCCCCTGCTCCAGAGGGGCCACACCTGTGTTTGAAACCACATCACCAAGTCAGTTCCCCACTATAAAGACAGCCCAGAACTCTGCTCTTCCTCAGCACAGTCCTCCAGCCCACACACATTTCCACGGCTGAGCTCACAGGCAGAGCAGCTCATCTTAGGACAGCTTAAAATTCCTGCCCGCAGGTAGCTGCTCCATCCATCTCCCTGCTAATTGTCCAAGGATGAGTAATCCTCTCCCAAAGAGCAGCTGAATTACTGCAGCTCTGAGCCCTGCACACTGAGACAGGCCAAACGTGGTTCCAGCTTGGTGAACTGGTCCATAAACTCGGACAGCTTGGTGAACTGGTCCATAAACTCGGACAGCTCAGGAGCAGCATGCTCAGCTGTCCCTGAAGCACCAGAGCAGAGGCAGAGAGACTTAAAACTTGTCCACCCCTGCTAAAACCACAACTCAGTCTCCTAGAACATCAACCAGTTTGGTCAAAATATAAAAAGCCCAGGAGAGAAGACTGAAGGAGCAACTCCTCCTGTCAAGGCTCAAGCTGGGACTCAAACCACACTTCCCACCCCAAAACCCGAGTGAGCAGAGAGGACTGGCAGCCACGCTGGTGCCTTACGCGTTCTCAATGAGCTGCTCCAGGTCCTGCACCTTCCTGCAGAGCTCCTCTGCCAGGGGGAAGCTCTTGCCCACCTTCATGAAGAGTGCTGCGATCTTGTTGCTGCGCAGGAACCCGGCCGCCCTCCGCTTCAGCCCGAACAGCACACAGCATTCCACGGCGGCTGCAGAGAGCACAGGCCTCAGGATCAGGATATTCCCAGCTGGAAGGAGCCACAGGGATCACCCAGTCCAGCTCTTTGAGGGATTGGCCCATCAATGGAACACAGAGTTATAGCAATCTTGGCTTTGGTAGCGCCATGCTCTACCCAACTGAGTCAACCTTGGGGTCACTGGAGCACCTCCCCTATGGAGTCAGGCTGAGAGAGGACAGGCCTCAGGATCAGGATATTCCCAGCTGGAAGAAGCCACAGGGATCACCCAGTCCAGCTCTTTGAGGGACTGGCCCATCAATGGAACACACAGAGTTATAGCACCATGCCATCTTGGCTTTGGTAGCACCGTGCTCCACCCAACTGGGGCAGCCTTGGGGTCACTGGATCACCTTCCCTATGGAGTCAGGCTGAGAGAGATGGGGCTGTGCAGCCTGGGGAAGAGAAGGTTGTGTGGAGACCACACAGCACCCCCCAGGATCTGAGGGGATTACAAGGAATCCAGAAAGGGACTGTTCATCAGGAGCCCTCCTACTAGACCAGGTTGCTCTAAGCCCCATCCAACCTATCCTTGAACACTTCCATAGATGGAAGCTCCTAAAATTCCTCAGACAGTAAATCTGAAGGCAGAGACATTCCCACCTTGGCTTCAGGAAATTGGAATCCCATCCCACATGGGAATTAACAACAAGCACTACAGCTTCTCCAGGCAGGGCAATTGCTATGCTGGGCAAACAGGCTGACACTCTCCTTTTTGTGGTTTTTTTTTTTTGTGGATTGTGGAGAAACCAGCATCTCCCTGATGTTTTCCCTTCAGCCCAGTCTGAAGGATGGGCACAGCTGGAACAGGAGGTTTCACTCTGTGTGCTGGGATGGTGCAAGTCAGGAGGAGAAAGCTCAGGAGCAAGGACAGGCACCCTGAGGGTTTCTAAACCAGCACAGGAAATGGGACCCCCCAAAAATCTTAATGTTCATACAAATATTTTTCTGAAAAGCTGAAAGGAACAAAGACCCTGGGGATGAACCACAGGCAGTGCCAGCAGCTCAGTCTGGCTTTGGGGACTCCGTTGGCACTAGGGGACACGGGGACTCATTAAGCCCCTGTGGAAGGCAGTGCCTGACTCCATGTCCTGAACTGTGCCCAGAAGCACTCACCAAACCCCAGTGAGAGCCCAGACAGCCCCAGACACCTTCCCTGCCCTGCCAGGGTGAGCAGGGATCCCAGGAACCAGCGATGACTCCACAGAAAGGCGCAGACAGGCTCAGCCAGCAGCTCGTTCCCAAAGCGCCCTGGGAGGGCTCAGGATGGATGTCTGGTGCCAAACACAGACTGATTAAACAGGCTGATCAAAGCCCTGGAAAATCACACAGACCTACAGTCCTCAGGCCCTTGATCCAGGTCTGACAAGGAAGGAGTTCTGCTCCCTCCTCCCCGGGAAGCCAGCGCTGCTGAGCTGAGCCCGGATGCTGCTTCCCCTCCTGCCTGGAAAGGCACACTTCCCTACAGCTGAGCAACTCCATGGAGACACAGAAAAAGGCATTCCATGCAGCCCCATCTCAGCAGCTCCGAGGCTGGGAGAGGCTCATTATCCTGCCCTGATCCATGCCTGAGCGTGGTGCCCAGCAGCAGCATCCGAGGGGAGATGAGACACAACCTGTGCTGGCAGAACAGCAACAGATTTGGGCCAGCCCAGCCCTGCTGACTCCCAGCAGCCAGGCAGAGCCACTGCATGGACATCTGGCTTTGAAACCAGGCCCTTCACAAGCCCTCCCAAAGCTCAGAGGGCTTCATCTGCCCCAGGATTATGTGCAGCCACAAATAAAATTAAACCCAAACTGCTCCATGGCTTTGCCAGAAAAGCCAACACCTCCTTCATTTGTCCTATGCTCCATGGCTAAAATACAAGTGACAAACAGCCCCACCTGCCTGGGAATGCACCCAGGGGTGCCCATGTGGAGTGCACAGCTCAGGCTGGTGCTGAAAGCTCAGGTACCCACGGGGGGTGAGCAGCCAGGGCTGCACCTGCTGCACTCCCAAAAAGGGAGCTCCCAGTGCCACCAGTTCCATTCCAAATTCCCAGGAGCACTGGTGCTCTCACTGTGCTCAGGTCACAGGCAGCACATCCCAGCTCCTGCCAGGCAGGGAGAAATCTCAACTCCTGACAGGCCTCTGGCACAGAGCACCAAGACAGAGCTGTCAGCAGCATCTGTTTCCAATGCCAGATCTGAACCCGTGCAAAACACCTCTCCTGCTGGCAAACTACAGGGAAATGTGCAGCTTCCACAGGAAAAACTCTCCCCATGCTCTACTAAATATAGGGGTGATGGCAGGATTTTTAAATAGGATGAGGTTTGGAGCTCAGTTTTATCAACACTGCAAAGAGATTCTCCTCACCCCTCAGGATATAACTTACAGCAGAGCCAGGATATCCAGGATACAATCTAGAGCAGATGAACCTGGTGCATCAGCTGCACCCAGCTAAGGGGCAGCTTTGACTCCTGGCAAAAGACTGAAGATATTCCTGAGCTGCCCAGAGCTCTGACATGATCCAAACCCCTCGGGCTGAGCAGCCTTGGCTGACGTGGACACCAAACCCTGGGCTCCCCATCAGCCTCCCAGGGCAGCCTGGGTGTGACAGATGCCAGCTCGTGTTTGTCTGCTCCAAACCCCCCCTCCCAGCACCACGGGGGCTGCTGCCCTTCCCTGCCAGACCCCTGGCTCCATCCCCAGGGGTTTGTGCTGTGCAGAGGGCTCTGCTGGGAAGGCAAGGCAGCTCTCTCCAGGGAAAAGGGCAGCTCTGGCAGCCAGAGCCAGGCTTGCAGCATGCTCTGCTTGGCAGGGAAAGAGATTATTTACAAGCTCACCCAGCTCCTGGAGAGCCACAGCACTGGGGAAGGTGAAGGAACCATTCCAGCAGATGGAGCAGGAGGGGGACACCAGGAACCAGGGAAGTGCAGCAGCATCTTAAGAGGCCAGAAGGAAGCAAGGAGCCCTTTGTGCCTGGATGCCTCAGCTCCCTGTCACAGGAGCCTATAAATAATGCCAGTTTGAGGAGCCTCGTGCTGCACAGAAAAGCAGGGAATGAGTCACACCTGGAGGTCTGCTCTGCTCTGTCACACAGGGGCCAGGGGCTGGGAACAGGCTCCTGGCTGTCTTTGGTGTGAGGGCCCAGCAGGAAAGGAGGAAGCCCAGCCTCCTTTCCAGAAACTCCTATTCCATAACAGCAGAGAAAAGATTTGGACTTCCAGACTTTCAGCCAGATCAATTCTCAAGGGAATTTAAAAATAAAATATTGTTTCTAGTCCTTCCTCAGTGCCAGCATCCCTCCTCTTTTGACACATCCCTGCATATTTTAAGCACAAAAACCTCAGGGAATGTGACCTCTGCCAGAACAATCCATCCTCTGGCACTCCCCATTCCCCCAGCCCAAGGTCCTGGAGCTGGAATGGGTTCCCAGGAGTGCCACAGCACCAAAACCCCCAGTCCAGGCCAGCACAGGAGACTCACCACAAAAGGAGATGATGTGGCTGCTGTCCTCATGCACAAACTTCCTTGTCACAGCCTCCTCCATGATCTGCTTCACCTGCAGGACAGAGGCAGTCAGGGAAAACATGGAATCTCAGCCATGGACCTGCAGTGGGGTGGGTGCACAGGAGCCCCCTCTGCTCCCAGGTGTTCCCAATGGCACAGGAGAGCTCACAGAGGATTGATGCAGCTCTGCCTGCTGAGCATCACCAGCCACTTCTAAAAGTCAGGTATAAAAAAAGATTGTTTAATTTCTGAGAAACTTCACAGTTGGAAAACGATGAGCCGAGAATTAACTGAGGGAACTGAGCATCACTTAGATAAAAGTCATCCAATAAAGGTACCCAAATCTCATATTTAAGGTTTTTACAGCATTGTTCTCTTCTCTCATTTTGTTTGACAAATTTCCTGTGACACAGATGTCCCAAATGACTGCAACTCTCCATCAGTGCCTAATTCAGTGATCACCTGGCACCAGCTGTGCCCAGGAATTCCATTTGCACAGCAGGGCCAGCAGCTCTGCCCTCTCTGACTCACAGCTGGCACTCAGCTGACCCAGGGGAAGCTGTCACTTAGTGCTCATCAGGGCCACCATTAGGGGACAAAAACAAACAGGACCCCACACAAACTAGGAGGGTAATTGCTGCAGGGAGCAGACAGGAGGCCAGGTCTGGCAGCAGAGTGGTGACTCCCATCCCCAGCTGCCACCCTCCCTAATCCTGCTGCAAGCAGCCAAAGCCCAGCTGAGTCTTTGCTCCTCAAACATTCACTTCCCAACCACTTTTCCTTTCAAACACAGCTGCCAGCATGCCTGGATCTCATCTTCCAGTGCCTCTGTGACATCTTGGTTTTGGAAAAACACAGGGGAAAGTGTTGCCAGCACAGAGCTGAAGGTGTGAAGGAAGCTCTGCTGAGCTCTGCTCTCCCTGAGGGCACAGGGAGGAGGGAAATACAGCAGGTCAAGACCTGGCCAAGCAAACCTTGGCATGAATGAGAGACTTTTAATGGCATCATTTGGGGAATTAAACTCCTCTGCAAGGTATAATCAAGGTCAGTTATGCACAGCTGACAGCTCCATAAAGGAAATCCTGAGCATGGATTAAGAGCAGAAACTCTGTGAGCCAAGAGCTGCTCCGTCAGAGCCATCAGGTGAGATGCCAGCACTGCTCCCTGCCTGGTGACTAACAGAGCCCTGAGACTTCCCTGGATGCCAGCAGCTCGGATGAGCTGGTACTGAATCAGGAAGGAATGTCACTGAGATGTGGAACTCGGGACTGGAGGTGCCTCAGAGCACTGGGAAATTCCAGCCCTGTGCTCAGAGCAGTGACTCCACTGGGAAGAACACCCCAGGGACCAGGATAAAGCTCCATCTTCCACCTCAGTGCTTTATTGTGTCCTAAAACTGCAGCTGTCCCTGGTCAGGGCACCTCCTGGTGGCTCCTTCATTCCTCACCTCTCAACTTCAATTTCCTCCTGGTGGCTCCTTCACTCCTCACCTCTCAACTTCAATTTCCTCCTGGTGGCTCCTTCACTCCTCA
Source organism: Serinus canaria (assembly GCF_022539315.1). Taxonomy (NCBI): domain Eukaryota; kingdom Metazoa; phylum Chordata; class Aves; order Passeriformes; family Fringillidae; genus Serinus; species Serinus canaria. Next base: position 9,711,690 of record NC_066329.1, read on the forward strand.
CCTCCCATCTTCAGTTTCCTCCTGGTGGCTCCTTCACTCCTCACCTCCCATCTTCAGGTTTCTCCTGGTGGCTCCTTCACTCCTCATCCATCTTCAGGTTTCCTGGTGTCCTCACTCCTCATCTCCCATCTTCAGGTTTCTCCTGGTGCTCCTTCACTCCTCACCTCCCATCTTCAGGTTTCTCCTGGTGGCTCCTTCACTCCTCACCTTCCCCCTGTCCCAGTGCCCCACCTGGGCACCAGAGAAGGGGCAGCTGCCATTCTCACTGAGGGCTCCTTGCTCCAGCACCATTTCATTTCACACTCAGCAACAGAAACAGGGGCAGAGCCAGCCCCAGCAAGAGGAGAGGAGCCTCTGTCTCCCCACACATCCCCAGGCCTTGGCTGCAGGGCTGGAGCAGGGATGGGGAGCAGCACACACTTCCATGTGTCCACCACATGCTGCCCCTTTTCCTCCACCTGGAATTCCCCCCGGAGATATTCTGGCATCTTGCCCAGCCCAGGAGCCATCCCTGACCACCCCTGGTGGGGAGGTTCACTTCTTGGGGCCCTCAGGGATTCCCTGAAATTTGGCTGAGCCACCCTTTTCCAGATGGCTCCTGACCCTCACCCAGGCAGGCTGAGCTTGCTCTGGCAGCAGGACTCAGCCCTTCCCTCACACATCCAGCTGACCACACACAGATATTCAATGTACACCCATGGCAGCACTGGGGCTATCAGGATTTTACCCCCACACACACCAAAATACACCTGAAAATCAATCTGCAGAGTTATGCCTTTACCAGCTTCTGATTCAATCAGGAAATATTGGAATATAAGGAGTATATTCAAATATTTGTTTGAAATTTCAGTACATTGACACAATGCCTCAGGCCCTTCCCCATGGCAGTGACCATCTGTCTGTCCAGGGCCTGGGGACCATCCAGGACAGCAGGACACGGCTCTGAGTGGGCATTTCAGTGCCAACACTGCACACACCACCTGCATGCTCGAGGCACAAACAAAACACCTTCCAAGAGACACAGTTTAGTGGAAAATTACCCATCAAAAATACAAATAAAAAAATATTGCACTGCATTGACTGAGGTTGTAACATTAAAAATAAATCAAGTCTAAAGGACTGGAAGTGGAAAGGGCAGCAAGGGCACTCACCTGGTGTGTGACAAATACAAACACCAGCCCCAGCACAGACAGACAGACATGGCCTTGTAACAGAAAACAAGGGATATCTTGGAATCCTGGAATGGTGTAGGTGGGAAAGAACTTAAAGCTCATCCCATTCCACCCCCTGCCGTGGGCAGGGACAGCTTCCCCTATCCCAGGCTGCTCCAAGCCCCATCCAAGCTGGCCTTGGGCACTTCCAGGGAACAGAATCAACACTTCCAGGGAATGGAGCCAAGAGATCCCAACTTTCTCTACATACCAGGAAAGTTTTCCAACAAAACAATTTTACATTTGCCCATACAAACACAGCTGGCATCTGCAGGACAGCTCAGAGCCAGAGAAGCCCAAAACTCCTGACAGATCTCCTGTGCTGCTGCCTGCAGACCCCAAAGGACTCTCCCACAGCCAGCTGGGATCACCAGGACCACAGCTGGGATCTGCCAGGGGATTTGTGACACCCCTTGGCTCCCTGCACAGAGCAGACTCTGAATGTGCTGCATTTTAATGCTAATTCTCAGACTGCAGCCAGAACAATCCCAACAGATGAAGCTGCCCACTCTGGATCTCATGCCAGCCTAGGGAAATGAGATGTTTGCTCCTTTTTTATTAGAAGAGAAATTAAAACAGCAACTAATAATTTAGCTGTAGGTAAACTCGAGAGGAATATCATCAAGTATTCCACAACAGCACAAACAGCCCCCCTGGCTCCAGCTGGGAGCACAGGACAAGTCCCCTGGAAAGGGAAACCAAACCTTCACCTGCCCAACAACCCCAGGGAGGGATGAAGGATGAAGGTTTAGACCTCTCTGCTACAAAATTCCCAGGGATATTCATCACCCAAAGTTCAGCTTTGCTGTCATTTACCCTGCTGGAACAAGCCAAATATTATCACAGCCACAGCCACCACCGAGGTGCAGGGACCAGGAGCACACTGAGAACTGCAGGTTTAATTAGTCCAAGGCAATATTGACTCTCAGCTGTTGTGCCTGGTCAGATTGTTCCCTGTAGAACCTGTACTCTGGATCACCTGCAGTCTCTTTTCCTGCCTCTTGCACAGCCTTTCACTGGTTATGGAGGCATTTCTGTGGATGCACAGCACCTCCTGGTTATCTGGCCATGCTCATAACTCTGTGAAATTGTTTACAGCAAGCCAGATGCAAACAGAGTCCCCAGGGAGATCCTTTTCCCAGTCCTGTTCCAGGGTCAAGCTCGCTGCCATTGCCACAGGCTGAGGGAGCTGTGGGGATGCTCCTGGCCACCAGATCCAGGAATGGGCCTGGCTGCCATATCCAGCACCAAAAAAAATGCCTGGATGAGCAAAAAAAGTGGCACAGCAGCCCCACACTGGAGCCAAAGCAGTGGGAGAGCATCCCATTCCATCCCAAACCCAAACCCAAAGGATTTACAGCTAAAAATGGTGATGGAGATGAGGATGGGGATGTCTCCTGCTCCCTCTGAACATCCACCTCTAGACAGGCTGACAGATCAGGTGGATGAGATGCTACAGGACCAGAGCCAGGAAGCTGCACTGCCTGTACCCCCTCAGAATCACAGAACTCATCCCAGAATCATGGAATTGTTTAGGTTGGAAGAGACCTCCAAGAACACTGAGCCAAATCATTCACCCAGCACTTCAGGTTCACTGCTCCTGTTCAACCCACCTGGCCCAGGAGAACCAGCAAGTCCTCAAAAGCCATCAAACAAAACAACAAAATCATTTAAAAAACCCCAGAACCACCCAATCCACTGATGAAAGAGCCTTTAAACTTGATTTGATTCTCAAATTCTTTTCCAAGCTGGAGTTTTCTCATTCTCATCAGTGTTCTCATCACTGCTTTGATTATGTGTTTGAAGTTAATTCTTGCACTTTAAAAAAAAAAATCCCATTTTCCTTGTCAGTTTTGGTGCAATGTGGGCATTCCCTGATGTGATCTGAGCTCTCCTGTAATTGCTGCTCCCAACCAAGGTTTCTTTCCCCAAAAAATCTCCCCAGGAAGCAGCTCCCCATGGAACTCTGCAGCACTTCTCAGGTGTTACAAAATGCTGAAGATCACTGAGGTGCAACATTAGGACATCCCCAGGCAGGGCTGTATTTGCAAGGACAATCAGCCTCCCCTGCCCTGCAGGGGGATATTTCCCAGCAGGAATGTAAGCCTGGTTTTGCTGGATGTACCAAAGGTGTCCCAGGCAAAGCAAGTGCAGAATCTCTGCTCAGCCCCAGGTCACAAAGGCATTTTTCCAAACCCCAAGTCCTTCTGGTGCCCACAGGAATGTACAGGGAATGCTGGATAGAAATCCTGGGATATTTCACCACATTGCCCATGCTGGAGCTTGTCACCATCACATTTTCTGAAAAATCTCTTTGCCCAGGATTCTTCTCCTGGGAAGCTGAGATGCCTCAGAGAGAAAGGAAAACAATATTATCTCATTGGCTTCTCCTGTGTTTTGCTGCTTTGGAATGTGGTTTGGAGGTTGTTGGATTGGTTTCATGTGAATTGTTTTAACTGAATGACCAACCCCAGTCAGGCTGTGTCAGGACTCTGGAAGGAGTCACCAGTTTTTCATTATTATCCTTTAGCCTTCTGTCTGTATCCTTTCTCTATTCTTTAGTATAGTTTTAGTGTAGCATTCCTCAATGCAATATAGATCATGAAATAATAAATTAGCCTTCTGAGAACATGGAGTCAGATCCATCATTTCCCTCCCTTCGTCCTGGGAACCCAGAAAATACTACAGGAGCTGAAGCCACTTTTGCAGCTACAGCAGAAGTTCTCAGACTGAAACCTCTCACCAAGCAGATTTATCTGCTCATTTGAAAATGAAATGCCTGCCTGTTGCCTGTCTTGCTGCCCTTTTTCAGCAGCCTTGTTGATAAAATTCACATTTCAGACTCGGTGCTGCAGGATTCCCGTTTCTCCTGCCTTACCACCTCCCTGATCTCTCCTGCAACAAACACCCCTGATGATCCCAAAATCAGGTGCCAGACACACTGTTCAGCACCACCCCCAGCTGCAGCCCTGCTCTGCCACTTCTCCAAGAGTTTAGTGCCTGACCACTACAAAAAACCCAAATTAATTGTGCTGGGATCAGTTAAACCCCCCCAGCTGCAGGGCACAGGCAGCATTTACACCCAGAGACATTTTGGGAACCCCTGGCACGAGGGGACAGCACAGGGACAGCTCTGATGGCACCAGGCACCTGCCTTGAGAGCCATTTGGCAGCTCCCTGTTCTTGCTGCCTCAGGAACATCGATCACCCTCCAGCCCACTGAGACCTCTGGCTTTTCTAAAAGTCTTCTTTCATTATTTATGACCACTTGCTGAATAAAAGATGCCACCTCCTGCAGCTGAGGGATCCTCCACGTGACACCCAGGAGGGAATTCCAGGCCAGCCCTTCCCCTGGAACTGCCTGTGCTCACAGCTGGATGCTGGGGTGAGGCTCCTGGGGGGATAAGGGAGGAGAAGAACTCGGAATATTTGCGCAGTTTGCTGGAAAATGAATTTAAAACACGTTAATGGAAGGCTCCACAGTGCAGCATTGCACCCTGGGGGACACAGGGGTGATCCCAGCCACGTGTGCTTGCTGAGAGTGTTTTGCTGCAGACTTTCTTCACAGAACATCAACTTTTGGCCAAAGAATCCCTGCTTGCAACACGAATTTAAGCTGCCTGAGATCACGTTCTAGCCGGTGCTATTCCTGTCAAAGGCACATTTCCACACCATCTGTGGGCACTGCTCGCTGTAAATGCTCAATACAGACATTTAAGGAAACATTTGAGGCAAACTTTAGTCATTTCTGTGTTTCCAGCACACCCAGCCTCGAAGCTGGGCTCTGCTCTCACCACATCCCAAAGCTCCTGTTTTTCCAAGGCACTGATGGCACCCTGAGGAGCCTTTTGGATTCACTGGGACATGGCAAAGGATGATGCTGAAACCAAGGGCAGCTTCCAGCTCCAAACTGCCCTGAAGTCCTGAATCTGTGCACAGCCAGGCATTTCCATGGCAACAGCCAGGATGCAGGGAGGGAGGAGGGCAGGAAATTTTGGCAGCAGAGGACAGAGGCTCCCCTGGCCCAGAGAAGGTGTGAGGAAGGGGGAAAGCAGCACAAAACCTGCTCTGGGGATGAAGGCTCAAGGCAGGGGTTCCTGGAGCACGAGAGCTCTTGTGCAAAGCCCTGCTTTTATCTCTGAGAGGAGAGGAAATGGTCCCCAGTGATCAGAGCTGCTCTTCAGAGCAGATCGATGCAGGCAATCGAGAAATGCTGCATTAAGGGCCCTCTGTTCTCTCCTGGCACAGAAATATCTGAAAAAGGCTGCCCTGGGTGCTTGACATCAGAGGGTCCCCTCTGCCAACAGCAGCTTTCATCACCAACCTGCAGCCCATCATCCTCATCCTTATCTTGCCTGAACACTTTTGACAGCTACACAAAGGCCTTTTCCCTTTTTTTTTTTTTAATTTTTAATAAACTGGCCTTGAGAACACTTAAAGCTCTCAACATTAATTTTTCAAATCTTAGTAACATTAAATTAATTTACAATTTTCTACCCATCCAGAATGAAATAGCTGGCACTGATGCCTGCAATCTGATATTTTGGAAGAGCAGGCACACAGAAAAACAAACCCAAGCTGCAAAAACATTGCTCTTACCAGTCATTTGTGTTATTTAGCCACAAACCAGGCAACATGGCTGCAAGGCAGGGGCTTCTCTGAAAGGGTGGGAGGAAGAGACTGACTGCTGTTCCCATGACACATGATGAAGGAATTAGTCAACAGCTACACAGTGACAACCATTCCAGCTACTGAAAAATAAACAATATATCTGGCAGAAGACAAGCAGGCTGTGGTCAACCCAAATATTTGAAAGATTTCTAAGAACAGGCAGCAAAATATTCAGTCCAGGTTCAACAGTTCCTGATGAGTAAAGACTCAGAGCTGCTTCCTGAGTGGCAAGTTAAACATAAACTAAGTTTTTTTGCAGAAGAAAGACCAAGAGGACTGTTTGCTTTCACACACCACCCAGCTTTTCTCTCAGCTCACATTCCAGGGACACGTGTGCAGGTGGATTGGACAGGTAACATCTGCTTCCCTTCCTCTGTGCAGAGCTCAGGACTCTCCTCCATGCACAACAAAACTTGGAAAAGAAGGAGGAGCACAGGTTACAAGGGGAATATTTCCAGTTGAAAACCCACACCCCTCCAAACCTGGGTATTTCTGGGTTGGTAAAAAAGCCTCATTCTATCTGATAAAAGCCCTAAAAAATCAGAGAGTGCTGGTCATGCTGCTCATCCTGCATAACAGCAGCCAGGATGCCTCAGAGAGTCAGACTCCACTCCTTCCCTTGCAGCCTGCTGACAAACAGTCAATCCTGCAGCTTCCAGGGTTGGTTTGATTTATTTTGGCCATATGGGCTTGGGGGGGAGGAAGAAGATGGTGACAGATCACACAGCTCATCTCAACCTGCACATCCACTGCAGCACAGGACTTCTCCAGAACCTTAACCATGGCAACAGCCAAATACTGAGGGCTGCTCAGTGCCCTGGCTAATTCCAGTTTATTGTTTCTGTCCCTGCTCAGATCAGAGCTTCTTCCCAGTGTTTGTCTTCTCAGCTGTGGCCCTGGGGTGACAGATGTGGCACAGCTTCCCAAGGACAGCCCTGCCTGTCCCTGCTCTCAGCTGGGCTCACCTGCACTGAGGGACCAAAACCAGGTGTGGCCTTGTGAAATGGGAATAATACAGCTCTGAGAAAGGTTAAAATTCTGGGAGTGGGGAAAAAAACCCCACCCAAATTTCTGCAACTGGGCCTTTCTACTGCTCCTTGGAGTCTGCACAAGCTCCTGACTTAACCTGAGGTCAGCCTAGAAGAGAAAGGAAAACCAAAAGCATGAGCAGAGAGCAACAGGCACAAGAATGCCCCACCTGCTCCTGGTTCCAGCCATGGTGCTGAATAATTAACCCCATAACCTACAGGATCATGTTTCCCCAGGTTTTTCATTCCTAACAGAGCACAGTGGGAATTCCACTCCATGGAATTCCCCAGCCTGGGTGGCTGTGCACCCACAGCCCCTGCCCAAGCTCAGCACTTCCAGCAGGAGTGGAAGGCAAATCCCAAGGCAATGGCAACCACCTGGTACCTGCAGGGAACCCACACCAACATCCCAAGCAATGGGACCACCAGGAAAAAGCCTCTGCTCTGTGTCAGCACCAAGGGGCTGCTGGAGAGAGCCCAGAGAGTGACAAACACCCAGCTCAAAGCACCATGGTGGCACTTCACAGGGCAGGAGGGCTTTCCTCAGGCACCCCTCCCTCTCTCAGGCTTTACCCACATTCACCAAACCCCAATTATCTCCCCCAAACCAGCAGAAGGGCAGGAATCGAGCCCAGCTCTGCTCCCTGAGGTGCCAGCTCCACTTTCCCCCAGCCCTGGGAGGCAGTAGAGCCAGGCATTGAAGGCCAGCACAGGAGAGGCTCTGGGGGAAGCCAGGAGCAGCCCTGGCTGCCACCCTGCAGCAGCTGTCTCTGCACTCAGGAGCTGCCACAGACAGCAATAATGAGATGGCAGCTCTATCCACAACGCTAAATAAATGTCATACCCTTTTCCTGGCTTAATAGCCGTTGCTGAGGCAACCAGTGGTATTCCTTAGCACCACACCCGGCACAGGATTAAAGGTGGGAAGTGGTCTGGATGGGCAGCGCTGTCACCCTCCCCAGACCCACCACCCACGGCTCTGCTCCTCCCGACTCCGAGCAGCGCCTTCCACTCCCTGCACACCGGATAGCGAGATGCTCGTAACACCAGAAACAAACCAGCACACACCTCCCCCCCTCCGGCATCCCGGGAGGTGACCTGCGGGGACAGAGCGTGGGCAGGACATGACAACAGCCCCCGGTGACCCAGCACCGGGCAGGACCCGGCTCCGGGACTCGATGGACCGTGGGCTCGGCTGTGACACACGGCATAAACACGGAGCTCCGGGCAGCTCGGCATAAAACAACGCACAAACTAATAGAGTTAAAGGTGCCCGAGGAGGGGGAGCACGGCGAGATGCGGAACGCCATCACCCCGCACCGGGCACACACATTTGGGCCCCCCCTTTTCCTGGCCGGGGTCCCCAGCCCCCGCTGCCCCCCCGCCCTGCCAAGGAGCTTCGGGAAGGGCTCGTCCCATCCCCGCTCCCAAGGGAAGGATGCAGCACCGGGAGTCGCCCCTTTTCCCCTGCGGAAAATCCCAAGTTGTGGCGCGCTCTGCTCCCAGCCAAAGGCGATTTTCCAAGGATGCCAAGGATTTTCCAAGGCACTGGCGCTGCAGGGATGCTCCTCCGCCCCCCGGGACCCGCAACCGCGCCCCGCTGGGCTCTCGGCCCCGCTCCGGGCTGGTTTTTGGGGGCTCTGAACCCCGCGGCAGCAGCAGCAGCCGGAGCCAGCGGATGCGGCGGGCGGGCGGGCCCGGGGCTCCCCCCGGGCAGAGCCGCCGCTCCCCGCGGGCACCGGGCCGGGGCTGCTCCCGGGGGTCCCGCACCCACCTCCTTCTTCACGGTGCGCAGCAGCCGCTGCCGGGTCTCCGCCTCTGCGGGGAGAAATGAGGAGAAGAGACCCGTTAGTGCCGCCCTGCCCCGCCACCCCCTGTCCCGGTGCCGGTGCCCGGTCGCCGTCCCCGCCCGCCGTACCCGCCGGGGCCGCCGCCATGGCCGCGCTCGCTCCGCAGCGCCCGCAGACTGCCGGGCACCGGGCCGGGCCCGCACCGCCCCCCGCCCCGCCGGGGAGGGGCCGCCGCCGCTGCCAATCCGCGACCGGCACCGGCACCCCGGGACCCGCGGCTCCGGTACCCCGGCACCGGCATCCACGGTCCTCCCCGCATCCGCAGTCCCGGGACCCCCGGCTCGCCCCGTACCCCCGGCACTGACACCCCCGGCATCCCCGGCAGCGGCGGCCCGAGGAGCGACCGGGTCCGGGCCGGTGCTCTCGCCCCGGTCTCAACGGGAACCGGTCCCACGGTGCGGTCACAGCTGTCCCCGGCTCCCGGTGTCGCCTCCATCCCCCCACAGCAGCTGATCCCCGTTATCCCAGCCGGGCCCCGGCACCCCCGAGCCAGCCCCGAGGTGCCCGGGGACGGTGGTGGCGGGGCTGGGTGACACCGGACGGGGAGAGCCCTGGGGTGTCCCTGCACATGGGGATGGCTGGGGCAGTGTGTGGCCTCGGACAGGGGGTCAGGGCTCTGGGGGTCCCTCGCAGGGGGGGAACAACCACGTCTTTCAGGCGTGAGGCTTCCAGCCCCGCTCCGGTGAGCTCAAGCACAGCGGGAAGGCGACAACGACCAGAGACCCCCAACGCCTCCTCTCAAAATCACCCCTCGGAGAGTGCGCTGCCTGCAGCTCCATTGCCATCTCTCCTGTTTTCCTCGTCCCTGGTTTACTGTTCCAGGACATTTCCATAGAAACAGCATCCTGGCTCCTCCGCAGTCCGGTTTCCAATAACTACAAACCGCGGCAGTGCCAGGGCAGCGGGCACCGCCACGGCCCCGCCTGGCCCCGCTGCACCGGGGCTCAATCTCGGCATGGACAGCAGGGACACGCTGTCACCCCCACCAGCCCCCAGCCTGACCCCAGAGCTGGGCTGCATCCTCTGCCTCGGAGCTTTGCTCCTCCTCGGTGGCTCTAGTGACAGCAGGGACCATCATCCCGGCGGTTCCCTCCGCTGCCCAGGCTGGCAGGAGAACAGGAGGGAGCTTCGGCCTCGGGATTAATCCGAATTCCGTTCCTTCTGTGCCTTCCGGGAGCCAGGAAGAAGCCTGGGCCATTCCCGTATTTCCGTGTCCTCTGTTTGCTTTTCGCTGTTTATTTGCTTGTTAAGTACCCGTTTAGCACAAATGGAACTCGGGGGAATGTGATTGGTGGACCAGATGGGTCCCAGAATCTGTGAGAGAAAATCTGAAAAAAGCACAGGGACAAGCTCCCCCCAAGCCTTGCTGGTTCCTTTTCCTTGGAAAAGTCTGCTTCTCCTCAGATTAAAGCCAGGTGGGAGATGATTGGCCCCTGTTTTCTGGAGCTTGGAGAGCTTAAATGAGAGCACGTTGATCTATACTTAATGTGATTAAGTTACATCTCCGAGTCTCATGCTAATTAAATTAAACTTCCCACTGCTGCCCCTGAGGCTTAAGCAGGATAGTTGTTTTAAGACCACAATTCACTCCCCTGCATGGATGAGCAGGTGGGATAAAAGCATTCTGCTGATCAAGTCATCGTGGTGTTTGAAAACAACTTCTAAAGCAAGGGATATTCAAATTTAAATCTGATTGGAGTTGGATTTAAACTCTGCATTTTCAATCTGAAGTAATTTGTGCTTTGAATGAGGAAAATAACAGGGAAAAAGCAGAAGTGGCCGAGGCAGTGCACAGACTGTCTGACCACAATGTCTCAGGTGTAGAGACAGATTATTGGGAAGGAATTCCTCCCTGTGAGTGGTGAGGCCCTGGCACAGGGTACCCAGAGAAGCTGTGGCTGCTCCATCCCTGGAAGTGCCCAAGGCCATGTTGGATGGGTTTGGGGCAGCTGGGACAGGGGAAGGTGTCCCTGCCATGGCAGGAGGTGGCACTGGCTGATCTTTAAGGTCCTTTCCAACCCAAACCATTCCATGACCTCCCCAAGACACCTCTCCCCCTGCCCTCCTCCCACCTCCAGCAGCTCTTTCCACCTTGCAGCTTCTAAGAGCAGCGGAGATGTCAAAGCTCTGGGCCGATGGATCTGACAGCGCGGCCCTGCCCCGCTGCCGGGGGAGCCGCAGCCGCATCGGCACCGGCAGCGTTCACGGCTCATTCCCCAGCGAGCCCGGGGCTCTGTCAGGGATGGAGGTACCGAACCGACGGCTCAGCCCTGGGCTGGAGCGGGGCATCCGCCGTGCCGGGTCCGTGCCTGAGCACGGCGGGCTCCGGGAGAGCAGCGTGCGCATCCCTGAGCTGCAAACCCGGCACGGCTCCGGCTGTGGGAACAGCTCCGGCCACGGCCGCTCCTGCAGGCCCAGCTCTGCCCCCCCGAACGTAATTTAATAGCTCGGTGTGAGGGAAACAAGAGACTCTACAGGAGAGAAAGGAGCTTAGATGGAAACAGACAGCAGAGTTTGAACAGCTGCTACTTCACACTGGCAAAGGGGTCCCTGTGCAAGGCTTGAGGGACACTGGGGGCTGTCCCTGCTTCCCCACAGACCCCTGAGACCCCTGGCAGTGCCTGAGCCCATCTGCTGAGCTCTCCTGAGCAGGGGCAGGACGTGGGCACAGAGGGGTCTCCCGCTTGTCCCACCAAGCCACTCCTCATAAACCACCCAGAGAAAAGAAGAGCCAGCAGCAGAGAAGGAGCTATTCTCTATTATCTATTCTCTATGATCTATTATTTTTCACAGTTGTTAGGGCACCAGCTGCCTCAGTTCTGTTATTTATGCCCCTAGATGGTCTTTGGTCAGGGGGTTAAACCCTGCTCCCTGGGGGGGATTTCTCCCCTTCATCCCAAAACCCGGCACAAGGGCGGCCCCACTGGCAGCCCCCACAGCCTCGGCTTTCATCCCCACTCCAGCTCTGAAGGATTGGGATGCACAGCTCTGGGAAGTGCCAGGAGGGGCACAAATCCGGTACAAACCACAGGAGATCAGCTCTCCCTCACCTGTGTGCTGGGGCTGGGCTCGGGGGGAGCCACACCGGGTTTAGGACTGGGGGCTAATGGAGGGGCTGTGCTGGGACCCCCCAATCCCTGCTCTCTCCCCCCAGCCCAGGGACCACCCTGATCCCCCCCACCCAAGCCCCTCACTGGGGAAAATCCTCGTGGCTCCACGGAACCCCAGCAGCAGAAAACTGCTGTGTTTCACCAGAGAGGTGTTCAAAGAACAATCAGTTATTTCACCTTAAAGCAACAATAATTTCAGGTTCCACAGTGCAGAGGGAGTGCAATCCACCCTGTGGAAGGACTGACAGGACTGGATCCACTTTTAGGCTTTTCCAACCTAAACAATTCCATGATTCTGTGATTCCATTCTATGACAGCCGAAGCAGCCAGGGCCAGACACAAACAAAACAAAACAAAACAAAAAAATACACAAATGTGCTTTTAACTGGAGGTTTCTAAGGGGTCCCCGTGTGTGTGCCTGAGGGATTAACAGTGTCCAGAGGCTTCCCGTGCCGGCCAGCTGCGTCACAATGTCACCGTCGTCACAGCAACCCGCTCACCATGGCCCCGGAGCCGCAGCCCCGGCTCCGTCTCTCCCGGAGCTTCTTTTAATTAAAGCTGGGGAAGGCTGTGAAAGCCGGGGCTGGAGGCCCCCAGAGCCCCGGGAGAACCCGGTGACCCCAGGTCTGTGCAAGCCCTGCACAGACACGTTTCACTGCAATGAATTTTGCTGTGAAACTGTCACAGGGCAGAGCGTTGGGGACGCTGCCATCCCCTCCTGGTCACAGCTCAGCTGTGAAAGTTATTTCACTTTCGTGTGGCTTTTCCCCAGCAATTCCCACCCCAGAGAGACCTGCCGAGTCCAGATGGATGAGATGACCTTTAAAGGTCCCTTCCATCCCAAACCACTCCATGATTCCCGAATTTCCCCTGCAAGCATCAATGTCACCTCTTAAGCAAAACAAACCACAGAGAGAGAAATAAGGATCTGTCAGGAGGAAGAAGGAAAGCCAGTCCCATTTTACCACCTCAGCCCCAAAAACTGAGCTGGAATTCCCTCCCCTGGGTGGGACCCACGGGGTGATGTTTATTCACACAAGGTGAGGCTGGTCCCCACGAGGTGATGCCGATCCCTGCAGGGTCGGGCTGGTCCCCACGAGGTGATGTCTGTCCCTGCAGGGTCGGGCTGGTCCCCTCACTCGGGGGCTGCCCTCCCCGGCTGCCTTTGATCAGAGCACGGCTCTGTTTCCCTGCTCTCCGTGCCGTGGGTTTCCAGCGGGAGGTGGGGAAGCGCAGTCAGCCTGACCCTCCCCTCCTCGGATCTGTCATCAGCCACACAGAAATCCTTCCCAAGTTACTCAGCCTGAATCCTGCAGGATTTGCCGGGGTGGCAGGATGGCAGAGCAGCCCTGCCTGGGTCCCCCTGCCAGCCCTGCAGCCCCAAACCCCCAGACCCACCCCAGGGACAAGTGGAGCAAAAAGATGGATTTCCTCCTCTCCGTCGTCGGATTCGCCGTCGATCTGGGAAACGTCTGGCGGTTCCCTTACATCTGCTACCAGAACGGAGGGGGTAAGGACACCACTGGGCTTATTTAAGTCTTCTTTTGGAGAAAAGATGCCTTTTTCCTCATTTTCCATCTTTCCCACCCTGAAGAATTCACTGTTTCTTCTCCTTCTTTGTTTCCAGCTGCTCCACTTCAGACAGGGCAGTTTAAAGACCGACCCAACTTCTCCCAATATGTCTCTTTTCTGTTTGTGTCTTTCTTCATTCAAAATCCTCCTCCACTCCCTCCATCCTCCTTCTCTGGGGTCCTTTCCTCATTTCCTGGTCTTTCCCTCCGTTCCTGGTCTTCCCCTCCTTTCCCAGTGGGGTTAGAGGTGCATTAGCAGCTCTAGGATCACAAAGGGAAAATTAGCACGGTCCAAAATGCATAAAAGGATAAAGATCAATAAATTTGGGCTGGGAGGTTCACACACTTCATGATTTTGGGACTCTGGGAAGCTGCCCTTTGGGATGGCTCCTGGTTTAAAACCATCCTCATGAGCATCCCACCCTCCTGCTGTGGATCCTGGCTGGCAGTGCTGGACCTCACGAGCAGCCCCAGCTTTGAGGGATCAACGGGAAGAGAAGACACAGAAACACCACAAAGGGAAAAACCTTCAGTAAACGACAATTAAATAAATTGCTGGGAATGGAGCAGGATAGAAACCCCCCCACATGGAAATGAAAAAGGAGGGATTGGAATTTTGAGCTGTTTGGGAAAGCGCAGCGGATTTAATTGCCAAAGTTGGCTTTCGGGGAGCATCCTCTACTGCTTGGGAAAATTAGAAAGAGATAATTAGTTCCATACTCAAGGCAAAACTGTGGATCCCAGGTGCCCACGTTGAAACAGAGTTATTTGTGAGTTGCTCCTGTGGGATTGGGAGCAGAGCTGAGCCCCTCTGCCTGCCTGTGCTTTGGGTGGGAGGTTTCCCCCTGCCCCGTGCACTTGGAAGGGTGGGGAGTTCAGGGAGCAGCTCTGGGGGAGCACAGCCCCATGGAGGGGGAACACTGGGATGGGCAGCACTGGACTCACCCACAACCCGGGCTCTGCCTGGAAGGAAAACACTGAAAACACTTGGTCCTGTTGGGCCAGTCCTGCCAGGCAGACAGGGGGGCTGTAGGAGGGTGCTGGGGATATTTGGGATACTGGAGGTGACTGGGAGGTGACTGGGGATACTGGGAGTGCTGGGGATGCCAGAGATGCTGGAGGTGCTGGGGGTTTTGGGGATACTGGGAATGTTGGGGTGCACCACACTCACATCTGTCAGAGGGAGGAGCCGTGGGGGTTAAATTAACTAATCCCAGCAGAACTCAGAGAGCAGTTCCACTTCCAAAAGCTCCATGGGGTACAAGTGTAGCCCCAGTAAAAATGAGGATGTAATGAATAATGCAGATTACAGCGCTAATTATGTGTCTTGGGGTGGCTGTGCATATTCAGTCAGATTTTCCTCCAAAACTCTTCCAGACCTGAGGGGTGCTGGGTGTCCCCTCCTCTGTGTCCCAATGGTTTGTGTGGTTCTTTGTTCCATCCTGGCCAAATGGTGCCTGCCCAGCAAGGGCTGGGACTCCAGCAGGGCTGTCCTGGGAGCCCAGGAAGCTGGAACACCAAGCAGGGTCTCACATCTCTGAGCTCCTCCGACCAGATCATTTCCAAAGCTTCTCACAAACACATCCAAACCTGCTGGGGCAGTGCCAGGAGGGAGGGAGGTGACAAAACCATGGTCCCCTGGCAGCCTGGTGTTCACCTTGCTCTGCTCCCCATCCCTGCAGGAGCCTTCCTCATCCCCTACACGCTGATGGCTGTTTTTGGGGGGGTGCCCCTCTTCTACATGGAGCTGGCCCTGGGGCAGTTCCACAGGACAGGTGCCATCCCCATCTGGAAGCGCATCTGCCCCATCTTTAAAGGTGAGAGAGCCCCAGCTGGGGGTGACACCGTGACCCCCAGCAGGTCCCCAAAGCCATGTCCCAAAGCTGAGCCTGATCCTGCTTTTCCCAGGCATCGGCTTTGCCATCTGCATCATCGGCCTCTACGTCTCCTTCTACTACAACACCATCATTGCCTGGGCTCTCTACTACTTCTACTCGTCCTTCTCGGGCACCCTGCCCTGGGCAAGCTGTGACAACCCCTGGAACACCCCTGACTGCACCAACTACTTTGGGAAGAGCAACGTGACCTGGACCAACTTCTCCAGGTCCCCCGCTGAGGAGTTTTACACGTAGGTGCACGGATGTGGGTGGTGTGAGCTGGGCACATCCCTGAGGAGGCTCTGAGGTGGGAATGCTCCTGAGGAGCTCAGGGACTGCCTGCCTGGGGCTGAGCCTGCTCCCAGCCCTGGGGATCCCTGCCTGCAGGAGGAAGGTCCTGGAGATCCAGAAATCCGGGGGTCTGTATGACATCGGGGGGATCCGCTGGCAGCTGCTCCTCTGCCTCTTCCTCATCTTCACCATCGTCTACTTCAGCCTGTGGAAAGGGGTGAAAACCTCTGGGAAGGTGAGGAGGGCTCCAGCACTGCCCTGCCAGGGCAGGAGGGACCCCTCACCTGGTAGGATCTTGCCACCCACCTGACTGCAAGAGGAGATGTCACCTCCTCCTCATCCCCTGCCCCTGAGGCCACCCTGAGCGAGCCCAAGGCAGGGTTTGGGTGCTGGGTGGTGACACGGGGTGACAGCTGCCTCCCTCAGGTGGTGTGGGTGACAGCCACGCTGCCCTACGTTGTCCTGCTCATCCTGCTCATCCGAGGGGCCACCCTGCCTGGAGCCTGGAGAGGGGTCGTCTTCTACCTGCGCCCAGACTGGGGCAAGCTGCTGAGCACCGCGGTGAGTGAGGGTGGGACCCCCTGCCCGGGGCATGGCAGCACCCAGAGCCCTCCAGAGCACACCCACCCACCCATCTGGGCAGGGCAGCACCCAAAACCCCTCCCCAGGACACCCACCCAACCCTGCCCACGGGTCTGGCCCCACCACGGGGCAATGGGGCCCTTGTTCCCACAGAAACGAGGTGTCCTGGACAGGCTCTTGGAAATGTAAATCCATAATTGAATCACCCATCTCATTCTGGCCGGTTTTGTTTGTGCCGTGCTCCCCCCTGGGCTGACAATGGGCTTCCTGTGGGTAATTACCAGGCAGCACTTGAGAATTCTCATTAAAGGTAATGAGGGCTGCCAGCACTGAATGTGCCAGGCAGGAGTGGGCACGGCAGGCTCGGGGCTCCCCTCCATCCATCCCTGCTCCAGCGTGGGTGACACTGCTGAGCCCTTCTGGGCAGGAGCCAGGGTGGGAATGAGCTCACTCCATGCCACAGCAGCTCCTCAGCCCCAGGACATCTCCTGGGGGCACGGGGCAGGCAGGAGAGGAGCTCTGGACCCTCCTCTCTGGACACTCTCAGCACAGCCCCACCCCTGTGCCATGGGGTGTCCATGCCATTGGTACTGCGGAGCCCCTGCCAGCCCCATCCCAGCCCCAAGGACCTCCTTCCCTGCCCATCCTCCTGTTGTTTCTCCCCCCAGGTTTGGGTGGACGCTGCTGCACAGATTTTCTTCTCCTTGGGCCCTGGATTTGGAGTCCTCCTTGCTCTGGCCAGTTACAACCATTTCCACAACAACTGCTACCGGTGAGGGTCCATCCCAGTGGGCACAGCTGCAGGGGAGGCACGTTGTGGCAGCTCCTGCTCCCCACTGCCACATCCCAACAGCTCCTGGTCCCCACTGCCACATCCCAACAGCTCCTGCTCCCCACTGCCACATCCCAACAGCTCCTGGTCCCCACTGCCACATCCCAACAGCTCCTGGTCCCCTCTGCCACATCCCAACAGCTCCTGGTCCCTGTGGCTGCAGGCTGGGCATCTTTCCCCATTTCACTGATGGTTTGGTGTGATGGGCCAGGAGAGGGAACTGGAGTGGGGGAAGGCCAGAGCAGCTGGAGCAGGGTGAGGGCTGACCTGGAGTGGGGTCTCTGCCTCTTTTCTGCCTTCCAGGGATGCACTGGTCACCAGTGCTGTGAACTGCCTCACCAGCTTCCTCTCAGGCTTCGTCATCTTCACCGTGCTGGGCTACATGGCCGAGATGAGGGACGTGGAGGTGGAGGATGTGGCCAGAGATAAAGGTTCTCCTCTCTCCAGCAGCCTCTTCCCGTGCCCAGGGCTGTGCCAGGGAACAGCCAACCAAGCCAGTGTCTCCTCCCAGGGCCCAGCCTCCTCTTCATCACCTACCCTGAAGCAATTGCCAACATGGTGGGATCCACCTTCTTCGCCATCATTTTCTTCCTGATGATGATCACCCTGGGGCTGGACAGCACGGTAGGAGGGGACAGCCCAGCTGTGTCCCCAGCAGGGACTGGGGGTGGCCATGTCCCAAGGCTGATAGGGGGGTGACAAGGGGAGGTATGGCCTTGGGATGGGATGGGATGGGATGGGATGGGACGGGATGGGACGGGACGGGACGGGACGGGACGGGACGGGACGGGATGGGATGGGATGGGATGGGATGGGATGGGATGGGATGGGATGGGATGGGATATCCCTGCTCTGCCATGTGGATTTTCTTGGAGAGCAGGACTGCCCCTACATCCCATTTCCCCACCCCACACCAGCATTTCCTTTGCAGTTTGGAGGTTTGGAAGCTGTGATCACAGCCGTGATGGACGAGTACCCCCAGGTCCTGGCAGGGCGACGGGAGCTCTTTGTCCTCGGCCTCATCACAGTCTGTTTCCTGGGCTCCCTCAGCACCCTCACCTACGTGAGTTCCAGTGGCACCACCCTGCCCTGGCCCCCCACATCCCCTCCTTCACCCTGTGGGGTCTGCAGCCTCCCCCTCCTCCTGCTGCTCCAGGGGGGAGCCTATGTGGTGAAGCTGCTGGAGGAGTTTGGTGCTGGCTGCTCCATCCTGGCAGTGGTGCTGCTGGAAACCATCGCTGTCTCCTGGTTTTATGGTAAGAAACTGCCTCTGTCGTGGAAAACACTCATGGGCACCTACATGTGTGTGTGACCCTGCACAGGTGAGTAAATCCCAGGCACTGGATCCCGTGTGTGGCTCCTGGCCAGGCTGGGATGGGAACAGAGGCTGTTGTGTCTGTGTGGACATCCCTGACCCCACGTCCCCAGCAGGATCCCGGGGCTGTGAGGGCTCTCTCCTCTGGCAGGGATCCAGAGGTTCTCCCACGATGTCAAAGCCATGCTGGGCTTCACCCCAGGGCTCTTCTGGAAGCTGTGCTGGGTTGCCATCAGCCCAGCCTTGCTGGCGGTGAGTATCCATGGCCAAATTACGGACAAGGTCATCGCTGTCCCCTGGACACCCTGCAGGACAGCCACTCCCCTCTGCTGCCCAGCTCCCCGTGCCATGCATGACTCCCCTCTCACCCACACGAGGTGACAAAGCTGCCAGGAGAGTAGACAGGGCTGTGGGACCTCACACCAGCCCTCCCCATGCTGCTGCTCCAGCCAGGGGCACTGCCACAGTGCCCACATCCCCAGGGCCTCACCAAGAGAGAGCTGGAAGTTCATCTTCCAGCCTTTTCCACAGCTCCAGGGCAAAGCTGGGTGCTCACACAGGTGCAAGCTCAGCTTTGCCTCATCCTCCCAGCACCCAGCATCCCTGGCAGGGCTGGCCACGGGTCCATCTCCCCTGTGCTGGGCTGGATCCATCCCTTTGAAATGCCAGCTCCCACGGCACTTCAAAGGCTGCCGTCGGCAGAGGGGTCTAATCTCACTGGATCTGCAGGAGAAGAGGCCTTGTGAGGATTAATTATGGCTCTAAGCACTTTGCCCTGGTTATTAAGAGAGGAGTATTATCATCAAAGCACACAGCAAAGGTTTTGTTTCAGCACGGGGCTGAACAGCCCTCGCAGGCCAGTGGCTCACGGGGCTTGTTTGACAGAGCCTCCCAACCCTCACCCAGCCAGGGTGGCAGCCTGGGAGATGTCCCTGTGATGTCCATGCTGGCTGGGATTTGGGATGACAGGGGGAGCAGCAGGACATGGAGGGTGCTCATAGATTCATGGAATTACAGAATGGTTTGGGTTAGAATGGACCTTAAAGATCAGCTTGTTCTACCCCTGTATCCTGATAACCTGTGGGGTGAGCTGCCATCAGTGACAGGGCTGGGGAGGTCAGGGAATTATTTAGATTGGAAAAGCCCTCTAAGATCAAAGAGTTCAAGCATTACCCAGCCCTGCCAAGGCCACCACTAACCCATGTTCCCAAGGCCCACATCCACACCTCTGTTAAAGCCCTCCAGGGATGGGGACTGCACCACTGCCCTGGGCAGCTGTGCCAGGGCTGGAGAGGAAATTTTGGCGAGGAAATTTTCCCTGGTGTCTAGCCTGGCAAAACTTGAGGCCATTTCCTCTGGTTCTATCCCTTGTCCCCTGGAAGCAGAGCCCAACCCCCATCTGGCTTCACCCTCCTATCAGGGAGTTGTGGGGAAATAGAAAATCCTCCCTGAGCCCCCTTTTCTCCAGGCTGAGCCCCTTTCCCAGCTCCCTCAGCTGCTCCTGGTGCTCCAGCTCTGTTCCACTCTCTGGACATGCTCCAGCCCCTCCATGTCTGTCTTGGTGTGAGGGGCTGGAGCTGCTCACAGGACTGGAGGTCCCTGTGGCTCTGCTCGTTACAGTTCATTGTCATCAGCTCCCTCCTGGACCAGCCTCCCCTGACCCTCTTTGAGTACCAGTACCCCGAGTGGAGCATCTCTGTGGGATTCCTCATCGGAGCATCGTCCTTCATCTGCATCCCCCTGTATATGGTGTACAAACTTGTCTGGACTCCAGGGTCCCTCAAGCAGGTCAGGAGCAGGACTGACAATCCCACGGCTCCTGGGTGGGCTGGGACCCCACTCGGGTCAGGCCGAGGCTGGATGGTGCATCCTCAGCATCTTCGTTCCAGCGGCAATTAAATTCCACTGGGATTTAATGTCCTGGGGAGGGCTCGGAGGAGCGCAGGGAGGAAACGCGCTGTGTTTTGTCTCTCAATCAGCGCCTCGCCGTCTGCATTCGGCCCGAGAAGCTCATGCGAGCCCCCCAGGCAGAGGGGGTGGGCATGGCCCCCGTCCTGTAGCGCGGTGGCACGGCCGGGGAACACGGAGGCTGCTCGGGCTCCCTCCTTGGCACAGCGATGGGGCAGCTGCCATCGCACTCCTCACCGCGGACCGGACCTGGCATCTCCACGAGCATCCCTGGCACCGGCGGCACGTCCCGGCGGAGCTGAGCCCGTTCTCGCTGCTGGCAGGGAGAAAACCACGGCAGGGAGAACGGGAGCAGCGCGGCGGCACCCGGGCGGGCAGCCAAGGGGCCAAACGCCCGGGGTTGGAGGAGAACCTCAGCTCCCGGAGCAGATGGAGGAATCGCCTCGCTCCGAGGTTCCCCCGTGCATGTCTGTAGCTGTGCCGTGAGTGTTTGGAAAATAAAGCTGATGCTGATGCTCGGAGATGAGGGCAGAGAGAGGAGGCGGAGCTCGCAGTGCTGTGTTCATGGAGCGCCGTGCGGGACTCAGAGCCCGGGCTGAGCTGGGGGACAGGGTGGCTGTCGCTGTCCAGACATACCTTGTCCTGCTACAAAGATCCAAAATCCGGCCGAGGAATAGCCCGAGCCGGGGGGTGGGTTCCAGGTGCTGCTGAAGCCGGGCAGGTCGGTGCCTCCTGCCGCCCCATCCCGGGGGATCCAGGGAATAAGCGTTTGAAGAGGGAAAGACCCTCATATATCTCATTTTAAAACCAAACCCTGGGGGGGGGTGAGGCATTCCTGGGCCGGTGCGAATCAGCCACCTGTCGCGGCTTCCCAGCCCCGTCGCTCCCAGAGCAGCATCACCGTTCCTCGGTGTTTGGGGACCTTAAAACACCGGAAAGAACCCACGTTCGTGACAGCGGGGGCTTGGGGGAGGACACAGGGCTTGGGGGTCGAAGATGCCCACGGGGTGTAGGGACGCGCAGGGTGGACGCGAGGCACAACGCTCCCGGTGCCGCTCCCGGTGCCGTTCCCGGTGCCGCTGCATGGCCCCGCTCCCCCGGAAGGCCGGTCCCGGGGCGGGGCGGGCTGCAGGAAGGGGCAGGGCCGGGCCCGGCGCACAAAGCCCGGCGGGGTCCGTGGGTGTCGCGGCGCGATGGGGCTGGCGGTGGCGCGGGGCTGGGCGCTGTCCCCGGGCCCGGCGGAGCGCAGCCGGCCCTACGCTGTGCTGCAGCACCAGAACCTGGGTGAGGAGCGGGGGGCACCGGGTATAGCCCCGCCACGACCCGGCCGGGGGCTCGGGAGTTGCTCAGGGAGTGTTGAATTAATGTTCTTTCTCTTCCCGCCGCAGTGCTGCTGGGCAGCATCCTCAGCGCTCTCCTGCTCACCATCATCCTCATGGCCATCTGCGTGTACCGGCCCGTCCGGAGGCGATAGCGGAGCGGGACCCGCCGGGGCATCGAGAGAATGCTGCATCCCACCCGGTTCTCCCACCTGGCATCCACCATCCCAGTACCGCTTCAGCCCTGCAGGTTCTCCCGTCTGGTACCCACCGTCCCGGCACTGCTCCGGACCCAGCAGGTTCTCCCCTCCGGTACCCACCGTGCCATCACTGCTCCGGTGCCGCCCGGTTCTCCCCTCCGCTCCCATCAGCTGTTGAGGATGCCCTGAGGATGCGAGCGTGGCTTTTCCCCCATCTCTGCCCGTGCTGTATCCCGTGGCTCCAGCAGTGCTCTGGCCGGGTGCTGGAAGTCACCCCCCCCTCAGCAAACCGACTCCTGGAGCTCCTGGGGCGTGTCCGCAGCAAACCCGCCTGGCTCGGAGCAGGGGCTGAGCAACGCCTCCCAAATCCCAGAGTTTTGGCGAGGCTGGTCCCACCCCGTGTGCTCCAGAGCATCCCCGGGGCGTGCAGGCACCCGGGGCCTCGGCTGGCACAAGAACGGGGCGAGACTGGCGACATTGTCCGAGGAGCAGCTCCACATGCTCGGTCACACCACCTCTGCTCTTTGCTTTCTGATTAATTCAGGTCCTTGTTTGAACGCTGAGTCCTGGGGGTTGGACAGGGCTTGGAGCAACCTGGGGCAGTGGGGAGTGTCCTGTCAGGACAGGGGGTAGAACAGGATGAGCTTTAAGGTCCCATTCAAAAATATTCCAAAGGTAAAAGCTCAGTGAGCCAGCCAGCAGTGGTTGGAGGGTCTGGTCCATTCCTGCCTCTGAGCAGAAACCCTGATGCTTGACCTGATCCTGGTGTAGTTTTCCCCAATCCAGGCTTCTCATTCCCAACGTTATTTGCTTTAACTCCTGGCTAAAAAGCCCCAAATAACCTCCCATCAAACCAGCCCTGCTGAACCTGTTGAGAACTGGGGTGCAGATGAGGGATTCCAGCATGTGCTGGTCACTGTCCTCTGGCAAACAGGAGCTTCCAAAGGTCTGCAATCCAGGCAGATGCTCTGGAAGAGTTTGAGCTCCAGCCAGACCCATTTTATGCAGTTTCAGTAACAAGTGTTTACACTGAATCCCACTTCCATACCAATGCTGCTATTTTGTTTTGCACTGCTACAAGTAGTAACTGGATTTTACTAATTATTACTTTAGTATTTAACATAGGGGTGTTTTGCTTAGTAATTTATTTAGAGTTTTAAAAGGTAACTTCCAGAACAATTGTTGTTGACCTGTTCTTAAGCCCTCGTGCTGCCTCTGAGGTGTTTTCTGTTCTGTTTCAAGGACACCGAGTGCTGGCATTGAACAGGGATTTTCTTTGTTTTGTAAAATGACAGAGTGAGCCTGGCCTCGAACAGATGGAGTTGTTAATCCCAGAGTGAGGCAGCAAGGCAGCACTGTTCTTTCTATTGCTTTCTGCTCCTCCTTTTGCTCACTGATTCCTGTGTTTCTGATTTTCCTTGGTCCTTCATCGCTGTGAAGCCTGGCCTGCAGCCTGTGCTGCTCGTGGGGGTGGATGGTGAAGCTCCCAGCCCCAGCTCTGCATTCCCAGGAGCAGAATTCCTGTTTGCTCTCATTCCTCACTCCCTGCTATGCCTCTTTGTACAAATAAAACGCTCAGTAAACAATCCAGGCTCTTATTTATTCATGGCTGTGCTGTTTGTCAGTAACTGGGCTGGAAAGGGGTTAGGCTGTCCTGATTCCCACCTCTGGTCCCCTCATGGCTCCTGGGGTGGGATGGCAGTGCTGGGGAAAGCCAGGGAAGAGGATGGCAGTGCTGGCAGAATGTTTCCATGTGTTTGTCAGCAAGGAGCCGTTTAACAGCACAATGGAAGCACATCCTACAACAGTTGTGAAGTTTCCAGCAGCTCAGCTATGAATCAAAACTCAGCCAAAGCAGTGTAAGAAGGGTTTCCAAATAAACAAAACCATGAATTGCTGATGTAAAAAGCTTTGAAATTGGGTCAAAAGCACAAAAAAAGCACACAGTCTTGCTTCCAGGCACTGACAGCATCAACCTAAAGAACTTCTAAAGCTGGTATAAGTTTTAGAAAAACCTGCAGTTGTAACTCTGAGCTTCTCTTTCCTACAGCAGCTTCAAGCTGTCTCCGAGAGAGGG
Source organism: Serinus canaria (assembly GCF_022539315.1). NCBI lineage: Eukaryota > Metazoa > Chordata > Aves > Passeriformes > Fringillidae > Serinus > Serinus canaria. Next base: position 9,735,532 of record NC_066329.1, read on the forward strand.
GTTGGACTCTGTTTACACAACACTCTTGGCCTTAAATATTAAACACACTCAGAACTCTCTGCTCCTCTCTTACAAGGAGCTGCAGAGAGCAATTAATAGGGGTTCCTGCTTTTCACTGCCTTAACATCTGTGTTGTACTGATTCCCCCTTCTCAAGACAGGGAGACTCAAAACTTGGCTGAAAATGTCCAAAAAGTGGTTCTGGAGATTCTGTCTGATTCACACTAAGCCAGAACTACCTTGGAGAACTTCATAGATAATAATGTCACTTTAATGTACAAAAAGACAGATAATTAGTAAAAAAAAAAAAAAAAAAAACAACCAAACTCCAAATACAGTGAGAAAAAATACCTGTGTGTGGTGTAATATGCAGTACCTTTGGTTTTTCTTCCAGCACACAGAGCATGTCCATCTTACACTGAAAGGGTTAAGCCAGGCTTTATGAGAAGCAGCACCTGGCTGAGGGAAGCAGGGCCTTCTACTTCTAGCTGGAATGATACAAATGTCAAAGAAAGCAAAAAAAAAAAAAAAAACCCCAAAAGCTAATCCAATTTATTTTATAGTCCCAGACTAAGAAGCAGGAGCGTAACAAAACTTCAGCTGAAACTGCTCAATGTTCTTTAGTTTAAATATAAAACCAGAAAAAGTCAGCTTGAAAAATGCTATTTTTACCCCTCTTGTAACCTTTGAAAAGCTTAGCAGAAGACAGGCAATGCCAGGCAGGCGGGTTTGTAAAGGCAACAGCACTCTTTATTCCCACTGGAGGAATGCCCACGGCTCCATCTCCTACCTCCCACTCTGTCAGGAGCTCAACACGAGGCCTCTTCCCTTCTCCCAACTGTGACAGTCACAGGAATCCCCTTTGCAAAGAAAGAAATCCCAACCCAGCCTCCTGCCCCTGTGCAGGACAGTCCCCATTCCAGCAGCACCCAGAAGCCGTTTTCAGGGATGTTCTCAGGGATGCAAGTTGTGCCAGGGAACAAAACCAGTGTGGAGAGGCCAGTCCTAGTGTACACTGAAGGAATTGTAATCATTTCCTATGTAAAACAATGGATTATTGGTTTAAAATAGGGTTCCAATGCCCTACTAGTTATGATCAAGTCCATTTTATAGTGATTTTACATTGGTTAATTAATAGTTGGTCACCCAGAACTGCCCTGTTCAGCCTGAGGAACAGGAGCAGTGTTAGGAGCAAGCTCAGAGTAGCTGTACCAAAGGTTCCTCCAGCCCTGCCAGCCAGAGCAGAGGGATATTGCTCACATTTAACAAGTGTAAGGCTTTCCTGTGGCTGTTCATCGTGTACCTGTGGAGTGCACTTGAGAGTCACAGTGTGAGTACTGTAAACACGAGAGGAGTGCAGATAAAAGAGCTACAAAGATCCTGTATGGCCAAAAACCTGAGGAAAGCTGGTTAAAACAGACCTAGGGATCCTTATGAGACCAGTTTGATGAGTGTAGACCTAGTGGTTTGGTTTAAAATCAATAAAAATATTCAGGTAAAAAAATAGATGTATTCACATGAAGGACAAGCTCTGGGGTTTTAAAAAGCAACACACGTTTCCCTTGCAGAATTAAACTTCTCTTCCAATAAGGATACATGAAAATCTCCCCTGAATTCTTTTCCTGGCTGCATTTAGCACCCACACTCAGCCATGCACACCAAGAGATCCCAAAGAAGCACCTGTATCTATGCCTTAATTTCTTGCTGCTCTCTGAGCAGGGGAACGAGCTGGTTTGGAATCGCTGCAGAAACTGCTGCTGTACTGGACAGATGGTCCCATTTCAGCATCTAAAATGTTACTGGCTACTTGTTTTGTCCTTTTTCAGAAAGCACTAGTTTAATCTGGAGCTTGGATGAGCTGTTCAAGTATAAAATTATCCCTCTTAAGCCAAAACTCTCAATAACTAGAGGAGAGATAACCATATCTAAACAAAACTAACAGAAAACATCTGTCAGCATGAAGAGCTATTGTGTGTGTATAGGCAGGGAGATGCTCTCCCATGAAACAGCTGGAAAAACAGGCAATGGCTTTGAGTTATTAAGAAATAATGAAGCAGATGAGTATTTCTTTGGTAAGTAATGAAGTTTCCCTCCTGAACTCCCCATAAATCAGGCTTTCAAGCTTTACTGCAATCCTACATTCTGATGCAAAGCAAAACTTCCATCTGCTCTTCAATAAATAAGTTTAGATAAAAACATTTCCTTCAAAGCTAAGACTGTATGGTTGGGGAGCCAGATGTGGAGTCCTGTGATCTACAACTCCCCCAACAAAAATAAATCAGGTTTTTGCAGCTGATGCCAACTTAGAAGGCAGTAAAATGTTTCCTTAAGCAATCCAGGAGTGGACTTCAGACTGACAGCTCTGACAATCTCCAGTTTTACACAGATTTGGTCATCCCTGCTTCAGGAGGTCACTTAGGAGTTATTTTTCCACAAGAGAGAGCTGTAAAACTTGCTGAAGCTCTGCATCTTCCTTTTCCCGACGCTGCTTCTCCTGCTCCTCCTGCTCCCTCACTGACAATTCCATGGCAAGCTGCAAGTCCTTCTCAAAGCTGGAGGCTTCACTGGAGCTGCTGCTGTGGGAGTTCCCTGATCTTGACAGAAAGCTCTCCTGCAGTGCCCTGATGGAAAAGAACAACTCTGAGGAGCAAAAGAGACAGAGCCTGTCTCATATTCTTTGCAACGATCCTTCCTGGCAACTGTTTTAGACTCAGAAACCTGAAAATCTCTCCCAGAGGGGAGAAAGCAGTTTGAGGATATGAGAGCAGCTGTTCCAACACTCGTAAAATTCCCAATGACAAACAGGGATTCCTTTAAATTGTTCATAGATACCAACAGTTGTATTTTCAATGGGCCTCTAAAAGCATCCTCACCTGGTTTAAAGGATTTTTCATGTATAGAAGAACCCAGAAGATTCAGTTCTTGGTTTCTTTGCACTTAACTGCAGAAAGACTTCACAGACACCAGAGCCCATTTTTAAGTGTCCACTAAATCTATGTTTTTAAGGATTAACATAAGGATTTTGAAAAGAAAGAAGATCTGTCCTGGAGTGCACAGCCTCGAATGCAGAGGGACCAAATTTAGAGTTTTAAGAGCAGAAGAGGAGGACTGGGTTTGTATGTTGGGTAAAGAATCTGCTGTGTGCACAGATCAGCCCCACAGCTGGAAAGAACTACACAACATAAACCAGGGAGGCCCAGTTTGGTGTTCTTGTTTCTTGGAAAAGTTGGAAGAAGCACAAGGAGAAACCTCGAGTTTTGTGCATTTGCTCATATACATTAAAAAAAAAAAAAAAAAAAGCCAAATTGCTTCATGGTACTGCTGGGGGTATTTTTGCTCTGTCACTGCAAGGTTTGATGTGAAAAAAAAAAACTTACTTCTGATACTGCATGTTGAAGTCTGAGGAATATGCAACTGCTCCGTTGGAAAGCATCTCCAATTCCTAGAGATGGGCAAAGAGACAATTCCACAGCAGTTATCAGATCTGCAGAGTAACTCACTGAAAGTAACCCTTAAACCGCCTTTATTTCTTCTTTGAAATACGTTATTTTTATCTTCTAAACTCTTAGAAAAACTGATCCTACACTGCTTTCCTCCAGCTCTTGCTGCACAGTCCTTGCCCAAGCTGCCACTGTACAGACCCCAGCACTTACTTTATTTGCACCAGATTCCAACAAGCTCTGCTGGATGGCAAACTGCATGATCTCATTATCCTCATCCTGCACGTGGATGTTCCTGCCATCATCCTGGATGTGGTAGGATTTGGGGATCTCAAACACCGACTGGTCAACCTCGAAATTAGCACCTACAGAAGCCAAATAAAGTTAAAACCACACTGTGCCCTGTTTGTGACAAGTTGGAACTGCAAAGATTCTGCTGAATGTTTTTGCAGTAACACCTTGCAGCTGTCCCTGTTCCCTTCTCTGCAGTTCAGCTTCTCCCTCCTCTGTGCATTCCAGGGACAGGGATGTAAAAAGTTGGGATCCCTTACCTGCATCACTCTGTGCACCTCCAGGAGAGGTTCTCTCAGCTGTCCTGCAGCTGTTGACATTTTCAAAAGTAATTCGGGCATTCAGCACGTGAAACAGGGGAACTTCTGTAAGAGTACAAGATTTCTGTCAAAATGAGAACAAATATTTGCTTCCTACAATGACAAAGCACAGAGGAACTCGCCTCACTAATAAGCTGGCTTTAGTTATTTATTATTATTTAGTTGTTTATTATTTATTTATTATTCATTTAGCTCAATCTCTCTAAATCTCTTATTTTAAAATTAGATTTGCCAAATTTAAGGCATTGAAGCTAAGAGGAAAGGGGCTGACAACAGCTCATTGTCATAGCAATGACATTGTCTTTAAAATGATATTTCTGGATTGACTTCAGATGTACAAAACAATGTTTTAGGTAGCAGTGAGACAATTAAAAGGCCAATGTAGTTTTTTTTTAAATAATATATTGTAAAACCAAAGGGGGGGAAATGGACAAGATGTTACAATAAAAATTGCTAAAAATTACCAATTTTGACAGGAAATCCTGGTGGAAATTCCAGAGTGATGAAATCCCTAAGTCTGGCAAAATGAGCACTGGTTCTGGCCATCAGGTCAATGATTGGAGTGACTTGTTCCATAAGAGACAAGGGGAACTCTTCACTCATCCACAAGGTTGCTTTAAATCTTAAAGACAAAGTAGGATAAAAACATCCTAAATTCACAGTTTAGGAACAGATGCAAAGCAAAACAGGCAGTTGGTCAGTGACAGGAGGTTACCAACAAGTTACCGCACCAGCCCAAATGTTTGTTTTGACTTAGTGGAATTAAAAATAGATTATAGCTGAGTACTTCAAGATATCTCTGCTAATTGTGAAAACTGGGGAAAAACCACACTGGATATTTGTAAAAATGGTTTCCAGGGATCAGATAACTGGGAAGAGACAAAGTAGAAATAGTTCAAATGGTATTTCTCACTTCTGTGTTCTAACAGTGACTTCCTTTGGTCTTCCTATGTCTCTGCCTTTCAAATCAAACTCTGGGTTGAAGTATTCCTCCAGAGTAATAGCAGTGGGATTGTTGGTTGCAGCATACTCTGTAGTCCTGGATGTACTCTAGAAGGAAAGAGGGAAAAAACAACCCAAAAAGTAATGAACAGTGGTTACTACAAGAAACTTTTAACTTACCCCCTTTGTGAAGTAACTCCTTCCCTATTTCAGACACAGTGGCACCCAGCCATAAACACCATCTGTTATTAGACTGAGGTTTTATTCTGTCTTACTGAGGTTAAAAATCTCCAAATTTTTAGAGACAGGAAAAATCTACTTAGACACTTTAAAGCTGGAAACCAACTAGAAAGACACACACGAGCCACAGCATTTCCAGGCTCCAAATCCTTTACTGAAGTCAAAACTTGGATGGAAAATTTGAAGCCAAAATCTCTAAATCCCTATAAAAGTGCAATGCCATCCTGACAGAGAGCCAGCAAATCCATTATCCACTGTCCTTTCACAGTTTAGAAGCAAGGGAGCCTCTAAAGCCAGGTGGAATCATGGAATGGTTTGGGTTGGAAGGGATCTCAAAGTTCACCTATTTCCAGCCAAACAAAAACATCCTCAGGGTAAATAAAAACCTCGTAATCAAAACTGCTGCCAAACTAAGGAAACAAGAGGTGATTCCACACACCAGGAATTCCTACTGGCACAGTGACCTGTGCTGACATCAGACACTCACCTGAGCACCACATTCATGCTCCACTGTGCCCAGGAATGATTCCAGAGGGCTCCTATCAGCTTCAGGTAACAGGAGGGAAAACAAAAACAGCCATTAGCATTAATTAGCAGTAAAACTGGCACTGAGGCTAGGCTTCCCACCCAAAGGGAAGTTGTTCAGATCTCCTGTGAGCTGTACCACGCAAGCCCAGACTGATGGTCCAAAAAAGGCACAACACACAGAATAGAGCACAGATTTTTCAGTGGTTTCTATGATTAGCAGACACCTTTATGAGTCCCAGTGCCTCAGTGGCCCCAGGGTAGGAGAATTTCCATTTAAAGTTACTGGCTGGTCACCCATTACTCTAATTCAAATACCAGAAGAAATTAATAGACTAAAACAAAAATTACAAGCAAACAAAGCCTCTGTGAATCTTGTATCCATGGCCATAGTGAAGTAAGGGCAGGAATACATTCCAGAGCAGAATGTATTTCTTTTAAAACTGTCAGCAAACTTTCAACAGGTTTGAAGGGTTTTTATTTCCTCTAAATAAAGCTGGGATAAAACCAGGTTCATTTGTAGGTTAAGAATGAAATAATGAGCTGCCTCAGACACAGAACACGTCAAAGAAAAGCAGGGCAAAGTCAGCAAGAAGAGAATTTCCTTGTTTGTCTGCCCAGACACAAAGGAAGTGTCAGACAGCCAAAGGGTTGTATTTATTCCAGATTTTCCTATGGGGAAGATACCTTTGTATCTCCTCTTCTCCTCCTCTGTTAAATGTTCTGTTCTGATCCGTGTGATCACGTTCACGTTGTTTGCCGTGTAGACCTTACAAAAAACACAGGGACAAAAACCAAGCAGCAGCACAGGTTAAAAAAAGAGTTCCCCAGTAAAACATCATGGACACAAAACTAACTGAACCAACCTCAACACCAGACAGGCATTTCCAAGAGATTTTAAGAAGGAATGGAAAAGGGAACTCAGGGATTTCTTATCAGAGATTAGTTATAAGGCCTCAGAAATAGTATTTAGTGACAGTTTGGGAACACTAATGAACCCTCTGTCCAGCTGAACAGCCCTGCACTCTTATCAGGAAAAACCTGCAGATAAATGTAAAAGCTGCTCAGCCCTTACTCTTCTGGTGAATTAAATTACAAAATGTAATTTATTGCACCAATTCCCAAACCTGGAGTAAACACAGAATCGGGGAAATTAAATCTTTTGATTCTGGACCTAAACTCCTACCACAGTAAGGTTGCAAAACCACCTTGAAAAATATTTCACTGAGGTGAAATAGAGGTCAAAACCAGTGTCAGGAAGAACCATTCCAAGCAGCTGTGACTCAGGTGCAGTTCATGAATTTATGATGCCACTCATGGCTGCTGGTCCCTTGCAGTGCTGTCATTATCAGCAGGTTCCTCAACTTTCACCCACTGAATCAATGGCAGTGTTCAAGTGTGAGTTAAGTGCCAGCCTTTGGAAGGGAAGGACTGCAGGCAGCTCTGCTGACTCTTCTGTCCCTCCTCTCCCCTCTCTGATCCCCCAGTGACACTCCTGCACAAGCTCCATCCCTCCACAAACTTAGAAGTTCCTCACCCCAGCACAATTCTGCTGGCAACACAATGAATGTTCCAATAGGAATTTTAAGACCTGAAATAGTCAGGAAATACAGAAAAAGCATAGCCAGACTTCAGTTTGCTGCAAAATCTGTCAGAAGAACAGAACAGGCTTTACCTTGGCTTCATAACCATTGACACCTTCTGTTTTTTCTGTCCTCCATACCCAGAATCCAGATGTGGTTCTGACAAAAAGGGAACACCACAAGTGTCTACACAGCTGCATTTTTATACAACCCCCAGCTGCTTCTTCTAAATCTCATTTTAATTAACATTTGACAGGTTATTAATCCCAGATACCTGGATAAATAGGTGTAATCAGGAAGAAAGAAAAATGTGTGTCACTTAAAAGACTGTGCATATTTACTTAAAGTATTCATGTGAGAGTTGACTGATTTGGTAACAAATACAAGTTCTTGTCCATCAATTAAAATCCACATGGATTTGAGTGAAATGCAAATTTGCACTGAGCAACTGACTCAATCTTAGAGGCCTTTTCCAACCTTACTGATTCTATCCCACCAATATGATAAAGTGGAAGCTTTCTGCCACTGATTTCTTTAAACTGGGAACTTTTTGGCAAGCAATAGTGGCAATTTGACCAACCCAAATTTCTTCATCTAGTGATTTATGAAGATTGAATTAATTTCAGACCTAGCCCTAAAGGTTTTAATTACCAAAGCTTTTGCGAGTTTCCCATTAAAGCTTTTTTCAGACATGGCATCAAAATGTTTGTTTGTTAAGAGAAACTCTCTGTCTTACCTTTCAAAAGCAATGTTTTTGGTATCAAGGCACGTGCTGATGATTGGGGATGTGAGGCGCCTCTCCACGTCTTTCCTCTTGGGTGTCATGGATCCCAAAGTCAAACGCTTCATGTGCTGGGAGATCTCAAACCTCTCTGTCGTGACAAACTTGTCATCGTGGTTGATCTCGATGAGCTCTGCCCAGCCACCAGAGTCTGGTGGAAGAAAAGGAACATTTCAAGCTAAAAAACTCAGCAACTGTTCCAGGGTGAAAAGCTGGGGGTATTTGGTGTATCAAACCCAGGTGTTTCTGCACTCAGCTGGGATCAAACTTGGAGATGGAACTATAATTATATTTTATATGTAGGGCAGCAGAAAAGAAGGAAAACAGTAAAATACTGACATTTTACCCCATCACCAATTTTTTACCTCAGATTTACTCAAAGCAAAGAAGTTAAGCCATCATAAAACAGTATCTCTACGAGACACAAATGTAAGCATAAAACCTTCATAAAACACAAGAGGCCTTTTTTGTGTAAAATCAGGATTTTTCAATGTGCTCACACAGCAGACAGGTGAACTCTTTACCTTCTCCCTTGAAGATGACAGTCCTCCTGCCCCTCTCCCAGCTCATGTTCTCGAAGCCCAGCAAGGTGATGTCCACACGCAGCTTGGCCCGGCTCTTCCAGATGCGGCACACGTCGCTTGGGCACACCCTGGAAACCAGGGGCACTGGGAGAAATGGAGAAATGGAAAGGGAAAATGTGCAACAGGTGCAGCACAGAGGAAATGAGCTCCAGCACAGGGATTGCTCACTCCTGGGAATGCCATTCCAGAGGAGGTGAGATACTGACCCTCTTCAGCTTTAAGAACAACCAGCTTAGGGCAACACTGGCCTAATTTAAAGATGAATGTGAAAAGGAAGAAGATATTTGTTCAAACTGAAGGGTGTGAAATGGCATAAAACCCATGCCTGGTAGTCTAATAGTTTGATATTTGAAATATTTAGTCAGCTGTGAGGCCTAGAGTTCATTCCTTTCGGGGAAAAGCAGGTACTTCCCAAACAACCAGTGCATCCATACGTGATCATCCATACGTGATCAACACACGATCAGATGGCCATGGACAGGTAAAAAAACCCAAGAAAAGTCTTCAGCAACTGCAACAACAGCTAAATGCTCCATTACCAAAAACTAACCAACCAACCACATAGGAAACAAAGAATAATTGTGCAACAAAAGCACAAGAGGTCATTTTGAGATGGAGGAGAGGAGGATTCCGGGGAGCGGATATTTCCCTGCCTGTGTTGTGGGACATTTGTAGCTCATTTTTAAAGCTTGGAATTGGTAACAAGGAGCAGGATTCTTACCCCAGCTAGTGAACTCCCATTTCATTTCCACATAAAAGTCAGGAGTCTGCAGAAAGAAAACATCTGATGAGTACCTCATGAAATAGTTTGACATTCATTGCAGCATTTCTGAGAACATTTTAGAAAAAGGAAAGAAAAAAAAGGAGAGCAGAACTGGAGAAATGATTAGCCAGTGCTAAAACTGAAATTGAAAGTAGCAACAACAGGCACTGCCCTGCCCGTGCTGCTTTCTGGGCAGCTGCTCTTCCTTGTTTTACTGGAGGGGCAGTAACGCCTTCAAGATTCAGCCTTCAATGTTTGAGTACATGACAAAGAATTTAAATAAAGTCAAGGAAAAGGCTTTGTGTCTCCCAGCACTATGGAATATGCAGGTTGGAACAAAACACAATTGCCCAGCTGATTGCAATAGTTCACTCAACTGAACTACCTGAATGAGAATTCAGTCTGGAGTGAGAGTTTACACTTCAATAAATCATTACCTCGTTAATTTTCTGCAGTAACTCAGGAACTCCTCCGAGGGTCATGGAGGTCTGCTGGTAGTCCCGATGCTGCAGGATCAGCTGGACCATCTCTGGATCCCCAGTGCTGACAGCCTCATGCAAAACTGAAATAAATCCAACCACAGCCTCGTGTCACTTTGCTTGCTGACCAAAATTCCCCATAAAAACACAGAACATCTGCTACTGAAAGAATGACACCCCAGGTTGCTCCCCAGGCTGTCCTTACCCGTCCATCCCTGCTCATTCTCCTTGGTCACATCTGCCTTGTGCTGCAGGAGGACCTTGGCAGATTCGATGTAACCCAAGGAAACAGCCAAGTGCAGCAAGGTCCTGCCCCGTGGATCCCGCTGGTCAACATCCTGCCAGTGTCCAGGAGAGAAGGAACAGAGCTCATCAGAGCCTGCACAAACAGAGGGCTAATCCAGGAGTCAACATTCCCTGTCATTCCCACGGATCCGCTCCCAAACTCTCCTGCACCGCCCTCTGCGGGGCTGGCTCGCTACCCCACGTGAATAAAAGGAGAAGCAGAAAGGGGTCTATGAAATAACACAAAATCTGTAGGACAGGAGTTCTTGTTGGTGCTTTTCAGTTCTTTTTCTGTCATTATTTCCCCTCTGGCTCCCCCCAGAAGGCTCAGGAGGAGATGGGAGTTCTCGTCCGTGTGCATCACCCCACAGACAGCCGAGAGCCTGAGACCCCACAGAGGGCTTGAACTGTACAACAAAATGGGGGGAAAACAGGAAAAAAAAGGCAACAGGGCATACAACACAGCTTTTGGACAGCACTTTTGGAAAGGACAGAAGCAGATGATGTTTCACAAAGCACACACAGCACAATGAGGAGTGAGGGCATTCTCTACAGGTCACTAAAATAAAAAATAAACTACACAGGCACAAATATCCAAAACATGCAAGCACAACATACTCATACCTTACACATTTTTCACTATTAGCTTAGAGATTTGAAACAGAAGAGCATCTATAACTAAAGGAAAAGGGGAAAGTCAATAGCAGAATGAGAAAGGAAGGTTATTATGCATGTTAACAGCGTTATCTGACAGCTTCAAGTGAGAATATCTCACAGAGAGTGGGAAAGCTTCGCTTTAAAGCATCTTCACTTCTGGGGTGGAATATTAATTAATTTACTTTCCCACCTCCTGCAGCTCCAACACTGCAGCACCAAAGAGCTCCAAGGGTCCCTCCCCACTGAGTTTGTTGCTGTTCCCTGGTCCCCTCATGCCCGACCCCATTTGCCACTCCAGCTGCAGCTGGGAGGTGCCTTTGATCCCTTCCTGCATCCCTCCAGCAGCAGGAAGCTCATCCCAAAGAAGCAGGGGGAAATAGATCTTTGGAATACTTAAAAAAAAAAAAAGGTGTTTAAAAGCAGGTAAAGGAAGTAAGAGAGACAGTCCATCTTCACACACTGCTGGTTTCCACAGGGAATGGAGGGAGGAAGCAGCACTCCACAGGTGGGAGCTGCTGAGTGATGCCTACTTAACCACAAACTCTCACAGGTGTCAGAAATAAACACACAGGAGCAACGTGCCAGTGAGGTTAAAGATTTTGGTTAATGCAGAAGGTGACATAAATTAGATAAAAAGTGAGTGCATTCCAAAGATTCTCCCAAACCAGGACAGGAACATGCTCTGAGCAGGAATTAGTAAGTCAAGTGCACTGTTAGAGCTGCAGGTGACAGTCAGGAGGTGGCACAGCTGGTCCTGGGCTCATGTAGATGTGGTGTCAGGTATAATTAATTAATCAGCTCTGCTTATTAACTGTACCTCACTCTAGCCCCTGTCAGAGCTTTTCCACAGCAGCTCAGCCAGAAGGATTTTTGCTGCTCAAGCTCTGCTGCAGCTTTCAGGCCATTTCCTTACGTCATCATGTCCCAGAGAGGGGACAGCTTTGTGTTTTCTACTCTCCAGCACGGAACAATGATCCATTTTTTTTTTTTTACCAGAGATGCTGAAAACGTTCCAACCAATATAAAAACTCTGTCCCCAGTCTTGGGCAGCAACAAATCTATGAGAACTGATGGTGCTCAGCAAGGTGGGGGCTGGTTTGATGTCCAGCAGCAGCCACCTTTGCTGCACGTTGACTTCCCTTTAAGATAAACACTATTTATTGCTTTAATAAATAAATTAATGTCCATCACAGCTGCTCTCCTTGAGCCATTCCTAACTCCCCCAAAGAGCTATTCCGCAGCTGCACTGGAATGCTCACAGCAAAGCTTTACAGATGGGAAGCCAACGTTTAGTATCTGACATAAAAGTATACTCCTACACCTTCTTACATCACTCCCACACCACAAATAAATAGGTAACGAAATGCAGGGATCCCTTAAGCTCCTGGCAGTACCACCAGGGTGCTTCTCCCTGGCACAGCGAGGGCCAGCAGCCCCCGGGCCCCCGTTACCTGCTCCTGCAGCTCCTCGTCCAGCCGCCTGTAGTCGTTATTCCACACCAGGACGTGCAGGGGGAAGGCGCTGCTGGCCCCGCCAGGGGAACTCATCCCGGCACACACCTGGGGAGGGGCAGCCAGGGCCCCTCACTCCTCCCTCTCTGGATGCTGGAGACCCCAGGTTACTCAAGCCCTGACCCCTTCAGCTTCTGCTCTCTGCTGGCACCCACCTGGCCCAGGTGTGTGTGTGTATGTGTGTGTGCGAGCCCGGGCCACAACCCCCTATGGAACCGTTCACACCTCTCCAAGGGGAGCCCCATGCAAAACCCCACGGCGGGGGTCTCCCCTGCTCCTGGTGCCCCTGGCAGCCCCCCGCTCCCGTGGGTTTCCTCCCGGAGCCCCCTCAGCGCCACTCCCGGGGGTCTCCCCTGCTCCTGGTGCCCCTGGCAGCCCCCCGCTCCCGAGGGTCTCCTCCCGGAGCCCCCTCAGCGCCGCTCCCGGGGGTCTCCCCGCTCTCGCCCCCTCAGCCGTCCCCGTCCCTCTTCCCTGTCCCTCCGGGGACGGCTGGAACGAACCACAGCGCGGCCGGAGCAGGGGGGCTCCTCGCTGTCCCCCGCACTCCAAAGCCACCGACAACCGCACGGAAAGCGGAAGCCGCTCCCCCTCCCCCTCTGCGGGAGGACAGATGGAACGTCCCTCCCGCAGCTGTCCCATTGCCTTCCGCGCGGGGGGAGCGCTCAGCGCCGGCTGCTCTCACCCCGCCTTCGCCCGGCCTTGGTTTCGCTCGCCCGCCCGCCATGGCGGGTGAGGGCAGGGCTTGCTGCACAGCGGCCTCTTCCACCAGCCTTCCGAAGACCCGTCTCACCCGTCACCCCGCTGAGAGGGTGCAGCGGGCGAGCTGGCCCAGCCCCGGACGGGAGCGCTCAGTGCTGCGCCGCTGGACCAGAGCTCAGTTGAAGGCACGCCGGTGCCAGCAGTAAAAATGGCAGCACGGGCGACAAGCGGAGCGGCACGGGGCGGCTCGGTGCGCATGCGCGGGGCCGGCCCGGGGCTGGCGGGGCCCGTTACCGGCCCCGCTGCCGCCGCTGCCGCCGGTCCCGCGATGGCGAAGCGCCTGAGGAGCAGCGAGGTGTGCGCTGACTGCAGCGCTCAGGGTAGGCACGGCACCGGCACCGCGCAGGCTCGTCCCGCCGATCCCTCTCGGGCCGGGGGCCGCGGGGGCGCCGCTGGCCCGGGGGGTGTCACCGCCCCGGAGCGGCCGCCGCTGCACCTGTGATGGAGCGGGAGGGTTTGGGTGGGAAGAGACCTTAAAGCCCATGGGCAGGACAGCTTCCAGCAGCCCGGGCTGCTCCAAGCCGCGGCCAGCCCGGCCTGGGACACTTGCAGGGCTGGGATATAACTCCGTGTCCGGGAGTCCGGGTCCCGCCGGCACCGCCGCCCCTCCCGAGCCCGGGGCAGGCAGAGCTCCAGGGACATCCTGGAGATCTCCGGTGGAGAGGAAACGCGGAGCTCCCCAGTTTAGGAAGGAGGAAAGCTGACAGAAATGCACCTTCCAGTCACGGGGCTGAAAGGTGGGAGGAGGGCGTGGGTTGGGAATGTGTCACTGCAAGGGACCGGGCTGCTTTGGGGGAGCGGGGAAGGCGAGAGCGGGCTGGGCTCGGAGCTCTTCATCCATTCCCTCTTCATCTTCCCAGGTAAGCTGGGAGTTGTCCCACGGCTGGGGTTGGGTGTAGGTGTCTCAGACTTCCAAGGAAAGTTGTGCTGAGGTGTCTGAGACGCTCAGTGTCTGCTCTGGGCTGACACATATCCCACTGCAGATCACTTTGGGAGCGTATGGAAACAGATCTTGTGTTTAGAAAGGCTGTTGCGTCTCCCGACCATCTGTAGTTCTGCTGCTCTTGTATCTAAAACTGTCCTGCTTTATTTCATCAGCTCTGTGTCTTTTCTGTCTCTCTAGTTTTTGCTGTTTGTGTTCTGGGCAGGTTTGTCCAATACTTAATTAATTATGCACATACTGAAATGAATTAAAACACGAATGTAATAATATGTTATTATTACATGTGTAATGTAGATAACACTTGAGCTGGCGGAAGATACGATGTGGGAGAAGGATGAACAACCTTTTTTAAATCTGAGTTATGTGTAAAAAAATGATAAAAGTTCCTAATTAACTTCCAGGAAGTTACTTTCTTCTTTCTACAGAAAGAATTCTTCCCTGAGAGGGTAGTGAGGACCTGGCACAGGTTGCCTAGAGAAGGTTGCCCCATCCCTGGAAGTGTTCAGGGCCAGGCTGGACAGGGCTTGGAGCAACCTGGGATAATGGGTGGTGTCCCTGCTCATGGTAGGGATTGGAACTGAGTGAGCTTTAAGCTCTCTCCAACCCAAACCAGTCTGGGATTCTGGGGTTCTACTTGAACTCCTGTAGAAATTTGGTTTTACAATCAACGGAGCTGGCATCTCTCAGGCAGGCAATTTTCCCTATCACACAAGGTAGCCTATCTATGCTTGCACACCTCAGGGGTGTTGTGACTCGGAGATAAAGCTGTGTGAATTGTGTTCCTTAAGCTCCTGGGGATATCAGAATCACTGTCTGGTAATCCTGTAACCCTGCCTTTTGTCATGACATTAGAGCACTGCCAGCTCTTTACTTATTTACTAGAAATCTATGGCTTAGCCACATATATAAAGAAATCTAAACTTATTTACTAGAAACCTGCTGGCTTATCCATGTTTATAAAGAAATCTTAATTTAATCTTTTTGTAAATAAAACCAAACAGTCCCTTCCTTTAGCTAAGCTAGAGGTTTTTCCCTGGGTGCAGGGGGGCTGTGTCAGGACATCTGGGGGCTACAGACTTTGCACCAGGGTGGGTGTGCCCAGCACCTGCATGAATTATTGCTTCCCCTGGAAGCTCATCAATGCCCCCTTTGTCTCTGCAAAGGCAGAGTGTGGAGGGTTTTCTTTGACTGGGGGTGATCTTAGAGGAGCTCTTGTGCTGCACTTCCTATCCCGAGGCAGGAGCTCAGTTCTCAGACCCAGGGCTGGGTTTGTCTTCATCTCACACTTCCTGTTTTGAACCACCCTGCAGGTTCCTGAAAGCGCCTGCCCGGCCTTGCAGCTTCTCCCCAATTGTCCTTTGTATCAAAACCATTGTGGGCAGCAGGGCCAGGCTGGGACCAGCCCTGAGCTGGACATTGAAGCCCCTCAGTTGCTTTGTCCAGCTCTGGGTGCCTCGCTCCAGGACAGACATGGAGGGACTGGAGCATGTCTGGGAAAGGGAATAGAGCTGGGAAGGGGTTGGAGCAGTTGAGGGAGCTGGGAAGGGGCTCAGCCTGGGGAAAAGGAGGCTCAGGGGGGACCTTGTGGCTCTGCACAACTCCCTGACAGGAGGGGACAGCCAGGAATGTCAGGCTTTGCTCCCAGGGAACAGGGACAGGAGGAGAGGAAACTGCATCAAACTGTGCCAGGGGAGGGTCAAGTTGGACAGCAGGAGGAATTTCCTCATGGAAAGGGTGGTCAGGGACTGGAAGGGGCTGCCCAGGGAGGTTTGGAGTCCCCATCCCTGCAGGTGTCCAAGGAATTCCTGGATGTGGCACTCAGTGCTTTGGGCTGGTGACAAGGGGATGATTAGTCTGAGGTTGGGCTCAGTCTTGGAGGTCTCTTCCAACCTCAGTGATTGTGGGATTCTGTTATTTAGAATGGCTTAAACATATTCTGATTAAGTTCATAATTAGGTCTCTCTTAAAAATTACTCCAATTCCAGGACAGATACTTCATTGCTTTAAATTTAAACCTGAAATATCCAGGGGCATTGGGTGTTGAGGTGGAGGTAAAGAAAACCCCCAGTGTTGACTGTTGATAATGCAGAGCAATGCTCACAAACAGCCTGGGAATGAGCAAGGGAAAGGATCCCTAAGGATCCCATCCCTGTGTGATGAGGTTGTCTCTAACAAGAAGGGACCAGGCTCATTAATCTGGAAGGCTGCCTCAGTTTGGGTCATTAGGTTGCCATGAATGCATCTTCACTCCATTGTTGTTCTTTTTCTTCTTGGAAATCAACATTGTTAAATAATGGAGTGATATAACAAGGAGTTCAGTGTGCTTGTTTTAATTTGTTGTTTAACAAATTGATTATTTTTTTATCTCACCTGCTTTAATTTGGCTCTGAGCTGGGCTGGTTCTGGTGGGTCTGAGATGCTGCTGTCCCTCGTGGCTCAGACAGGTTTGCCTGCAGCACACCCACATCATCCACTCTGCTCAGAAACCTGAGAAATCACATCTCATTTGCAGGGATTCAGTCCACTTGTGTGGGTCAGAGGAGACTTTTCCATATGATGCACCAGTGCTCAGATGTGTTCTGACAGGACTCAGAAGTTCTCTCATCAAATACCAGGCAGCCCTGTACTCGCTTATTTGGCCTCAGATTCATCTCTGCATTTGAAATTAAGATTTTTCCAAAATAAAAGAGATCTTGATTTCCTTTTTTGTTCTCCTGGGATGTGCTAGGTCTGAAGCTCTGTCTGGCTGCTCTGTTGCCTGTTCCTGCAGGGTTGTGGCACGTTGAGTTTCACGTGTCACTGACAGAAATTGGAATTTCTTCTGGAGTCCGAGTTCTGAGCAGCGGAGCAACCTGTTTGGTGTCCTGTGGGCATTTATTGTTTCAACCTAATCTACCATTCCTACTTGATTTTATGCCTTTTGATGTTTGTAGCTCATCTATATTATTTACTACTTCACTTCCCATCAGTTTTCTTTTTGGGCTGCTTATAAGATGGTTCAGTTTGGATCTGCTGTGAGATGAAGTTATTTCACTTGAGAATTTTGGATTTTATTGAGCCTTGACTTGGCACATATGTATCCTTCTTTATTATGACACTCTTGTGTGTTTTTATTATTTAAAGCAGAAATTTAAAAGGGGTTGTTATAATATAGAACTGAACACTGAATAGTAGGGGGAAAGGCTGAGTGCTGTGGCAACTTTGTGTGTAGATTTCATGTTTTGAAAAGTATTTTTTGACAAGTTTTAAAAAAATCCCAAAAAAAACCCAGAGTTTTTTTCAAAGAGCAAGTCGGCACTGTTGTTAGGAATGCTTCTGTGGGAGTCTACAAAATAACAAGTAAAGCACTTCAAGGTGGTGATAAATTCAATGTTTTGTTATGTTTAGAAAGGAAAGTATTTTCACAAGAAGAACTGCAAGCAGCGGGGCTTTTCCCCAAATTTCCACTGCAGATCTTCTCACTGTCCTTGGAATCCCACATCCCCCATGAGTGCCAGGACTGGTGTTTCCCATTTTCCCAGCATCCAGAGCTCCATCAAGGCTTGGACATTGACAGGCTCACACAATGTCCAAGCAGGGAAGGTTAAAATGCTCATTTTAGACTCTGCTTTTGCAATCCAAGGTCGTGTTGCTTCCTGTGTTATAATGGATGGCTTCTTTTGCAGATCCTTGCTGGGCATCCATAAACAGGGGGATCCTGATCTGTGATGAGTGCTGCAGTGTGCACAGGAGCCTGGGCCGTCACATCTCCCAAGTGAGGCATCTCAAACACACCCCATGGCCTCCAACACTGCTGCAGGTACAGAGGAAAGCTGTTTTCCTCCACTGAAACCAGATATGGTGATTTTTTTAAAATGTAATTTAAATAAACTAAACCTTTCTTCGAGAGAGATAGTTCTTTTAAGCTTTGTTTTTCTAAGATATTCTCATTTTGTTTCTCTTGTTTTGTTGTGTTGGACCACTAAAGTCAGAATTATCTTTGCATTTTGAATTTGATACCTTTGCTTTGGAAGGTCACTTCAACTTTTCTTTCACAGTACATCTGTGAAAGAAATTCCACAGTATATCTGCTTCAACCTGAATTTTCTTTTTGCTGGAGGTGCTGTTGGGAAGAACAGAAAACTTTAAGGGGGTTCTCACTGAATTCCACATCATAACATCCTAAGCACATGCCCAGTTATGATATCCCAGCAGGTTACAGATGCTGGCACACAAAGTGGGAATCTCTTGGCTTGATACCTGCTTGAAAATAATTACAGATAGTGGATTAATGCAGCCAGCAGCAAAATATCTGTGTGTTCTGGCTTTCAGATGGTGGAAACTCTGTACAACAATGGTGCTAATTCCATCTGGGAGCACTCCCTGCTGGACCCTGCCTCCGTGATGAGCGGGCGGCGCAAGGCCAGCCCGCAGGACAAAGTGCAGTAAGTGGGAAATGCAGAACTGTTATCTTACAGAAGTGGGATTATGTTATGCAGCAGTGACAGGGCAACACATAGGAACTTGTATGTGTTTGGTCATTATTATTTTCTTTTATTTCTAAGTGATTTTTTTTAAATTTATAGCAGAAATAGGAATACGGTGCTTGAATTGTCTGAATTGTTGATTCCTGTTGAATAGTGAGGAGCTCTGCTTGCACTTTAGTCAAAGGACTTTTCTTTGTCATATGCTGCCAACAAAATGGGGTTTGGTTGAGGAATTAAATAAAATAAAATTCTGAGATTTTTGTCCCTGACTATGGTGCTTCATTTTAAAATGTAAATAGCTGTGTAGAGTTAAGTATAGATCTTAAATTGACATGATTTTAAAGTCTGTATTTCTTTTAAGGAACAGACACCACATGCTACTGTCTGCAGATATTTGATGGTTGTAACAGACTTTTTCTCTATAATAGTCAGACAATCTGCACTGGGTTGTTTTTTAATGAAAATATTTTTCCATGCCTAACTTTGCCATCAGCAATACACAAATCTCTGATTTGATCTTCACTTGTGAAATTTTTCTTTTTCTGGAACATCTGTATTACTTATGAAAGCACTGATATTTCTTTCCTTTCCCTTCTTGTGGCCTGGATTTCTCTTTGCAGTCCCAACAAAGCAGAGTTCATCAGAGCTAAATATCAAATGTTAGCGTTTGTGCATCGCCTGCCTTGCCGGGAGGACGACAGTGTCACTGCCAAGGATCTCAGCAAGGTCAGTGCCTCCTGGGACAGCACAGGCAGATCTCACTGACTTCCCTTGCTTGCTTTTGGCTTAACTGTTTCTGGTTTTCTGCACTATCACATAAATAAATAGAGCTTGGCTTCAACCTGAAGCCTCTTTTGTGGGTATCACTGAGGTGATGATTAAGAGGCATTAATTGAGGTGAACTTGGAGAAAACTCTTTGTACAAAAGAGCTGTAGTAAGAACTCTGCATACTCTTGTTTCTCAAACCATGGCTGAAAAACAACTGTTGAATCACTGTTTTTGCTGCTGTGTTAAATATAATTCTGCTTCTTTTTCAGCAACTCCATTCCAGTGTGAGGACAGGGAATCTGGAGACCTGTTTGCGACTGCTCTCCTTAGGAGCTCAAGCCAACTTCTTCCATCCTGTAGGAACACTTTTTTCATTATTTTGATGATATACAATCAATTCCAGTTCATATTATTTACACTCATTTCAGCTGATTCATGTTATATTTCAATCTTCTGCTCAGACCTGTTGGTTAAGTAGATATTTTTCCTTAATCTCTTGCAGGAGAAAGGAAACACCCCGCTGCACGTTGCTGCTAAGGCAGGGCAGACTTTGCAGGCAGAACTGTTGGCAGTTTATGGTGCTGATCCTGGCACGCAAGATTCCAACGGGAAAACTCCAGTTGATTATGCAAGGTAGGAGTCTCTGATGCCCATAAATCACACAGTGGATCTGCTAAGATGTTTCTGTCCTCTAATAATTTGTCTGCTAAATGCTAATAATACTTTTTCCAGAAAGAGTGAATGAATAAAAATGAGGAATAAGTATTTTCATCAGATCACAGCCTGTGTTCTGTGTGCCTGAGACATCAGCTATGATGGCAATGACACAGGCTGTGCCAATTTAGCAGCTCACAGGAAAGCAATTAGGGAAAAGTTTCTGCAAGTTCAGGCTCCAGGAGTGAGGATTACCTGGGGAATTGCTCTAGGAATGTCCCTACTGCAGAGATGGGTTGGGGCACGGGGTGGAACTGGGCTGAGTCTGTGATGGGTTGATGCACCAAACAGTGCAGCGTTGCCTTGTACTAAATGTGTTTGTTTGTCTGACTGCCCCCTGTCCCTGTGTGTGAGCAGGCAAGGGGGGCACCACGAGCTGGCAGAGAGGCTGGTGGAGATCCAGTATGAGCTCACAGACAGGTTGGCTTTCTACCTCTGTGGCAGGAAACCAGGTGAGCACCACACCTGCATCCTCAGACATGTCACTGTCACTTACAGGACATTCAGACTCTGCTGTGTCATATTTGTGCACTGCATTTTTTGCAACCCTTCCAAATACTCAAATAAAATACACAGAACCAAAGAAAGTATAAGATGCATGATTATGGATGATGCATTTAAAATTGGAATAAAACTGCAGGGTTTTAATAAAAATAAATTAAAACCAAAATTCCTTCCTGGTTTTCCACAAATAAATGTTCTTTATGTGCTGCAGAAACTCTTCCAAGTAGTTTCTTCTAATTGAAGTGCAACAGCAGGGGAGTGTTCTGTTAAGTGGGTGCCTTTTGAACACAAGGACTCTTACAGATTTTTAACCATAAAGGTACCTGTGTTAAAGCTTAATTTTCTTTTTAATGGAATTTCAATACAATTAATAAGCCTTAATTGAGTAGTTACATGCAAGATACATTACTCAGTGTTCCCTGATGCTTATTATTGAAAAACTGTGGGCCAGTACCAACGTAGTAAAGTGCAATTTGTTTTCAACTCTAGAGCACAAAAATGGGCAGCACTTTGTTATACCTCAGATGGCAGACAGGTAAGTTGCTGATTCCATCACATGTCTGAAATCATCAGAGTAAAAAACCCTAATAATTAAGTTTTCTTTCCTGTCTGAAACACCTTTTAAGCTTGTTGCTATTCTAACTTTTTAATGTGTGCCTTTATTAGTCTTGAAAGGTTTTTTTTTATAGAAAGAATAATGGAATGTCAACAAAATGAGAAAATTATAGAAGCTGATTGTATTTATTAAAATGCAGGGAGAAGGTGACACATTTCTGGGAAGGGAACACACATGGGGAATTCCAAGGAAACAGATTGTAGAAATAATTTAAGGACCAACTGAGTCTTTTCCTGATTTTTGTAATACTTTTAACTTTTGGTTGTGATCAATGAAATCAGATTTGTATAAGAAGTATCAAATACTAATTTTAAGTTCCTGTTCCTCTTTTCTTGCTGTGCAATTGGAAATAAGACGGCTGTAAGTAAACCACTGTCCAACCTCCTGCTTGCAAAACTTCTGTGAAAAACTTCAGTAACTTAAAAATTATGTGGGTAAAAACCTGTGGGTATTCATATTCCAAAGAATTTTTGTAGTATTTAGCTTTAAATTTAAAAATAAAGCTTAATAGTATGCAAATTGTGATGTTATTGTAGCAATATTAATAACACCAGTGTGTTAAAAACAATGCTAAAAATACTGAAATATTAGGGGGTTTAAGGTAAAAGTGACATTTTAATCACTGAGTTATCAAAATGTAGAATTTGGATATGTAGGAGCCATGAAATGCTGTAGATGTAATGATCACTTCTTGTTTTCATAGCAGTCTGGATGTATCAGAACTGGCAAAAGCAGCCAAGAAGAAGCTTCAGTCTGTAAGTGAAACTCTTTTTCTAGATGTGGCACACTCTCATCTCTCAGGCTCCCTAGCTCAAGTATCTCTTGACCCATCTGTAGGAGCAGCTTGAAACACACAAATATTTTGTGATCCTTCACAAAAGTCATTTCATTGGAGTTCACATCTCCAGTGCATTTGGTACCTCATTCCCACAGAGCCTCTGCCTCACCCCAAACACAAAAGGTCTTCTTGTGGTCAGATGGGAGAGGAAAAAAAACAATCCATTGACCAGGAAAGGAGGAGTGTAGAGCAGGATGGTTGTTCTGCACCTAGAAATGGGGTGGTCATGCATGTCTGCTGCCTGTGCAGGCTGAGAAAGGAGCATTTCTATGGGTTACAGAGGCTGGAGAAAAGAGCTGAGTTGTGCTCTTACATTTTCTCTGTTATTTTGTGTTATCAGAGATCTTACTGGGATTCATTTCTTTTCAAACTGTAATTATTCTCCTCTACCCTTAGCTAAGCAACCACTTATTTGAAGAACTTGCCATGGATGTGTATGATGAAGTTGACAGAAGGGAAACAGATGCAGGTGAGTGAGACTTTCTGGAATGAAATACAAGTCTGGATTGTCACTTTACATGCAAGATTCCAATCCAAGCACATGTTCTGTTCAAGTGCTTCTGTATTCAGCAATTACTGCTGAGGGGAGTTTCTTTGTCTTGCATTGCCTGAAGGGGATGTTAATTGAAAAAAATCTTGTGTTTTTCACAGAGCAGAGAACCCTCTGGGGAAAAGCTTTCCTCTGAATTGATTGTGTTTGTGTTTGAAATTGCAGTCTTTTATTTGACAAAGAAATATTGTCAAGCAGTACAGGAAGGTTATTCCCTCTTCTTTTTTTTTTTCCTCTGGAGCAGTTTGGCTTGCTACTCAGAACCACAGCACACTCGTGACAGAGACCACTGTGGTCCCTTTTCTTCCTGTAAATCCTGAATATTCCTCAACCAGGAATCAGGTATGAAATCTTAATACTGTAAAAAACAATATAACAGCCCAGATAATTAAGTAGGCCTAAGTAATATTGCTTTGCTGCATTTCATTATTGTAGAAGAGTTGCATCTACTTGGAAAGAGGTTAAAATAATTTCACATTTCCTCTTTAAACCACACTTTTTGCACTAAATGTAGTTGAACAGTCAACTCCAAGTTTGTGGTTTTAGTTTTTCCTGGGGACTCTGCTGTTCTGCTGATACAGGATGTACTCTTCTTTCCTCTGCTTTATTCTGTACTTAGGGAAGGCAGAAACTGGCTCGATTCAATGCCCACGAGTTTGCTACACTGGTTATTGACATTTTAAGTGATGCCAAACGAAGACAGCAGGGGAATTCTCTCACTGGTTCCAAAGGTGAGTGAGCTTTTCTTGCCAGCTACTTCGCAGGCACTTCTTCAGTAGTTTAATCACTCCCAGAGCCCCTCAGCAAAGCTGAATTATGAGAGAGATCTATATATTTTTTTTACTTATCTTTTTCTCTGGAGACAAAATACCAAATATTTCCCTATATTTTTCATTTGCATACTGACATCCATTTGTCCAATATAGTCTCTTGGGGTTTTTTTTTAATTCATATGAATTTTATTAAGCTGCTAAAGGATTTTCACCACTTATATTAATTTGCCTAAACACTTAGAAGAAATAAAAAGACAAAACCATAATACTTTGAAGTTTTGGACGGTAATCATTCATTCCTCCTAGGTGGATCTAAATTAAATTTTTTTCCAAATTATGAACTTCTGTTTATTCTCCAGACTTACTAGTATTTGTTTCATGTGTTGCTCTGCAGAAAATGTGGAGCTGATACTGAAATCAATCAGCAATCAGCACAGCAGTGAAAGTCAGGACAATGACCAGCCTGATTATGACAGTGTTGCTTCAGATGAAGATACAGATCTGGAAACAAATGCAGCTAAATCAAACAGGCAAAAGGTAGGATTGAAATAGTGATACACCCCCCAAGTGTTATTAATAAAGGTAATTTGCATAAATTATCTGGAAAATAATATTTTAATTAATTTTGTAATTATGCCTCAGTCTATAAACTTTCTTAAATGTTGTTTCTTAAGGATTTTTTATTGTAAAAAAAAAAAAAAAGCCTCTCTAGAAAAGTAATGTGTATGGCTGGAGACAAGATACAGATTTAATTGCATAGATGAAGTAACTGGATCTGCCAAAAAGCTCTAAATCAGTGATTCCATGGTATTTCAAAAACATTTACTGCTTCTTACTGGAGAAATACTCACAGCAGCCCAATTGTGTCCAAGTGAGTTTAACCATTCCTGGAATAATGCAGAATGGCATCAAAGGGCAGTGAAACCTGGTGGTTTTACTTTAATCTTCCCTGGAAATGCACACTGGATATTTAGCAATCTGTCTTTCATAACTTTGCAGTTCTTTATTGCATCTTTTTAAAAAACCCTTCTAAAACAGTATTTTATCATTGAAATGCTGATGTAAATGTTTTTAGAGGAGCTAAGAGCTGATTGACATCAGATTGCTTTTCTAGAGGACTTCAGATGATTCTGGTTAATGGCCCTTATTAATTTCAACTTAATTTGGACTGTGATGCCTTTAAAGTAAGCACATGAAAAGCTGTTGAAATATCTTTATCTTGTTTTCTTCTTCTTAATGGTGTAAGCATTTTTCTCTTCCTTTTTCCTAGAGCTTGGATTCAGACTTGTCAGATGGACCAGTGACAGCCCAGGAATATATGCAGGTTAAAAATGCTTTGGTGGCTTCTGAGGTGAAGATTCAGCAGTTAATGAAAGTGAACATCAACCTGAGTGATGAGCTGAGGATTATGCAGAAAAAGGTAACAGAGGAATCCCTCCCTCCAGCCCTTGGGGTATCTCAAATTGTCAGAATAAAACTGCTGGAAATGAGAATGAAATAATCCAGTATTAGGATAGTGAGAAAACTCATTTTGAACTGGAGTTGCAGACACGAGACTATAAATATTTATGTGCAACACATGCTTTAAATCTTGTTTTTTCATGGTGCCGGTGGTGATCCAGCCCTGGAAATCACAACGTTGATTTGATTCATGTCAAAACTTTAGCATCAGTTTTCAGTGATCAGTTAAGTGACAGGACAGTTGTTGCAAGTCTTGGGTGGTTTTGCTGTCTTGCTTCAGTGTAAGCAGCTTTAAACACTGAGAAATCAAGTGCCAGCACACCTTGTGTGTGTGCACTTATCTATATTTTTGTGGGGTAAAGGACAATTTTTATCTGAGTTCACTATCCTGTCTGGCTGGCTAGAAAGGGCTGGCTGCTCACCCTCAGAATAATTGGAATATCCTTGTCTGTTAAGTGCCAGTTATCTTCTATTCTGTTGGAATGGTGAACACTGGGAGATCTCAGGGTGTTTCCTTGGCCTTTCAACAGCTTGGACTGGTTTCAGCATTTCAGTTGAATTAATTTTTCACTTACATTGGATTTCTTTAGACAGGTATAATCATTTAGGGTAAAAAAAAAAAACCTTTGGGGCCTATGAATTAATGAGGCTTTAGGATATTTTCATGGTGTAGCAGAAGGGAGATCCTTGCTGTCCTGCAGTTTTTATTCACTTCATCTTTTCTTTCTGATGTGTTAATATAGCAAACTCACTCCAAGTCCACAAAATAATCAGAATTGGTGCATTTTCACTATCAAATAAATACATTATAATAAGAAGCTTTAAAATGCTTTCTTGTTGGCTTCTTAGATAGCAATAGCTGATGCCTAATTTTCATAAGCTGAACTCTCTCCTTGCTTTGCAGAGCAAGCTGAAATTCCTTTGTGCTGCCTCTGGTGTCTGTGCTGCAGTTCTGGCATCGTCAGATTTTACTGGCCTTATGTTAAAGTCTTCTAGGTCCTTATATTGGCTGCTGCAATGGATCCCTTTGCTTGAAAAACTGTTGTGTTGGCAGTCCTTCCCCCACAGCCTCATTCTGTCCAGGATTCCTGTGCCAGTAGAGCAGGCTGGAGGGAATGGGTCGTGTGTTTTTGAACTACCGCAGCCAATTTTAACATTTAACTTTAGTTTACATCCCAGCAGCTGCTGGAAATCAGCACCTAAATATTTCCAGATCTGGAACAAAGGTGTTTCTATGCTTGTACCAAGCAAGTCAAGTAGATTTTGAAAAAGACCCCCCATGCAGCAGTACCTGGATTTTCTGGTACGGCTGACAAGCGAGTGTTGCGTGGTCACTTGGCTTTTGGCACTTGCTCTTAGGAAACCACATCCTACTGCTAAACATTTCTTTCAGCTCCAAACTCTCCAGAGTGAAAATACCAACCTCAGAAGACAGGCCACAACCAATATCTATCAGGTGCAAAGTGGTTCTGAGTACCCAGACCCCAGCAGCAATTCCTCCCTAAAGCGGCGCCCGTCGGCCCGGGGCAGCAGGCCCATGTCCATGTACGAGACTGGCTCGGGGCAGAAGCCCTACCTGCCCATGGGGGAGGTCACCTACCCAGAGGAAAACATCACCAGGCTGCAGCCCTTCCCTCCACACGTGAGTAAAACTGCTGCTGCTTCTGCACTGCCTCTCACATTCAGCTTTGCTGTCTCTTCTGATGCTGCTCGTTCACTCAGCTTCTGCCTCAGAGGGAAAAAAAAAACCCAGGGGGGATAAAACTGAGAATTGTTCATGTTTGCTGTATTAACATGTCTGCAGGAGCCTGATGGTTTGAAAGGCAGAAGCTGTAGCAGTTTTGGAGTATGGAAACTGGAGCTTTTGGCTTCTGCTCAGCTGGTTTTTTTAACCAAACTATATATATATAAAATATCAATATGTGATTGTCTGAAAACCAGGAAGGGAGGGGGAAATAGTATTCCAAGAAGGTAGGTAAAATTCATGTATTTCTGGAGATAAACATGCAGGTAGCAATTTGTGGAACTTCATAACTGCCTTACAAAAATAAAATCAAATTGAAAAATTTTGCCCAGACTACCAGTTTCTTATTCTGAATTTGGAACTGGAGGCTGGAGATGGTTTGGATCTGCCAGTCAAGCAGATTCTTCTTGCTTAGTATTTTCCTGTGTGATGTAGAGGGGGAGTTCTCTGTTGGCCAGAGGGATTTTGCACTGAGGTCTTCACACTTAATAGAAGTGACCCAACACATACTAGTGCATTTAATTAACAAGTGCATTTAATTATTTAGCACAGTAAATTTTTTGTTTCGCCTTCTTAGTTTGTCCTGTGGGCTGGAATACAGGACAGTATCTTTTAGACACAAATTGAAAATGTGTGGATTTTTGACAGTATCTTTCCCTCTTAGTAGCAATGTCTTTTATTTCCTTCCAGTCAAATCATTAAGACCTTTAAAATGTATTTTGAAATTACCTTTGTCATGAGGGAGGGCAAATATTCCATGCACATTCCACAGAAGACAGATGACTGCCAAGGGAACCAGTCCCCACCATCAATTAAATTAATTTAAGCTATGAAATATGGATAATTTTAAATTATATTGTCATGTTGATATGATGGCAGTTCTGGCAGCAAGAAATGTCAGAATTCATTTGTGTGTGACAATGTGTGCAAAATGTGACAGTGCTTTGTATAGGTTCTATGGTCATTTGGGTGGAAATTTGGATAACAGTGGCAGTTCTGAAGCATTGATTTGTTTTGTGGAGTTAGTTAATTTGGCATGTGGTGAATTTTTTTTGTTCTCCATGGAATTTGGCACCTCTGGAATCTCAGTATAGAATGAGCATGAATTCAATTGTATTTTGAAAGGATTAAGTCTCCTCGGCCTAAGCCAGATTCTCAACATCATTCTTGCTTTATGTCGTCTCCATGGTTTTAAGAATGTTCCTTTGATTTCAGTTAAGAGTTTGTTTGTGTTTGGTTTTGGTTTTTCTCTTTCCCATTTTTAGATCGGGAGGAGTGCGTTTGTGACCTCCTCTTCATCTCTACCTTCCTTCCCCTCCACGCTTTCCTGGTCGAGGGATGAGAGCACACGAAGGGTTAAGTACCTCCCCCATCGGTCTTTTCCCTGGAGGAGCTGCCAATCTCCCCAGAACCACATCCTCTCTCTTCCCCCTCTCACTGCCTGGCCTTCCAGCCTGCATGGAGCAGAATTTCCTCCCTTCCATTCCTGCTGCCCCCAGCTCCGGGCTCTTGCCTCTCTCTAACTTCACATCTTCAGCCTTTAACACCACACACAGTTCTCCAGGTCACTCCTTCAGCTGCACAACAGCCCCAAGACAAGCTGGCTGCTGTTTGGACACTGATTTTCCAGGCTCTCACTGATGTTTCTAAGCCAATGTACAACTCTCCTGCTGACTAAAAGCACTGCATGAGGCCCAGCTTCAAAGCTGCTTTCCTTGGGGGCTGGTGGCTTGCACCAATCCAGGTGGTCCTGACTGACTGTTTGCCTTACAGATAACAAATTTGGGGGTTTAAATGTTTACTCTGGTCTCTCTCTGCCAGGACACAGATCCTGCTTTTTAATTCCTTCTGTCCCCATTTTATTTTGACTGTACCATGTCTGGACATATTAGCTCAGAAAATATAAGATTTGCAAGTAGGGATAGAATAAAAAACTTTCAAGGGAATATCCTGCTTGGCCAAATGAGAATCTGGGTTTGGCTGCAGTTCTGTCTGGTACTGGAAGCTTGCACAGGGTTTGGTTGATTGTTTTTGTTCTACACTGATTCTATATTAGTGATTCCATAGTGTCCTCTTCTTGTCATTCATCACTGTTGTTTGTATTTCTGACCAGATGGTAGAGCTTTGCCACTATTAGGATTGTTGTCTCTGCACACCTGGGAGTGGGGAAAGGTCAGACTCTCCATAAAATAGTTTCTCATCTTCAAAATACACTTCATGTTTACAGCTGATCTTTACCAGCTGTCCTGAGAGAGGAGTGTTCAAAAAATGCTGGTTTTTCCTTCTGTGCAGAGTCACTTTGAAATTGAAAAGGGGTTTAACATCAGATGAGTGCTTAACAAATGTACTGAATCTCAGCCAGTGAAAACCAGTTCCTGGTCACATTTTTGGTCTGTCCTTGAGGCAGAAATATTATTTGGTAAGCAGATTGGAGACGTCCCTTAGAGTTTAACCCTTGAGACTCCCTCATGGTGACTTCAGGGTTTCTGTAAGAGCCTCAGGGCTGGTTGTTGGGGCTGTGAAGGACCCTGAGTGCTGCTCTGGGATCAGAGTAACACCAGGATGGTGTGTTTGACACCAGACACATTGTGCTGGGCACCTGGGTGAAGCTTTGCAGTTTTTAGAAGACTTGAGGAAGCAGATGTGTGGTGATCCTGGGGCCTGGCTGAGGATTTGCTCTCCAAGCTCATTTTGGTAACCTTGTCTTCATTCAGCCTTTGCTCTGGGATCAGCCTCCCACTTTGCAATGGGCCTATAGAGCTCAATCCAGCCTCTGCTTCCCTGCATTCCTCCTGCTCTCATTTCAGCTTCCACTTTGGAATTGGCCCCTCTCCTCCTTTTGACACTCTTCTTCTATGGCCTTCTACTCTCATGGTTGGCCTCCTGCCCTTGTTGCATCCAGAACTCTCACTTCCTTGGTCTTCCACCTCTGTACCAGTATGAAGCATTCAGTGAGCCTCAGTTCCTCACACTTTGGCCTCCACCCTGTTTTGGGCTTCACTTTTGCAATGGGCTTTAACCCCTCTGGCCCCAAATTGTGATGAGCTCCAGGTCTCATCAGTCCCATACGTGCCCTCAGTCTTCCACCTGCAGTTTGGGCTCCCCCATCTCTGTCTCCTGTCTTTATTTTGGCTTTTCCATTGCCACATTCTTCAGCCCTTGTTTTGGGCTCCCATTTTGCAGTGGCCTTTTCACTCTGCATTCAGCCTCCCCACCACAGTCTCTGGCCTCTGCTCTGCTCTTGGTCTGGCCTCTTTTTCTCTGGGGTTCTCTCCCTCTCCAGTGGTTCTTATTCACTGTTCAGGCTCCTGTTTCATGGTCCTGCTTCTCCATTTGGCCTCTGTTCCTGGTGGCCTCTCAGAGTGTGTCCCTGGGGCAGTTTCAGTGGCAGGGAAGGATGCTGTGCTCTGTCTGTCTGTCCTGCCATGCTGGGTGTCCAGGGGCTGGTGGGGCTGTGCTGGCAGTGCCCAGGGCTTTGGGTACAAGCTGAGCAGCAGCCTGGCATGAGGAGAGGAGCACAGCAGCTCCAGGGCAATGCAGGAGCTGTTGTGCAAGGAGCAAATCCCTGTGCACAGCACATGGCTCTGGGCCAGCCCAGAGCTGCTCTCTCCTGCACAGGCTGAAGTAAATCTGTTCCTTGCAGGCCTCCAAGCTGGAGAAGCAGAGCAGCGTGTCTGAGAGCGACTATGACAACCCCACCACCCCCGTGGAGCTGGAGGAGCCAGGGTAGGTGCTGTGACAGAGCTGGCACAGCCTGGGGGGGACAGGGCACTGCTGTGTCCCTGTGCCAAGCCCTGCTCTGCTCCCTGCAGGTCGGGCAGGAAGGGCAGGCAGCGCAGTGTGGTGTGGCAGGGGGAGGGGTCCATCCCTGAGGACACAGACCCAGCCCCCAGCTCCAGTTTGCCCAGTACAGAAGATGTGATCAGGAAAACAGAGCAGATCACCAAGAACATCCAGGAGCTGCTGCGAGCAGCACAGGAGAACAAACATGACAGGTAAGGAGGGAGGGCTGGAAAAGCTCTGGAGGTGGTGGGAAAACAAAGGGAATTCTCCAGGTGTTTTCATCTGTAGCACAGGTGAATGTGAAATACAGCCTTGCTATTTCACACCTGTAAAATGTGTGGGTCTGTGGTGTTCCCTGGTGTCCTTAGTGCCACAGGGCAGGTTGGGGACCAGTGACCTGCCCCTTGTGAGTGGGTCCTGGCTGCAGTGCTGCTGGCCTGCCTTAAACTTGTGAGTCCTGCTGCAGAACCAGGGTTGTAATAGACACAAAACAAGAATGTAGAAAACTCACTGCAAGTTTTTCTTGGGTCTCCACCCCTCTATGTCCACAGGTAATTACACCCTGCAGAGTGTGATTGTAACACCGAGCCTTGCTTCAGGAGCAGATTGTGAAAGAGAGAGAATTTGGCTTTCCTATTGAGGTGTTAGTAGAAATTTTGTAGCAGCAAAAGTATTTTGAACTATTGGTTTTAAATACAGAGCCAGCTGAGTAAGCAGAACACTGGCTGAGCCCATCAGGCTATAGCAGCTTCAGCTCCCTCAGGGAAATTCTGGCCCACCTGACATTTTCCAGAATAGCTGTGGCTGACTAACAGTGATCTACCCTTGCTGGTCATCAGGTGCTGTTCCCCACACAGCTGTTTTAGAAGGCTGTAAATTAAAGGTGTGAGCACATTTTGGAGCTGGAACACTCTGGGCTCCACAAACCTGGCCCTGCAGGCTGCTGGGTCTGGCTGTGCTGTGGCCCCAGCTCGGTGCCCTCTGTGCCTGGGAGAAGCAGCAGAGGTTTGTGTTGAGCCCTCACTTCCTGCCTCGCTCAGAGAAGTGAACAACAATGGGGCCACTTTTGTTCTGTGTTTTTTCCTTCTTGTACTTTGCTATTTTTAGCAGGGCTGGCGTGGCCTCTCCTTCTCACCCGAGTGAGGACTTCTGCTGTGTTTGTGCTGAGCTCTTTGCCCTTGGTGTAACCTTTTCAGTGCAATCTCTTGGTGCTTGTTGCACACAGAGAGGCTTTAAATGAGTGTGGTTTTTATGTATATCACCTTACACAGTTGTGAAATTATAAAAATCATTGAAGGAAACAATGCAGCATACCTGGCTTTTGTTGTTGAATTGATCAGGGTTTTAAAAGCCTGGTATGCTGCATTTGTGTTTTCTGTACCACACGTGGAGTGAGGTGTTTGCCTATGCTTAGATGAGTGTTATCTTGCAAAACACTGAACTGGGAAGCTGCTGTTCTTTGTTTTCCTCTTCCCTGGCTTCCTTAACACAGGGGAATGCTTCCTTACCAAATTGAGACACTTGAGGATGTAATAACACATCCTCCAAGTTCATGCTGGGAACGTTGTAGAGAATAAATCACTTGCTGCATAGCTAACTGGAGAGTAAAATACAATGCAAGAGTATCATCTATTAATGAAACCCCTTCTTCCTTTTGTTTCCCACTCTCTCCCATCCCTTTCCCTGTGCTCCATGGGCTCAGCAGGCCCTTGGAGCGTGGGGGCCCATCCCAGCTCAGACCCAGCCTCGGCCCTGAGCGAGCGCCCCTGCAGCCTCTGAGCAGCCAGCAGCCCGGCCCTGCCTCCTGGTACTCTGGCCTCTGTCCCTGCCTCCCAGGCACAGTGTCCTTTCTCCTTCTCTCTGCTGCCTCTCTCCCTCCCTCTCTGGCTGCACAGGGGTCGTGGAAGGCGATGCATGAAATGCTGCAGGGGATGAGGGAGCTTCAGGCAGCCCCTCCGGGCCAGGGGTGTGGCACAGCCCCTGCAGCTCCCAGTAGGTATCAGTGGGGAGCAGAACTACAGACTGGAGCTGGAGCTGGCTCTGGTGTATTCTCCTGGCTCTGTTTTGGTTTTTACTGCCTGTCAGGATAAATTGAATTACAACTTGGCTGGTTTGTGGAATCACAGAATAGTTTGGATTAGAAGGGACCTTGGAGCCCACCTTGTTCCAGCCCCTCCACCATCCCAGGTTGCTCCAAGCCCCATCCAGCCTGGCCTTGGACACTTCCCGGGATGGGACAGCCACACCTTCTCTGTGCCAGGGCCTTCTCACCCTCACAGGGAAGAATTTCTTCCTTTAGGAAGAAATCTTTGAGGCTTGAAGGTCCCTTCCAACTCAAACCATTCCGTGATTTTATGAACAAAACACGTGGTTGCTGCTTCTTAGCACCATTGCAAAAGTAGCAGGAGTTTCACGTTCCCAAGGTGGAATATTCACACCTGACAGCTGAGGCCCCTCAAGTGTTTATACAGCTGAGGGTCAGATGAGATCATTTGTATCCCAAATCCATGAAAAAAAGATGTCTGTTTATATGGTATCTTCCAACCTGACCAAAACATTGTTTGTTAGTGCCTAAAATAAAAGTGACATTTGCCTGAGAGGCTCTTCAAAAAAGAACTGCCCAGGTTCAAACCCCAGCCAACAAATGTCAGGATTGGAGGAAGAGATTAAAACAATTTACTGCTAATGAGGGATTCCTTTTCCAAGCTGTCAGTACTTGAATATCTTCCTGATGTCTCACTGGAATGTGTGTAAACCCAGCACAGTGTCAGAGCATCTCACAGGGAGTGTTTAGACACTAAATCCATTCCTCCAGGCTACTCTGGAAATTTAGCAGCTGACCTAGAGAACATACAGTGAAACATGTTGTTCACCTGAGTGTCTCATTCAGGTTATTCTCAGGGCTTTCTCTGCCTTGTTAGTGAAGGGTTTAATCAGTAAATTGACTTTTTAATGAGGTAGGGTGCTGGTCACTGTGGCTGCAGGGAGCAGATTAATCATTAACTCCACAGCTGAAGGGGAATTGTGGTGAACTTGAAAGACCTCTCTCCACTTTTAGTTTATTTGGAAGAACTCATGTGACTTGAGACACATGGAAATACTCCTTTTGAAGCAATTTTCCTGCATTGCCAAAATGACCCCAGTGTGTTGCTTTTCTCTCAGTGCATTTGCAAGTGACTGATTTTTTTTGCACCTTTGGTATTGCAAGAAGATCAAATAAATAATGACTGGGGGGGATGGTTTTGGGGGCTCTTTTTGCTTGAAAGGGCACTGACCTACCATAACCCACACATGCTGGACAGTTTTCTTGAATGCTTTGTGAATTTTGAGATTCTCTTGCTTAAGATTGGATCATGTGAACTAACTTACGCTAAAACTGAGTCTTTGAAGCATAAAAGTGAGTATTTTGAAATGAGACTTGTGAGAGAGCACACTAACACTTCACTATTCACAGCAGTTTATGGGAAACAGTTCTATTTTGAACAGACCAGTTTTGATTTGGTATATAAATCAGAAGTGAAATCTGTGAGGATTCATGGAATCTGCCTTTGTTTTATTAACTAACTCATCAAAATTAGTGAATATTTAGGCTAGAATTCACAGACTGTGAATGCAGTTGGTAGTTTGGGGATGCATGTGTGTGAGAACTCTGCCTTGTCTGTTTACTGAGTATTAATTAATCCAAGAAGACATCTTGGTGTTCTGGAGTTGCACACAAATGGAGATTTCCCTCAAAGTATGAACAGTTATTCCTTTAAACCAACTCTGAAAAACAATGAAAATCTAAGAAATAATTTTGCACTGATGGTTAAGGTCTTGCTTTTTCTGAAGTCACACGGTTGTTTTTAGAATAACAGTCACTGAGCAGTGAAGTGGAAGAGGGAAGGGGGTCTCTACACAATGAATAACCCAGGGCATCTTCCTGCAGCTATATACCGTGCTCCGAGAGAATACATGTGGCAGTGACAGAAATGGCAGCCTTGTTCCCAAAAGTAAGTACCTGCCACCATCAGTTTTGGCCTCAGTCTTTCTGTGTAATTCCCCTTCAGAATGAAAATCAAAAATTATTTCCCTTCAAAATGAAAATGGTAGGGAGAAATTGTGGGGTTATGATGCAGCTTTGTATTTATTAGCATGGCAAGTGGTAAAGGCTGAAGTGGGAGTCCAGGCCTTTCATTGTACTCTTGAATGTAAAACTTTCAAGAATTGTACAAAACTGGAGGTGCTTGGATCTGGCATGAAGAGTTGTGTGGTTATATGAGAATTTCACCAGACTCATCACCCCCTTTTCCATCCCAGTGCCATCACCTGGACTTCTTTCCTGCAGCCACATTCAGATCTGTTATCTAACCATCCATGCAAGTGATCTGTTTGCTCACAGAAAATTTAGGCAGTGAAATTCCCATGACCAAGTTCTTATAAAGCCTTACCCGCCTCTCCAAAACTGCAAGGAAAGAGCCAAGGCTGCTGTCCCGCCTGCACCCATCATCCTGGACATGCTGTCCCCTCCTGCCAGCCAGGACGTGGGCTGGGACAGTAAACAGCCACCAGAAATGTGCATGAGTAACTTCCTAAGGGAGGGCACGGAGCAATAGTCCTGCCTGCTGCCTGGCAGCCCTTGGGGATCTCCCGAGAGGAGGGAGAAATTCCGCCCGCTGCCACGAGGGGAATCAGGGCTTGGCCGCGTCAAAGAGCCCTTGTGAGCACTCCCGGCTAATTAAAAGGTTGTGTTGTTCTGCCTGTTCCAGCGTCTGTTTTTCCCTTCCCAGAAGCCCAAGTCGGAGCTGGTGAGGACTTCCCTGCGCCTGCTGACATCCAGTGCCTACAGGCTGCAGTCGGAGTGCAGGAAGGCGCTGCCCGCCGAGCCCAGCCCGGCGCCCGACATGCAGCTGGTGACACAGCAGGTCATCCAGTGCGCCTACGACATCGCCAAGGCTGCCAAGCAGCTGGTCACCATCACAACCAAAGAGAACAACAACTGAGGCACTCGGGGCTTTTTACTCTGGGGTTTTTTTAAAGGT
Source organism: Serinus canaria (assembly GCF_022539315.1). NCBI lineage: Eukaryota > Metazoa > Chordata > Aves > Passeriformes > Fringillidae > Serinus > Serinus canaria. The sequence continues at coordinate 9,770,873 of NC_066329.1, forward strand.
TGGATTTCAACATCTAGGTGTGGAACTATGCGCATTTTTACGAGGAAAAAAAAAAGAAACTTCAAGGGGCAAGAATTTTTTTTTTTTAAACTCAGTATTATTTTTGCATGTTTTCTAACAATTTTATGATTAATTTAACCCACTGCCTTATTTTGTGCCTGTGTTGCCAGTGTAGTTATGGATAATAGCATGTTGCAAGTAGCTGTCGAGCCACTCTCATGTCCCAGCGCTGTACCGAGCTCTCGTAGATGTTTCCTTGGGGCCACGTTCTGCTTTCAGATCCCACTGGTGGAACTGCTCTGACACCACTGCACGGATGGCAGAGCAGCATCTCCATCCCTCTAGAGCCTCCCCTGCTGGGATCCTGCTGGCTGAGGCTCCCCAGGCTCCAGGACCACTCTCAGCAGGAAGAAGGTTTGTCCTGGTAACGGGGTGCAAGCCCAACGTTCTCTGTTCCCATTTCAACTGTTGTGCAATATGGGTTTTTTTTTTTAGTCTGCTAAACCAGTAGTAGTTGTGGGCATCCAAGCTTGTTACGTGTAACTCTACAAGGTCTTTGTCACTTTATGTTTTGGAAGGAATTTGAAACGTAATAGTTATTTCTTTTAGTTGTCACTATGCCATTAATATATATGTTTGATGTTATTTTAGGGCATTAGTGGTTAAAATATTATCCTTTGTTTCTGAGTTAGTAATTCATTGTTAAGTTTCCTGCAGAATTTTCCTGTCATCTTTGAGGTCTTGTTTGCAGCAGCATTTCTCAGTAACTCCAGATGCAATTTCACTAAAGATTTCTGTGCTTATTAACAAAAAAAGGAAGTTAGAAGAGTGCCAGTGCAAAAGCAGCTGTGTCTGCCACAGCACATAACCTCTGTACCTCAACATATCCAAATGTGAAAACATTTCTCGTATCTCCTAAGTTTTTTATGCAAGTCTTTCAAAATTTGACAACTTGCTGAGTAACCCCTGCCAGGCTGCCTGGCCCCAGTGGCCATGTGTGCTCCAGGTTTCTTCATCCATAACAGTTCACAGAAGTGTGTCAGTCCATAATTTAAAAATTGAGAATATTTTTGGGAGTCTGAATTTTAGGTGGTGCAGGAAATCACTGATTTTTGCCTCTGCCTCTGTCCTATTTGGAAGTGTGTTGTCCCTGCCCAGGAGCCAGGCATGGTGTGTTTGTGTGGATATATCCAAGTGCCACAGCACTGCTGGATTCCTGGTGCTGTCTGGCTCCCAGAGTCTGACGGAGGGAAGGAATGGAGAGAGGAGATGACAGCCCAGTAAATTAATGTTCTTCATTGTGGGGCTTTATTTCCTTTCTGCCCTTCTGAACCCCAGAAGCAGCTCTAGCCTGACAGCAGAAGCAGGCTGGGATTAAAACTGCAAATGACCTTTGTGAAACCTACTTCAAAATCATGCAACTGGTAATTGATTAAACACATTGAGAATCTTCTAGGAACTTTTCCTTAAATAATGGCTGAAAGGCAGCAGGTGGTATTTTTCAGTCTCCCAGGACACCACTGTGTGCTGTTCTTTAACATATCTTTCCTGCTTTCCAAAGCAGGGTGACACTGAGCTATGGTGTAATTTATCACTTATTTAAACCTGCCTTTGATCCAAAACCAAGGGACACTTGGTCCTGCCAGCCCCTGCTCCAGCTACACTGAAATCAGAGTGGTCCACACCCCACAGGAACCCCCAGCAGCAAGTTCATCAACCCTCCACTCACAGCACTGCAGTCACAGAGTTTGTAAGCACCTCAAGTAACAAAGGTGTGTTTTTCTTTTAGGACTAGATCTCTTGTTCCCCTGTAAACAAACTTGCTCTTCCTTTACAAAATGCTGCAGAGGAAAGGAAAAGCTTTTTTTGCCTTTTTCCAAACCTTGTATTTATCAGTGTCATTCTGTCTGTACAATATTTTGACTTTTAATCTTTTGTTTACAGTATTACTATAAAATGCTAAAACCCTTTCAGTGTGTGAAATAATGTGGGCTTATTTGACTGCTGGTTCTTTAAAGATCTCTGGAAAGGTTTCTACTCTTGAGGAAAGTGCTGCCAGTCTTTGTAACAGCTCCTCGTGCACTGTGACAGGACTGATGTGAAGCTGCAGTAGTGGATGGTAACAGCAAGGAATGAACTGCAATAATCAACTCACTCTCCTCTCCTGTTGCTGCTGTAGTTTGCTTATGTAAGAAAACCAAATCCTTGTTCAGGTTTCAATTATTCATTATTTATGAAACAAGTGAAAAACAATGTTTAAGTTTCCAGCACCTTCTGGAGAGGAACTGGAAAAGCACTGTTGCCACAGCACACATGATGTGATTTGCAATATACATTATTAATTAACTCTTCACAGTCCAGAGGGAACCCAGGCACAGCCTGATTCTCCAAGGTGGGAGACACAGCCCCACAGCTCCTCTTCCTGGGGAGACACAGATTCTTTTGTGGCTCAGGTCCACAGGGCCCTTTCCTTTGCTGGATTGCTTCAGCCTCTCATGTACTAAAATACATGAGCACAACTCCAGAATGCAGAGTGAAGCAGTTTACACCTTCCTGAAGACAGGAGAACTTTTCTCCTCGTCAGGTTGGCCACAACTAAATGTTTTCAGAAATCTATTGAGTCAAGTCTTCATCTCACTGTAGGCTATTCCAGAGGCACCATTATTTCACGAGCTCCTCGAGTCCTCAGAATTTTCTTTCTGTAATCTGGAGCTGCATCTCCTGCTCATTCCTCAGGTCCAAGCTGCTCTTGGGTAACTGTAGACCTAATGGGGTCAAAACAAAGACCAGCACAGGTTTATGGGTTTTGGAATTAATCCACAATTTGATTTTAGAGCCAGGCAAAGCAGGACAGTCAACAATGACACTGAGCAGGGGAGTTGCACTGTACCAACTGCACTAATGCACTTAAAATAAAGTGCAGATCAGAGACAACGATGGTGTCACCCTCCATGATGGGCTTGTGTGTTGGGGTGACCCCTGTGCCAGGGTGACCCAGGTGTGACCTTACCCTGCTGTGCCAGCCCTGCTTGGCCTCCTGCTGCTCCATCTCCTCCAGGTGCTGCTGGGCTGATCCCTCCTGCTGCTTTTCCTCCTCTCCCAAGCTGTGCTCTGTCCCCTGTGCAGGGGAAATCAGGTGAGATGGGGCAGCCTCAGCAGCCAGGTGTGTACTGGGGAGCTCAGCCTACCTGTGCCTGCAGCTCCCTCCTGTGGGCTCTCTGCTGTTCCTCCTCCTGCTCCTTCTCCCGACGAGTCCCTTCCTTGGCCTCCTCAAGTTCTTTGATCAGCTGCTCTCGATATTTAATGGATTCTTCTTGGGCCCTTCTGTTTAGCTCCATCTTCTCTTGGATCTGGTGCTGCCTGCCTGCAAGGACCTGTGCAAAGGCAGGGGGTGGAGGGAGAAGATGGTTAAACAGTTCCCAGGAAACACACCAGACAAGCAAAAAAAATTCCACCCCAGCATGGAAGGCTCTGACTGTCCAGAGGGTGGTGGGTTACAAGTGGAATGATGGTTTCAGTGAGCCAAGGGGGACACATCATCAATAGAGGTCATCACCTCACTCATCAGGCGATCTCTGGCCACCTTCTCTCTTTCCCATTCTTCTTCCCTCTTCTCCCACATTTTTTTTGCTTCTTCCCTACAGGAGAGAGGAAGAATTATCTCTGAGGATAACCCCCCCTGTATACCCCACAGGCACAGACAAGCTATCCTGTGCTTTAGAGGAGCACTTAGGTTTCTCTTCAGGTTTGTCCTGTGCCTGTTGGTGTGTCCATCCCACCTGTGCCGCTCAGTGACCCCTGACTCCAAACATTTACCACACATGGACTCTTCAGGTGAGGTTCAGAGGTGGACAGACTCACCTGAAGATAGTCTCAAGCTCTGCTTCCCTCTCCTTTTCCAGCTGGAGCTGTTCCTCAATGACCTTCTTCATCCAGGCCACATCTGCCACCGCCCGTCCCCGCCGAGCGCTCTGCTGGCTCTGATCCTCCTCTTCTTTCTCCAGAAGGGCTGATAAGATTTGCCTGTCTATCTCCTGGAGAAAAAAACAGATTAACAACTATCCAACAGCCTCCCAGCCTGTGTGCAGGGCTCCTCGAGGCTTTACTGGTGACAGTGTCAAGGGTGTGCTCAGCAAGATGCTCCATCTGCTGCTTCCCCATGAACTTTGTGCTCCAGCCCTGTGCACAAGCTGGAAGGGACCCCCTGATCTGTAGGAATCAGATACAAACTACACACAACAAGTTTTTTTACCACACAGCATCTATGAAGTATAAATGAATCTCTTACCAGCTCCTCCTGTACCTGCTGTGCTCTTCTCCTTAACTGGACGTCACACTGATGCTTCAAAAAGCGACTGAAGGAGAAAACAAAACAAAATTACAAAAGGAAAAAAAAAACAGTATCACTCTGACTCTAAAGCACCATGTCAATGCACAGCAGGACTTGGGGAGGTACATCTGTGACCATGAGGAACCTGCTACCAGAAACCAAAAGCTGTAACAGCACCAGTGCCTCTGCTCCTTGGCTGCTGCGGGCAAGTCCACCAAAACTCAGATATTTACATCCTACTGCTGCTACCTGGAATATCTCCTTGTGCCCCAGGTACTGTTGTGGGCATAGGAACAGATTCTATCCAGAACAAGGTCCACTTGATATCCTACCCGAGCTCTTTCTTCCTCCGGTGTTCTTCCATTTGTTTCCTTTCTTCTTCCAAGTTCTCCAGCTCCCACTGCTGCTTTAATAAATTCTCTTGTTCCTTTTTCAGCTTTGTTGCCTAAAAAGGGAAACACAAGCACTGAGAGAGAGTACATCAAAGAGCCACAACATCCCAGAGAGCATGCTTGACCAGAGTTTGTACCCTGTTCTGCTCCTCTGCAGGCAGGGAAAACCCTCCCTGCAGTGCAAACATGGAGAGAGGTCAGGTCAGCCTTGCGGTATTTCCAAGTGAAGCAGCAAATTCCTTTCTCCAGTGAGGAGAAAGTCAAGACTACCTTTGTCTCCTGCAGTTTCAGTTCTTCTATCTGCTGAAGCAAGGTCTTCTCCAGCTGAGGCTTCTCTTCCTCTTGTCTTGTTCTTTCCAGCGCTTCCCCTTGTGCCGTTTCGTACTCGTTTTCATAACATTTCTTCTCTTTAAGTTTGGTCACCTCTTCCTTTCCCAAAGAAAAGAAAACAGCATTTCAGGTTAGCCTGACACAAAGAAACAACTTCTGGCTCAGAAAATCCACAGAGCAAGCTGGATGGCTTTGTTAACAGCGCCCTTCCTGGCAGCAGCTCCTGTGGCACAAGTGTTACCCATCCACCCACACACATTTCAGTCCTCCAGTGACCAGAACTCCCATACCTTGTTTTGTTGTGTTAGCTGATCATCCCAAGCCTCCCTCATGTGTTTCCTCTGCAGCTCAGACTCTGCCTGGAGACACAACAGATGTAACAGGGTAATCAGTGCCAGAGTTTCTGTACCCCAGGATTTTCTGGACTCTCTGGAGCACCACCTGTATCCCAGGAGGATCTGTCTCTGCAGAGGTGGGCTCATCTGAGTGTCCAAGATGCCCACTGGGTCCTGAGGGTCATTGTCACATGGGAAACACCACAGTGACAGTGGCACAGGAACAGCACGTGTATGGAATAAAGAATGAGGAAGCACCACAGTATGGCAGGTACAGCTGAGATATTAAGATTTATATTTTTCTTATTATTCATACTTTATGCACCCGAGATATTTACATTGTGAGCTCTGAAAATTTGCTCAGTCTGAACAGATTTCTGACTTTTAAAAATGCAGCTTTGAGAGGGCTTCTTAAAATTATTTGAACTTAAACCCTTTCACTTCTTTGCCTTTCATTTATCAAATGGGGCAGTTGCTGTGATGAGATGAGTGACCACAGTACAGATATGATGACTTTCAAGTTAAAAACCGATTAATAAATACAAGGCAGCAGGGACTCAGGAGAAAGCAACATCACCTCTCGGAGCTCCGCGTTGTTTTTGTTCCAGCGCTGCTGCAGCAGTGGCTCAGCAAACTGGGAATACAGAGCTGGGTAGGTCAGGATACGGGAGTGCGCAGCATCCCAAACCCCGCTGAGACTGACAAGGGTTCAGGGCACCAAGCTGTGGCAACTCCAGCAAGTCCCGCTGGTACAGCTGAAGCACGGGAGTGGCCCTTCACCGGACGAGCCCCGGGATGCGGGACGAGCACGGCCGGGCCGCTGCCTCACCTTCCTCCCGCACCCTCCGGGGCCGTCCCGCAGCTCCTGGCTCCGCATCCCGCCCCGCCGCCGCTCCCGCAGCTCCGCCGCCAGCGCCTCCCGCTCCTCGCCCAGCAGCCGCCGCAGCCGCTCCCGCCGCCGCTCCAGCCGCGCCGCCGCCTCCTCCGCGTCCCGCCGCGCCGCCGCCGCGCTGCCGCACACACCGGCGGTCAGCGGGATCCCCGCACCGCCCCGGGACCCACCGCACCGCGGCCGTACCTGGGCGGGGGGACGCGGGGCTCGCTCCACCGCGCCTGCAGGGAGCAGGCGGCGGCGGCGCGGGCGAAGGCGCGGCTGGTGCTCTCCCACTGCTGCCGGCTGCGCTCCTGCAGCTCCCGCCGCTCGGCCGCCCTGCACTCGGGCCGCGGCCCCGCCGCAGCCACAGCGACATCGCAACACGCCCGCCCGCGACGGCTCCCGCCGAGGGACACGGCGAGACGGGCTCCGCGAGCACGGAGGGAGGCGGGGACCGACGGAGGGAGGCGGGGAGAGAGGAGGGACGGGAGATGGAGCGGCGGCAGGGGATCGGTTCGCTCCGACCTGACCCGGCGGTGCCGCCGCGTCCCGAGCGAGCGCTCGCAGGATGTGCGGGTACAGCCCGGGCCGGGCGCGGTGCCGCTGTGCCGGCTCGGAGCGCGCAGCACCGCGGGGTTTGTGGCGCTGTGAACATCTCAGGGGTTAAAGGTTTCTGTTTCTGCCCGCCTTGGCAGGGCACCAGCGCGGCGGCGCCCACAGCGAACCCAAGCGGACCGGCCGCTGCGTGACCCGGGACAGCCCGGGCACCGCCGGAGGGGCTGCGGAAATCCCGAGATGACTCCGGGCATCCCGAAGTGAGCGCTGGACATCCCAGGACAGGCTCCGAGCACCCTGGGGTGGGCTCAGGGCACCGCAGGCACCGTGGAACTGGCTCCTGGCACCCCGGGAGGGGCTTCAAGCATCCCGGGAGGGGGTCTGGGCATCTCTCAGGACGGGCTCCGGGCACCACTGGAGTCTGGAAGCGGGGAGGGAGGCGGCACCAGCCGGCAGCCCCCGCCGGTGACCCGCAGCTCCCCGCACCCGCCTTGTATCCGCACCCGCCCTGCCAGCGACCGATCGCTATCGCCCCACGACCTGCTTTTCCAGAATAACCGGTAAAAACACCGTATCTGGGGCCCTGCCACCGGCAGGTCTGCAGCGGACGGGCTGAGCCTCCCTCCGCTCCCACCTCTTCTTCACCTCTCCGTGTCCCCGCTCGGTGTCATTTTCCCACCCAACCCCTCACTGAGGTGTGTCATCACTCCCGCGCGTTGAGGTTTGTTTTCCATCTGTTCCCCATAAAATATTTATCTCCCATGAATAATTAACTCTGCCCCGCCTGGGGCTCGGAACGCGGCTGGGGCAGCGCACGCTCTTGGGCATGGCCAGGCCTCGAGTCTGAGGGGGCGATGGGGGCGTGGTCTCCTCGTTGGGCTGAAATCCCACCCCTCGCCGCTCCGACCAATGCCTGCGCATCGGCCGTACGGGAGATGCGCAGCCATTGGTCGGAGCTGCGGGGGGCGGAGCGTGGCGTGGGCGCGCTGCCGGGTCGGCCCCCGCTGCCTCAGAGCCCCCTCAGCCGGGGAGCGGTGAGGGGGGAAAGGGGGATTACTTTCGCCGGTCATGGCGCTGCTGCTGGAACACGAGTTCAAGCCGCTGCCGGCTGATAAGCAGATCGAGACTTTGCCCTTCCTGGAGGCCGTGGCGCACCTGCCGCCGTTCTTCGGTGAGACCGGGGTGGCCGGGGCTGGGAGATGCGGGCTGGGACCAGGCCTGCTGCGGGCTCAGCCGCTCTGGGTGCCCCCTCCCCAGTTCTGGGTGGTGACCCCCCTACCTGATCCAGGGCTCACGCCGGGCTTGGCTGCTCTGCCAGGACCGGGGTTGCATCACGATCCTGTCAAACCTGCCGAGCAGCCCCGTTGGGAAGCGTCCTGCCATCCCCTGGAGCACCTCATGCAGAGGCATCGCCCGGGGCAGGAGCTGCCGTCCCACCCGTGGATCCCACCCCGTGTCGGGACACGGGTGGGTGTCGGCGTGGCCGCCCTCGTGGCACAATGTGCCCGCTGCCCTCCACAATGTCAGCTATTGTGTGGCGGCTCGGTGGCAGCCCCGGAAGGGCAGGACGTGGGGCTGCCTGCCTGCCTGCGGACGGGCAGTGTCCGGTGCCGGTCAGGCTGTTCCAGGATGATCTGCCAGGGCTGTGTCCCAGAGCCACGGGGATTGGAGGTCACTGGTGGGGCCGCAGTAGGTGGCAGGGCTGTCCCAAGGGCCAACAGCCATCTATGAAGCTCAGAGATCCCTTTCTAGTCTCAGTGGCCAGGCTGTGCTTAAAGTGAAGCCTGTTGGTTTGGGGAAGTCTGTGGTGTCCCCTGTGTCACCAGTGTCTAACTGTCCTTCCTTCCTGTCTCCACAGATTGCCTGGGGACTCCCATCGTCTACTCGCCTGTCAAAGCAGACCTGACTGGAAACATCAAGGTAGGAAGAGACTCAGGAGGGCTAAGAGAAGAGAATCCCTGGGGAGAGATGCTGTGGGACTGGAGGTGTTTCAAAGGGCTTTTCTTCCCACGGGGACTTTGGGCTCAGCAGTGGCTCACCAAGTCACAGGTTTATTCCCAGAGCTCCTGCTCAAAGTCCTTGCTCCCAGGTGCTAATCCCCTTTTCTGCCCTCAGAAAATCCGGGCGGTTTATGACTCCAACCCTGCCAAGTTCAAAACTCTGCAGAACATCCTGGAGGTGGAGAAGGAGCTGCACGGCTCGGCCTGGCCCAAGACAGGCGCGACGCTGGCGCTGATGTGGTTGAAAAGGTGACTCACGGCGTCGGGAGCTGCTCTGGCTGTGTCCCGGCATGTGGGGAGCTGGAGAGCTCCAAATGGAGGCTGCGTGTGCTGGGCTGGTCCCTGTGGGCTGGGGCTGGGCAGCTGGCAGTGGGGTGCTGTGTTTGGGGAGCACAGCTGTTGGGACCCCCCTCCTCAAATCTCCCCCCTGGGAATGCACAGTGGAATTCAACCTCAGAGCATGAGCCCACAAATTGGACCGGTGAGTGCCTGGGCTGCACCTGACCCTGCCCAGCTCAGCCCTCACCTGGGGGGATTCCATCCTGCCTTTCTCTCTTCCCTGGATGGACACACAGGGACAGGCACCAGCTCTGTGAGAGGGATGCATTGCTGGGACTGCAGATTTTTGGGATGCTTGGAAACACCAGGCTGGAAGCTGGGAAACAGCACCCATTTCCCAAGCCCAACATCTCTGCTCTTCTCCCAGGGGTCTGAAATTCATTCTGGTGTTGCTGCAGAGCATCTCTGACGGGGAGAGGGATGAGGAGCATCCCAACCTCATCCGAGTGAACGCCTTGAAGGCTTACGAGATCGCGCTGAAGAAATATCACGGCTGGATGCTGCAGAAGCTCTTCACGGTGAGCATCCCCTCCCTCTCCAAGCACCCAACCACCATCCCTAAAACTGTTCCTGTGCACTGACAAGTGTCCAGAGACCCCACAGCATTGGCACATAGGAACAACCCAACCCATGGTCCCTGTTGGGTTTGTGGGAGTCAAACACCCTCTCCCTGTTTTATAGGGCTCGGTCTATGCTCTTCCCTACAAATCCGATTTGCTGAAGGCCTTGGAGAAGGGTAAAGAAGTCAAGGAAGAGGAAAGCATAGAAAAAATCCACCAGTTTCTGACCAGGGTCACTCCAATCCTGGATGCAATTTATGAGATGTACACAAAGATGAACGCTGAGCTGAGCTACAAAGCCTAAAGCTGGCACAGGATTGGCACAGATTAAATAACGTGTGATGGGTGTTACCTATGTCTTCATCACTGAGGCAGCTGGGGCGGCTCCCAGCTCTCCGGTGACTTCGATTCCTGTCTGGATCTGCAGTGGATAATGTCTTTTCTAACCAAAAAAATAACAGTAATTAACTTTCTATTAAGAATACGGCAATAAAACAATTGTGGGTGTCGCCCTTGGATTTCCCAAGAGGAAGAACAAGTGTTTCTAGTCCCAACTCCTGGATTCCTGTCTTCAGTGGGGCAGGGAATGAAGTGTCCTGCTGATGAATGAAGTGGCACTCGGGCTGTGCCTGGAACCCACCGATGGGCACCTCGTCTTGATTGGCACTGGATTGTCTGGAATGATGCCCATGGAGGAGGAGCTGATGACTTTCCTGGGTGATCCCAACTCCTCCAGTGCTGGCCTGGGATCAAGCCCCTGTGCTGGGATTCAGAAACCAGGGACTGTCCCCGTGGTGTTTGCGGTGCCTTATGAGCCCCAGGAGCAGCAATTAATAAAAACTGACAGTACCCGTGGCCTGGGAGCCTCATTTGGGGCTGTGTCAGCCCCAAAGGGTGTTTGGGGGACTCTTTTAGGGAAGGTGTTTTGGGGCAGGGCTGTTTTGGGTAGGGAAATTCGGGTTTTCTTTCCTAGGGGAGCTGTTTTCAGGAGAGTTTTGAGGAGGATGTTTTGGAGCTGTGTCCTGGGAGATCTGTTTATGGGAGGGATTTTGGAGCTGTTCTTTGGGAGGGCTGTGCCAGAGACGTTTTTCCTGGGGGGCTTATTTTTTGAAGAGTATTTTAGGGCTGTTCCTTCTGGGCTGTTTTGTGGACGGTGTTCCCGAGAGACTGCCCGGGGGCGAGGGGGGCGGGCGGGGGCCGATCCCGAGGGCGGGTCCCGGTGGCGCCTCCGCCGCTAGAGCCGGGGCCGGGGCGGGGAGGGGCCGCTCTGGGGACCGTCCCCGGGCGACTCGGCGGCGCCGGAGACTACGGGACTTTCCACGGGACCTTTGGCGGTACGGAACCGGGGGAGCGGGCAGCGGGGGGGCACGACCGGGAGTGGGACGGGCCGGGACAGGGGAACCGGGGCTGGATGGAGCCTCCGGTGCGGGGACACGGAAACTGGAGCAGAATGGGGCTCTCCGGGCAGCGCACGGGGAGCGGGGCAGGATGGAGACCCCAGATGAGGCCGGGGTCGAGGGCTGAGCTGGGCAGGGCCAGGTAGACCCTCATGGATGCCCCGGCACTGTCCGGACAGCCTGGAGACTCATGATCCGAGATTGAGGTGCCGGGTGGGTTCCCAAGCAGAGCTTTGAGGAGGGGGCTCTCACCGGCTCCGACCCCCCCATGCTGCCCACACCCAGCTCCTGGCTGTTGCCGAGGTGAGCACGGGCCCAGCAGTGATGATTTTTGGGAAGCAGCTGCATCACTCGGGATGAGGATTTCTGACTAGAACCCGCTGTGGTTTCAGTGATTCACTCCCATCGGATCACCCTTTAATGTCATGGGACAGCCTCCCTGCCGCCCACCCATAGATGTCCCTGCACATCCCGGTGCTGGTGACAGCGTCCGTGCTCCCTTGGTGGGCAGGAGTGGGCACTGACTGGGGACACTGGTCCAACTGGGAGGTACCTTAGTGGGATGCTGGGAAGAGGTGGGAGCACAGGTGGGGTTTGTGTTGGATGCGAGAGCTGTGCCTTGACTCACTTATTCCATGAGGTGAGGAAGCTTGAAAAATCCAAACCCAAATAACCAAGGGGCCAAATCAAACCCCTGTGACAGCACCTTTCCTGGCAGCACCCGGGCTGATGGCACCAGCCCTGAGTCCCTCATTTCCCACACAAGCTTCAGTCCTGGCTGGTGACAGCAGGTGTGGGACAGCCCATGCCGTGTCCGGGTTTTCCTTAAAGCTGCACTTTCCCGCGTCCCAGCACAGTTTGGACAGGTCAGGTGCTCCGTCCCCATTCCCAGCCCGCAGGGTCCGTGTGCTCCCTTGTCCAAGGTCAAACTGGCCATGCGAGGGCCCCTGTTTGCATGGGGTCGGGATGTGGAACCTGCGGGCTTTAGCAGGTGCTTGTGGAATTTCTTGCAGAGAGGGAAATGACAGGAAAGTTAGCAAAGAGGAGAAACTGTCAGCTCTGTGTCCCATAGGGCTGCACTGTCCTTTCTGGGTGTCCTCAAGGGTGGCAAGGAGAGGGGGCCACTGCCTGAGCCCCCTCCCTGTCACTGCAGGGTTTGGGACCGTTTGCCACCCTTCTCCCCCATGCCCACGGGAGCACCGTGTGGCTGCCAGCACCCTCTGCCTCATTCGAGTCCTTTTCCCGGCCGGGCTGCCCTCCCGACAGGCCCAGCCTGCCCCTGTGGCTTGTCGCACACATCTCCAGCCCAGCACAAAATGACACGTTTCCCGCTGCTTTTTCTGTCCCGGGAGGGCTGAGCTCCCCGCGGGCGGGAGCCGTGCTGAGCCCTAACGCTGCTGGGTTTCGCCAGAGGGTTTTGGTGGAAAGCGGGGCTGGGGGAGTGCCTGGGGTCAGTCACCTGTCCGTGTCCCGGACGTGGCGGGCAGGACGCGGTGACACGGTACAGCGCTCTGCTGGCCGCTCTCATGGCACGTCTCTCCTTCATCTCCACGTCCCTCTGGGTAACCTAAACCCGTAATTTCTTGTCCCAGCCGCTGCTCCTGCCCTCCCGCGGGCTGCAGCCCTCCCGTGCCGCGCCCGTCCCCTCCCGGTGCCCAGATCCGGGTCTCACCGAACCCCCCTGGGTTGTGGAGCATCAGGAGCAGCCCTGGCCCCGCTCCCAGCCCTGCTGCGGTGGCAGCTCCTGCTGCCTCTGGGCGCTTCCCTGGACGCTTCCTTGGATGTGGGGAGTATCCCAAGGAATGTTTTCTTTCCTTGGGCGGCAGATCGCAGCGCACAGGGTCTGCTCTGTGCCCTGTCCTGGGCTGCACTCCGGCTGACCGCAGCGGGGCCGGGCTCGCCCTCGCCCAGCACGGCAGCGCCGCAGCCGGAGGGGCTCCCGCAGACGTGAGGGGTCCCCGCAGCGGGTGGGTGGGTGCCGAGGAGAGCCGGGACAAGGCAGGACTGTCGGGGTGACTCTGAGCTACAGCGGGTCCTGCTGGCCCCAACCTCTGCCAGGGTGGGTGGGACCTGTCCCGCCGCGGGGCGCGGAGCCGCGGGGAGAGGATGGAGAGAGTATTTTGGGGGTGACACGGGGTTTTCCTCTGCCAGGTCTCCTGCTCTCGTGGAAGGAGCCGGGGGTCACAGCCAGCCAAGCAGGTCAGTCGTGCCCGTCCCTTCGGGCAGGGACCATGGCAGACAGCGAGGACGCCCCGCGCGATGCCGGGGAGGGCGCGGGGGAGGACGGCTCCCTCCAGAATGAATCCTTCCCGCTCTCCTCTCTGGCCAACCTGTTCGAGAGCGAGGACACCCCAAGCTCCGCCGAGGCAGCCCGGGGTCCTCCCGTGGCCGGCGATGGAAAGCAAAACCTCCGCATGAAATTCCACGGGGCCTTTCGGAAAGGTGCCCCGAAGCCCATGGAGCTGCTGGAGGCCACCATCTACGAGTCCCCCGTGGTCCCCGCGCCCAAGAAAGCCCCCATGGACTCCCTGTTCGACTACGGCACCTACCGCCACCACCCCAGCGAGAACAAGCGCTGGCGCAGGAGGATCGCGGAGTAAGTACGGGACCCCCGCGTCCTCCGGCGCGGCGGGGGGAGTTGGGGTGGGGACACCCTGGTGGGGATGGGGATGTTCTGTTGGGGACACCCCGGTGGGGATGGGGACGTTCAGTAGCTGGGGACGTGGGACTTTCGAGCGGCACTTTGGGCTGCTTTGCTCACAGGGAGCAGCTCCCAGCGGCAGCGCTGGGCTGTGCCGTGCCGTGCCGTGGAGGGGCTCCGCAGCCCCCGGTACCGCGGGGCCGGGAGCGCTCCCCTTCCCCCTTACGGGAGCCATGAAAGAGGCTCTGTGCGCCCGGCCGCTCCCCTGGCCGGTGCGACCGTCTGGCTGCGGCATGAAAGGGCTTTTCAGGAGTGCCTCCACCCTGCCCGCGCCAGGAAACCGGAGCCGGGGGGGGCAGCCCGCGGCCGGACGCACAATGCCCCTCTGTGCCGGGCACCTGGGGCGGCCCGCCAGTGTCCCCACCCAGGGGTGCAACCGGCTTAGGAGAGCGGGATGTTCCCCGTGGAGGTGGGTGGAGGGGGCCAGGATGCCCCATGAGCGCTCAGACTGGAAGTCACCGGCTGGGGCAGCCGCCAAACGTCCTGCCCCCATTCCCGGTGCCCGGAGCTGCCCCCGGTCCATCCCCCCCTACCTGCTGCAGACTGCTCCGACCGGTCTGGCTTCACCCGTGGTGCCGGAGCGTGACCAAACCCGAGGCCCGTCCCTGCCGGGGGGCACTGCTGGGGGCAGCAATCGCTGCAGCACCTGGGTGGGAGCTGGCAAGGCACCGGAGCACCGGGCTGCTGTGCATGGGACGGCTGCCCTGGCCTCGCCTGTGACCCCGGCCGGGAGGTGTCCCCACGTGCCCGTCCCCAGTGGTTGAGCACCCTCAAGCTTGTCGCACAGGTGGAGGAAGCCGAGGCAGCGGCTCCTGTTCCCAGCGCTGGCATTTCTCCCGCAGGAAGCAGCCGCCTGCCGCAAAGGGGCCGGCTCCCGACCCGCCCCCTGTCCTCAAGGTCTTCAACAGACCCATCCTCTTCGACATCGTCTCCCGGGGGTCCCCGGCCGGCCTGGATGGGCTCCTCTCCTTCCTGCTCACCCACAAGAAGCGCCTGACAGACGAGGAGTTCCGAGGTGAGTACCTGGCTGTTCCCTGTCCGGCTGCCGGGGCTGGGCTGTGACCCCTGGCGATCCCTGTGTTCCTGGGGGATGCGGATGCACAGCTCTGACATGGGGAGCAGGGGCCCTCAGGGGTTTGCCCCTGCCCCCCCTCAGCACCCTCCACTCGCAGAGCCCTCCACGGGAAAGACCTGCCTGCCCAAAGCCCTGCTCAACCTGAGCGGGGGCAAGAACGACACCATCCCGGTGCTGCTGGACATCGCCGAGAAGACGGGAAACATGCGGGAGTTCATCAACTCGCCCTTCAGGGACGTCTACTACCGAGGTGGGGGTCGTGGGGCCACTGCTGGCCCCGCCTGGACATGGGGGACACCGGGGTGGTTCAGGGACCGGAGGAGGGACCTGGGGAGGCTGGGACGCGGGTGAAGTGCCGAGGCGAGGCGGTGGCTGACGGGCGGTGGTGGCACAGGTCAGACAGCCCTGCACATCGCCATCGAGCGCCGCTGCAAGCACTACGTGGAGCTGCTGGTGGAGAAGGGAGCAGACGTCCATGCCCAGGCCCGCGGCCGCTTCTTCCAGCCCAAGGGCGAGGGCGGCTACTTCTACTTCGGTGAGCAGGGAGGGACCGGGGGGCTGCGCCCCAAGGTGTCCCCGCAGCGGGGAAGGGGTGACAGGAGCCGAGGTGTTGTCCCCGCAGGTGAGCTGCCCCTGTCGCTGGCCGCCTGCACCAACCAGCCGCACATCGTGCACTACCTGACGGAGAACGGGCACAAGCAGGCGGATCTGCGGCGCCAGGACTCCCGCGGCAACACCGTGCTGCACGCCCTGGTGGCCATCGCCGACAACACCCGCGAGAACACCAAGTTTGTCACCAAGATGTACGACCTGCTCCTCGTCAAGTGCGCCAAGCTCTTCCCCGACACCAACCTGGAGGCTCTGCTCAACAACGATGGCCTCTCCCCGCTCATGATGGCAGCCAAGACCGGCAAGATCGGGGTACGGTGTCCCCCCCGCATTGGGGACGTCTCCCTGCCATCCCTGCTGAGCCCTGTCCCACTCAGTGCATGCACGGCTTCTCTCTGCAGATGCTGGTGGAAACCTGGATGTGCAGCCCTATTAACCTGGCTAATTAACACCCCTTTGCATTCTGGCCCTTTCCCAATTAACTCCAGACCCTCACACAGCCCATCTTCTCCCCTGACCTGCCCTTGGCCTCTGGTGGGGCAGGCAGGGGAGTCACCAAAAATGAAAAACCTGCAGCATCCTGCAGAGCTGCAACAGTGCCTGCATCAGCCCAGGAGCACCTGGGAGCACCTTGAGCCCACTGGAGTGCAGGGAGGGGGTTGGGGGATGCACCCCAGGATGGGGTGGGAGGAGGGCAGGGTGCCCCAGGCAGGTGGAGCCAGGTGTGTAGGTAGCAGTCCTCCCTCCCTCCCTCTGGCAGATCTTCCAGCACATCATCCGGAGGGAGATCACGGATGAGGACGTCCGGCACCTCTCCAGGAAGTTCAAGGACTGGGCCTATGGCCCCGTCTACTCCTCTCTGTATGACCTCTCCTCCTTGGACACCTGTGGGGAGGAGGTGTCCGTGCTGGAGATCCTCGTCTACAACAGCAAGATCGAGGTGTGCAGGGCTGGAGGGGACTGGGAGGGGCCTGGAGGGGACTGGGTGGCCCTGTCCCCTCTGTCAGCCCCCATGTCCCACCAGAACCGCCACGAGATGCTGGCTGTGGAGCCCATCAACGAGCTGCTGAGGGACAAGTGGCGCAAGTTTGGGGCTGTCTCCTTCTACATCAGCGTGGTCTCCTACCTCAGTGCCATGATCATCTTCACCCTCGTCGCCTACTACCGCCCCATGGAAGGCCCTGTGAGTCCCCAGGCTGGCACAGCCCCACGGGCCAGCCCTGCCTTGCAGGGGGGTCTGCCAGGGCTCTGTCCCAGGGGATGGGGGAGCAGCTCAGCTCTGTCCTCTCCCCACAGCCGCCCTACCCCTACACCAGCACCGCCGACTACCTGCGCCTGGCCGGGGAGATCATCACCCTCCTCACTGGAATCCTCTTCTTCTGCACAAACGTCAGTGGGGCAAGGCAGGGGGTCCTCCCCTGGGACCACTGAACTCTTTAGGGTCTCCAGGGGTGACAGCCCCATCACCTGAGGCATCACTGCCCCAGACATGGGGACCCTGCCACTTGAGACCCCCCAACCTCTGCCTCTCTCCCACAGATTAAAGACCTGTTCATGAAGAAGTGCCCAGGTGTGAATTCCTTCTTCATAGATGGCTCCTTCCAGCTGCTCTAGTACGTGGGGAACCCCCCGGGCCACCACAAGCCATTGTACCCCCCAGGCTCGTGGCTGTAGGGTCTGACCCCAACTCTCCTGCAGCTTCATCTACTCGGTGCTGGTGATTGTCACGGCGGGGCTGTACCTGGGTGGCATCGAGGCCTACCTGGCTGTCATGGTCTTTGCACTGGTCCTGGGCTGGATGAACGCCCTGTACTTCACCCGTGGGCTCAAGCTGACAGGGACCTACAGCATCATGATCCAGAAGGTCTGGCGGGGTTGTGGGTCTTGTCCTTCTCCAGGGGTGATCCTCCTGTGGAAGTGCAGCCTATAGAGGTTCCTCCAGGCTTTGTGAAGGGTTCCTGTGGCTCTCCACTGCCCTGCTCCCAGCTCAGTTGTGCCAGTAGCACAGCTTGATGATGATGCTGTGGTCCAGCAAGTCTCACCCTGCTCTCCACCACTTTCAGATCCTCTTCAAAGACTTGTTCCGCTTCCTCCTGGTCTACCTGCTCTTCATGATTGGCTACGCATCAGGTAACCAGCCAGCTCCCCTGGCTGGGGGAGGGACAAGCCCTGTGGCTCAGCCTGCCTGGGCAGGGGGCTACAGACCCCCAGCTCCATCCCACAGCCTTTGCCTCCTCCCATGGTGGAGAAGGTCTCAGCCACCATGGAGCCACACTGGGGCCTGTTGTGGATCCTGTCCTTGTCATTGCCCCTGCGGACTCGGTATCCCTGTCCCTTCTCCCCCAGCCCTGGTGTCCCTCCTCAACCCGTGTCCCAGCAGTGAGTCCTGCAGCGAGAAGTCCAACTGCACCGTGCCCACCTACCCATCCTGCCGGGACAGCCAGACCTTCAGCACCTTCCTGCTCGACCTCTTCAAGCTCACCATTGGCATGGGCGACCTGGAGATGCTCGAGAGCGCCAAATACCCTGGTGTCTTCATCATCCTCCTCGTCACCTACATCATCCTCACCTTTGTGCTCCTCCTTAACATGCTCATCGCCCTCATGGGTGAGACCGTGGGCCAAGTCTCCAAGGAGAGCAAGCACATTTGGAAGCTGCAGGTACCACCCTGGGCGTGGCGGGATGGGTGCTCCAGGAGCTGCCTGTGCCTGGGGGGCTGCAGCATCGAGGCATCCTGAGCTCTGTGGGCAAGGCACCTCTATGCTCAAGCAGTCCCTGGTGTCCCTGGCAGTGGGCCACCACCATCCTGGACATCGAGCGCTCCTTCCCGGTGTTCCTGCGGAAAGCCTTCCGCTCGGGGGAGATGGTCACTGTGGGGAAGGGCACGGACGGGACCCCCGACCGCCGCTGGTGCTTCAGGTAAAGGTGGGCTCCCTCGGAGACTGGGGAGCAGCTGAGTCTCTCTCCCAGAAGCGTTTTTGGGGGGCTGGCACCGGGCACTCATTTGCTGGGTGCTTTGTAGTTGTCTGGAGGCAGCTGGCATTGCCAGTGGGTGCCGGAGGTCCCGCCCCTGCTCCCGGGCGTTCCGTGCAGCCCCTGCGGGTCTGACCTTCCCCACAGGGTGGACGAGGTGAACTGGTCCCACTGGAACCAGAACCTGGGCATCATCAGTGAGGACCCGGGCAAGAGCGACACGTACCAGTACTACGGCTTCTCCCACACCATGGGCCGGCTGCGAAGAGGTGAGCTCCCCGCTGTGGGCTGGACATCCCTCAGGATGCTGCTTGCAGCCTCTGACGAGCCCCAGGAGCAGATCTGGGGGCCTGGCGAGCAGCCACAGATGGGCTTTGCGCATTTCTCACCCTCTCCTCAGATCGGTGGTCGACTGTGGTGCCACGCGTGGTGGAGCTGAACAAGAGCTGCCCGCCGGAGGAGGTGGTGGTGCCCCTGGGGACCATGGGCACAGCGGAGCCGCGGGAGCGGCGGCACGGCCATACCCCGAGCTCCCCGCTCTAGCACGGCAGCACCGGCAGCCGATGGACTCTGCCCGGGCCCCCGGAGCGGCTCCGGAATCGCCACTGAGCTGGATGGTGCTTGTCTGCTCCTCAGGGATTCGCACAGCCTCTGTCCCCTCCGGCAGCCGCTGTCCCGGGGGGTGTCCCGCCTGGATGGAGGGCCTGGCGCTGCCCCGGCCGTGCCCGCGGTCTCGGCTCTCACCGGCGAGCCCAGCGCCACCGCTTCACTTCGCTGTGCCGTGGCCGTGCCGTGCCGTGCCGGGAGCCTCGGCCCGGAGTGGAGAGCACGGCCCCCGCCGAGGCCGATGGTTTTGCCACAGAGTTTTGCACAAGATTTATACGGTTATTTATTTAGTAATAAAGACTGACCAGCCACCGCCGTCTCCTCCCGGCACTGAGTGATTCGGCATGGGACGGCCAGGCTGCCGGCAGGGCTCGGGGAGGGATAGGATGGAGGAGCTGCTTGCTCCCCGGCCGTGCCAAGCCAAGCCAAGCCATGCCAAGCCATGCCGTGCCTTTGGGCATGGTCACCCATCATGCTGAGCTCAGGTGTGGTGCACGGATGTGGTGCAGGGCCGTGGTGTACAGGGATGTGATGATGTCCAGGTATGGTGCCGGGATCCGATGATGTCCAGGTGTGACACAGGGATACGATGATGTCCAGGTGTGACACAGGGATACGATGTGCAGAGCAGGGATATAATGATGCACAGGTGCGGTGCACGGTTACGATGCGCAGGTGTGACACATGGATACGATGCGCAGGTGTGACACATGGATACGATGCACAGGTGAGGCGCAGGGATGTGGTGCGCGCTCGCTCCATTGGAGGGCAGCACACACCGCGCGATGCGGGTCGGGCCCCGCCAGGCGCGGAGAGCCCGGGCCAGGCTGACTCCGCACCCCGAGGGCAGGGCTGGAGCCGCTGCCGGGCCGGGGCAAACCAGCTCTCCTCATCCCCACAGCATCCGTACCCCATCCCTCCCGTCCCTAGCCCATCCCCATTGATCCCCATTCCATTCCCATCCTTACCCCTCTGTAACTCCTTTCCTCCTCATCCTCCCAGCCACCTGCAGTGGTGAGCATTCCTTTAACAGCTGGACGTTGTGCGGGTGTGAAAGAGCTCTTTGGGTGGGAACCAGTGGCATGGTGACACAGTGACACTGACAGAGACCCTGGCCAGGGTCTGGGGACAGCCCAGCTCTCTCAGCAAACGCTTTAGCAGCAGAGGGGACACTTCATCTTCCAACTTGATGAGTCGCCGTCAGCGTTAACGGCACCGTCTCCGTTTAAATGTGATTTACATACATCTCTCATATTGTGGTTTAAGTATTTCCCCAGGGTGAGGGATGAATATGTTTCATTATCGCTCCTTGGGAGAGGCGGAGGTGGCGGCTCCTGCTTCATAATCGAATGAGGAGCTGAGCTGCTCTGCTCCTAAGCTGGATCTTGGGTGAAAATAATGAACTTGGCTTTCACCCGATGGGGTGGCCACAGCTCCACAGTGGGTAGTCCTGGGCCACGTGTGGTGATGGGGAGCCCTGGAACAGGACTCAGCCAGGGATAGGCTCAGCACCGTGGCTGCCCCCGGCTGCAGCACCAGAGATGGGATTTTCCAGTAAAATAAGATATAAACCAATTTTCTCCCCTCCTGTGAAGATCTTAATGCCCCAAAGCCAAGAGGCCACATATCAGTGAGCTTTAAAAGGATTTGGGGTGTGGGAAGGGCAGCTGTCACCAAGCTCCAGGACCATCACCCTGCACCCTGCGGTGGCTCTGTGAGGACAGGGCCACAACAGCCACCATGGTGACATCCCAGCACAGGAGGCCTCTGCCACCTTCAGGGATTGATTTTGACCCTTTTACTCCCTGCCCCACCAAGCCTGGAGCTGTTTCAGCCTCAGCTGGTGAACGGGGGGTGCTTGGCCCCGGCCCCCTCCCGCCCCTCCCCGCGCAGCCCTGCCAGAGATGACAAACCCAACAAAGGGAAGAGAAAAGCACTTGTCATCCAGAATGCGGAGCGTGGAAGCAAATTTATTTTTAGATAAATCTAAAGCTTAATTTGTGAAGCTAATATCAATCAAAATGAGAGATGGGTTTTTTTAAGTCCTTTTGCAGCCATGCAATTTATACTGCCTGTCTCTCCTCCTCGCTCCCAAACAGCAAAGGCGGCCGCTAAGTTTAATACCATCCTCATGCACACCTGCCTTAGAAATCTGTGTTATTATTGATGTTATTATTGGTATAATTTGAATAGGAAGGTATTTGTAGGCCAGAAGCAGCATCACTTCCTTCAGTGTGCTCCCACAGTGCTCGTGGGTGCTGTGCCCCATGGAATGGGAGGGCAATGGGCTGTGGTGTCTTCATCCTCAGTGCTGGGATGTACCTCAGGTGTCCCTGCCCCATCTCCCACAAGTGTCTGTGCACATTTTGGGTCCCTCAGTGCTCACCTGCACCTGACAGAGCTGGCACTGCACCAGGTGCCCACCAAGGAGGAACCCATTCATTCTGCATTCCACGCTCAAAGCTTCCCCATGCCCAGTGAAATCCTCCTCCCAAGGAGTGATCTGAGGGGAGAATTAACCTGCTAAATAATAAAAACCCCCCTCACACCTCCTAATGAAATGTAATGACTTGGAGACCTGCAAGATGGATCGCGCCGTCGCTCGCAGCCACTCGCCCTGATTTATGGCGAGCTGGGAAATCTGATGGAGGCAGCGCTAATGAATCCTCCTCCCACGGGCACCACTGGCTGAGCAAAGTTTCTCCTGGAGCTCCCAGCACGGCTCCGTGCACCCCAGCCTTTGTAGAGTCCCCCTTTGGTTCAGGGGGTCCCCAAGGAGGGGCTGCCCTGCACAGAGGGACCCTCCAGCAGCCCCGCTGTGCTCCAGCCTCACATTCCTTTGATGTGGCATCTTTTTAATGACAAAGATCTGAGCAGAGATCTTCCTCCAGACGGAATAATTTTAACGTGCAGGCAGGCAGTGGCAACCCCCCCCCCCCCATCTGTAATGTTAACCTCTGTGAAAATTTCCTTTTGTCCCAATTTCTCTTTGTTCCCCGGATCGGCTGTCGCTGTTGCCGGTGACAGAGAGGTCCCCTCCCGGCGTGCCATAAATACCGGCGGAGCCAAGCGCGCCCTTGTGGTGAGTGAGCAAAGGAGACAAATGGAGCTGCCAGCCCCGGCCTCAGCCACGGCCACGGGGCAGCTCCAGGCACGTGGCTGTGTCCCCATCACCATACCTGCCCTTGTCCCCATCCCATCCCCATCCTTATCCCATCCCATCCTGTCCCTTCCCGTTCCGTCCCATCTCATCGCCATCTTCATTCCCTTCCCCATTCTTATCCCATCCTATCCACATCCCTGTCTCCATCTCATTCCCATCTTCATCCCTGTCCTGCCCACATCCCTATCCCATCTCATCCCATGCCATCCCCACCATTACCCCATCCCCATCCTCATTCTGTCCCCATTCCTATTGCCATCCCATCCCATCCCATCCCATCCCATCCCATCCCATCCCATCCCATCCCATCCCATCCCATCCCATCCCATCCCTGTACCCTCTTGGTCATGCACAGAAGGCAGCTGAGCCTCTGCCACCCTCAGTCCCCTCTCTGGCTGGGATAAGGCCACACCGTGTGTCCCACCATGGGACATGGAGGCCGGGGAGATGCATCCACAGCCGGGAGCTATTTGGGATTCAGTCCCATTATCCTGCTGTGATTGCTGCTGCTGGGCAGAGCAGCGGGGTCAGATTTAGGGCCACCAAAGAGCCCCCACCCCATCTGGACACCAGGAATGGCCCTGCAATGGAAACCCAGTGGGAACCAGGAGTGATGGATGGCAGCAGAGATGCCACCCCCTGCACTGGTGACAGGATGGGGACACGGTGCCTGACCCCAGCACCCATTGCCCCACCAGGGACAGGCACTCCCTGGGTGCACGTGAGGCCACAGCCCTAATCCCAGGGATTTGTCCCATGTGCCACCCCTTGGGTGTGAGGCAGAGACTGGTGCCGGCAGATTAATGGCTCAGCATCGTTAACGGGTTATTTATAGGTGCTCCTCTGTGCCCTAAAAATCTCTGGGAGCAGGAGGGGTGTCCCGGCTCTGGGGGAGGCTACAGCAAAGCAAAGAGACTCCAGAGCACACATCCAGCGAGATCCTGGTTTTACTTTGGGGAAAAACACCATCCGGACACACAGCTTGCGGGTTTTGTGTTGGTTTTTTTTTTTTCTTTTTTTTCTTTTTTTTCATTTTGT
This sequence comes from Serinus canaria, assembly GCF_022539315.1. Classification (NCBI taxonomy): domain Eukaryota; kingdom Metazoa; phylum Chordata; class Aves; order Passeriformes; family Fringillidae; genus Serinus; species Serinus canaria. The sequence continues at coordinate 9,794,150 of NC_066329.1, forward strand.
TTTCTCATTTTTAAAACAATATAGTGCAGCCAGCACTTCTCACAGTAGAATATAATGGTCAATTTTAGTATAAAAAAAAAACATTCTCAGAGATTTGTAAATGCACTTAGTGCTTGAACAGGCTTTCAGGGATACAGTACCTCTCTTCCGAGCACAATCACCTTGGGTTTCATTGGGATATTATTATTCTTTTACCTTTAAACATCAAAACACTTTGTATTTCGTGGTGAGGAGCCTTTTGTAAATGAACAAATCTATTAAACACAGAATTACACAGAGTGAATAACGGACCATAATAATTTTGGAATTGTTTGGGTTTAAAAAAAAAAAAAAAAAAGAGAAAAAAAAGGAGGTATGTGAGCACCCCAGTACCGCGACCCAGAACCAAGGTAGAACTGATAGTAAGGGGGGAAGTAAAACAGCCTGGAAGTGTGAAAGCCAGGGGTTCCCAGGAGATAGGGGCTGGGGGGTCCCAAACCTCCTGGTAGAGTGGGAATAGGAGCCGTGGCCACTTGGGGCCGGGCGAGAGGAGGAGGATGAGGAGGAAGAGGGGTGGGAGGAGACTCTGTAGCAGCCAACATGTAGATGTACAGCCTAGTCAACTAAAAAAAAAAAAAAAAAAAAAAAAAAAAAAATTTAAAAAAAAAAATCTGTTCAAGTTTTCAAGTGTTTTTCTTAAATAGCCTCCAGACTGTCCCCAGTTATTAGCTTTAATCAAAGCAGTGCAAGTTACGGACTTCAGCTACAGGTCAGGCGCCAGCTCCCTGCGGCCACGCACCGGCCACACGCCGGGCTGGGACCGGCCACCACTAGGCTGGCACTGGCCACCACGGAGCCTCCCAGCCACTGCCGTGCCAGGACTGGCCACTGTGGAGCCTCCTGGACAGCTGCCAGGTCAGCACTGGCCACCACGGAGCCTCCCAGCCGCACAATGGGCTGGGACCCACCCTGGAGCCTTCCGGCCGGCCACGACACCGGGCTCTGCCCCGCTCTGGGCACCGCCAGCACAGCAGAGCCTCCCCTCCCTGGATAGCAGCAACTCGTAGCAATTCCCTGTTCACATTCGTGGAGATAAAATGATTTCTGAGCTATATAGACAAGCGGTCCTTCGGCCTCGGCTTCCAACGGGTCGCGGGCGTGTCCAGTCTGGGGACCCTGGTGCAATGCCAGTGTCCCGGGAGCCCTTTCGGCAGCCGAGCCCGCGTCCCCCTCCCTGTCCCCCCGCCCTCGCTGCCGCGGTCCGGCACCAGCAACTCGCGCCAAAGTCCTCGCCCTGGGTTTGGGAAGAGCAGCATCGATCCCTTATCTGTAGACGGGCAGGCGGATGTGGGCGTGCTGGTGGTCCAAGAGCCTTGGCACAGACACGGTCTCGTAGCCCTTGCCCAGCATCTGCTCCTTGATGCAGGGCGGGTGGATGTCGTTGATGAGATACTCCAGGGACTGGAGGCTGCTGCTGAGGATGGAGGTATTGCAGAGGGTCTTGCTGGGCAGCCCCTCGGCCGGGGGCACCCCCAACTCGCGGGGCCCTGCCCCCAGCTCCGGTGGGTTGTAACAGTCGCTGTTGGGAGTCACCAGGATGCTGTTCCAGGGGGGAGCGAAGTACTGCCCCACCGCGAAGTTGCCGTGCATGCAGTTCAAGGGGGACGAGCTCACCTTGTCGGCGGTGCCGCCCAGGCCGTAGGGCCGCGAGGTGCCCGCGCACGTCTCGGGGGATTTGCTGAGGGCCCCGCCGCTGCCCCCGCTGTACATTCGCAGGTGCTGCTGCTGCTGCTTCTGCTGCCACACCAGGTAGTCCATGCCCTCGGGGTAAACGCCCGCCTTGGGTCCCAGGGCTGCGGCCGGGTTGGAGCCCAGCGCCAGCTCGGCGCCCTTGCGGCACTCGGGCAGGACGGTGCCGCCGTAGCCGGGGCCGAAGGCGCCGTGCTTGGCAGGGCTGGGGTGGGCGGCCACGACGGCTGGGCAGCCGGGCTGGGCACCCTGCGCCTGGCACTGCTGATTGATCTGGTAGATGATGCTCTGGATGGAGGGCAGGTTGGAGGGCGGCAGGGCCAGGCTCCTGCCCGCCAGCGGCAGCACCGAGGCCGCCACCGTCACGTTGGGGGGCACGGGACCTTCCAGCTGCTTCTGGCCGCCGTGGTAGCTCAGCTGCCCGGCGCAGGAGGGACCTTGAGCTAAAGTGCTTGAGGTGGGGTAGGGAGCGACGCCCACCTGGGCGGGCGAGAGCTTAGTCCGCTTCCCCTCCGAGTTCTTCACCACGCTTTTGCCGGAGGCTTTGACGATGGCCAGCAGCCCCTGGTAGCCGCCGGCGTGCAGGGGGTAGGGGCTGTACCTCTGCCCCGTGGTGTCATAGCCGTTCACCGTCCGGTTAAGGTGCTTGTGCTGGGGGACCCTGATGTTGGTGGGGAAGATCTTGATGGTCAGCGGGCTGTTGGCCACCTTCTGTGCGTAGGCGTCCAGCTCGGCGGGGCTGGGGTAGCGTGGGGAATGCATGGGGGCCGTCTCGCCTGTGGGAGCAAAGCTTGGGGTGAATCCAGTGCCAGCAGGATGAGGGGACCCAGCACCCCAGCACTGTCCTCTCACCATCCCCACACTGGACCTCTCCAGGCAGAAAGCAGGTCACGGCACCGAGCTGTCCCCTCCCGCTGACGGGAGTCACTTGTAAGTGGCCTAAAATAAACTCGGTGTGGAGAATGGAAATGTCACTTTACCCAACGGGGGAATCTTTCTCTGAGATTGGATTTAAACTACATTATACAAGCAATTTCATGGGTGCTTTGCGCTGCTACGAGAACCTCACCAAAAATGGAAAAGCATTGCATTTACCAGCCATAAATCAGCAGTTCCTATAATGAGCACAAAAATGTCACTTTTATGCAATTTTACAGATGAACAAAACTGGTGAAATTAACTGTGGTAACCTACTGGAGTCAGCAAAAGGCACTGCAGAAAAAAAATTATATATGTATATAGTTTTGTTCCTTTCAAACTCTTTCTTGAGCAAGTTTCTGCCATTCTGGTGTGAAAACTCATTTGTCGTTCCCATTATACTTTCATTTGGAGTTTATCTTGAGTATCCAATGAGCCACCAACTGTGAAAATGATTAAATCTACAAAATCTATCTAATAGATGGAATAAATTAGGTGTTTAAAATCTCCACACACACTCACACACACACTCACACGCAGGCACGTGCAAGTACGTGTCGGAACATAGGAATGATGGTTGGTTCCCAGCTGGTTTCCAAAATTCCCAGCCCTGCCAAGGGATGTCTACAGCACACTGGGAATACCAGACCTGGTGCCTGCCCAGTTTTGCAAGGGAGAGATGGTAAAACTGGGGGGTTTGGGGATGTCCAGCCTTCCTAGGCAGTTCAGTCCCTCAGTACCTGGAGCAGTCTGCTCATGATGCCACCAGCATCAGCAATCCCTGATGCCACCACATCCTGGGTGGCAAAGTCACCATGCAAGAGCTGCACTTCTGGGTACATTCCACATTCCCTGTGAGGGAATTGCCTGTCCCAATCCTGCTCTGAGTGACATTTCCACGGCTGTGACATGCCCAGATGAACCAGGCATTGCTTAAAACCAGGATTCAGCAGGAGGGATGCACTGGAATCTGTGACTCTCCACATCACCCCTGTTCCCAGCAGCAGAGGGGGGACATAGCAGCGAGGCTGTGGCTGCTCTCCATGCTCTCCATGCTCTCCATCCATGGCCACTCTCCGTGCTCCCCATGCTCTCCATCAGGGCAGGAATTGCCCAGGCAGGACCAGCGCCTGCGCCAGCCATTGCTCCCATTAAGCTGATGTTATGGGCTTTTTACAGGTGTCTTAAATAGACATTGTTATTAACGAGTGTATTAAGCCAATTAAAACCAGTGCCTTTGAGGAGGATTTAGAAGAGCTGTCGGAACACAGGAGCAGCAGCACCAGCAGCTCCCTCGGGCAGGACACGTGAGGACGTGTGGCACCAGGACATCCCAGCCACTGAGTCTCCCATCTCTGGGAAGCTCCTGCAGAGCCAGCAGGGCAGTGAGGGCACACTGAGGGGGCTCTGCTGGGCATGGGAACCCCAGAGCCAGTGGGTACAGGGGGCTGAGAACGGGACCCCTCTGCCCAGAGGCACAGCATGGAATGGCACGGCACGGAACGGCACAGCACGCACATCTGCATTCCCCTTCACGCCAGCACCACTGTCCTTGGAGGTGGCAGCATCCTGAATACTCAATTAACACGACACTAATTAGCTGGTGACACTTGCAGAATCCCTAATGAGCCCATACCATGGAAATACTCCTTTCTGAGGAAAAAACATTAAAAAACCAAGGGGCTTTTACAAGAGGGAGGGAAGGAGGTGGTGTCACCTGTGGTCACCTGACGGGGATAACCAAAACCTTGTCCCCAAGCACTGAGGCTATAGGTGACACTTTAGGGCTGGCCCTGTGCCACGGGACAAGCCGGGTGATCCGAGCCTGGATCCGAGGGCACCGCCACCCGCCAGCCCCGGCGCGTGCCCGCAGCAGCCTTTGTCGCCTCTTTGCTCCAACTGCGTTGGATGTGACAAGCCACCAATTCGGTTGTGTTGTCACATCTCAGGGTGACGCACCGCACCCCCGCCGGGAAAATTACAGAGAGCCGCTCTCCCGGCACGCCGGCGGCTGCGGCGCTGCCGCTCTCCGCAGTAATTACTGCTTTCCAGCGGGCTCTAATTGCTGCGAGATGCAAACTCGCCCGAGCCACCCCGGCACAGGCGGGCGCAGCCGGCCCCGACACTGCCGCTCGCTGTTTGTCCTCCCTGTCCATCTCCTCCTGAACCCGGAGCATCGCGGGTCGGGGAGGCAGGGCTGCCGGCACAGCCATCATCACCTTACCCTCCCTAAACCCAGCCCAGGCACAGCCGGCACAGCCATCACCACCTCCCAGCCATCCCTAAACCGGCCCCTCCTCCCAGATGTTTCCCTGCCTCCTAACTCCCTCCCTCACTGGCATTCTCATGGGATGCGCGTCCGACACCCCCCGCCCCCCCACCCCAGCTCCCCCTCCCTCCCTGACCTGCTCTATTTTTCCAGCCTGCACTCAATAACAGCTAAATAATTGAATCTGCTCAGCAGCCGAAGATTTGGTTTGAATTTTATTGGAATTTTAAATTGTTTTGTTTCTTCGGTATTTTATTACTGTAAATGGAAAATGCATCGCCCGCAGTAATAATCCGATGGCTTTTTATATTACTCTGAGCTTCTGCTTGGAGCATTATTGGAAAGCCAAGGCAGCGAGGAGACCCCAGCTAATGGCAGCACGGGCTTATGAGATTATGCCTCCAGCTAAACAACTTTTTACTTTAGCAAATTGGCCACCAAACCCAGTCCCAGACACAGATGTAAATCCCAGACCCCGCTGGGGCCTCGGTCCGGGATAAATCTCCAGTTTATGGAACAGGGAGCTCCAGCCCTGCTGTGCCCAGAGCAGCAGGATGAGGCAAAATGTCCAACAGGGACCAGGGATGGCTGCAGGAAGGGTGGGAGAGGTGGGAGAAACCCCTCCCAAAACCTCCTCAAACGTGCCCATCTGCTGCTGGCATCACTCACACCCCCCACACATCCAGCATTCCCTGCATCTCCCAAATCCCCACATGCACAGTATTCCCTGCATCCCCTGCATTCCTCTGATCCCTGGTGTCCCCAGGGACCCCCACACCATGCCTGGCTGCAGCCACAGCCCACAAGGTCTAGGGAAAAAAAAAAAGGAAGATGGGAAGAAAGGAGGGAAGGGAAGCTAACAAGGGTTAGCTTGGTTTAACTTGGTTAAAGCAGCTGTGGGATCAAAACGGCACCAGGAAGGATGCCCAGGAGCAGGAATGAGAGGAATGATGCTCAGGACCAGGAAGGATACTCAATACTGGGAAGGATGTTGAGGATCAGGAGGAAAGTTTGGAACCAGGAAGGACAGAGTGGATCCTCACTACTAGGAAGGATGCTCAGTACTGGGAAGGATGCTCTGGACCAGGAAGGGCAGGATGGACACTCTGCACACAGAAGGAAGCTCCACTCTGCTCCCACAGCCCAGGTGCCTGTGTGTCCCCCAGGATGGTGTTGGAATAACATCCCTGGCTGGATTCCTTCTTCCCTGGAGGAGGATGAGCATGGGCACCAGCAATTTGTGCCTTTAATTCCCACTCCATGAGACTGCACTGCCTGGCAGCTGCCCAGCTCTGGAAGGGGATGGGGAGCAGGATGTTTGGGTGCACAGAAGGAACAATTTGGGGATCAGCACCAGCAGCACCACAGCCCTGAGCAAGGACTCCTCAGGGAGAAGCTGAGAGGGAATGTGGCAGGACACAGCACCTCACTGGTTAACAGCAGCACGAGAGACACGTGCAGCTCCCTCCCTCCCCCCATTCCTTCCGAGATAAGATGGGACAATCCTTATTTTTGCACATCGAAAGCGCTACAATATTTTGCAATAAATGAAAGAAGTAATCTCGGCAGGGAATCTTTATAAAGCTGCCAACGGCGACGTGTGCCTGGCTGGAAGCTTCCCTGAGCAGGGGATGGGCCTGGCCTTCCCCTGGTCCCAAAGGAAAAGGCTTTTCACCCCTTTTCCAGATGGGAAAAAAGCTGCAATGGAGGGCTCGACCCCAAAAAAATCAGCTCAAGGAAAGCGTCTGCTCCCAGCTCTGTCTTCATGTGGTCCCATTGCCACATTCAGCCTGGAAAGGGGCATTTTCCTGGAGCCCTGAGCATCCTACCCAACCTCACCCTCCCTGCTCATCCTCACCCTCCATCCCTGTCCTGCCCTGCCCCTCTTCCAGAATAGCACTGGCATTTCCAGCCCTGAGCTCCTGGTTTGTTCCTGCCTGGCCTCTCAGAGCTGCCAGGGCAGGAGGGCAGCAATTAGGCAGGATTTTCAATTGGCACAGGGGCAGGAGGGGTGGGAAGGGGAGCGATGCTGGGCAGAGGCAGGAACACACTGGGGACCTGAGCAGCCGTACCAATGGCTCTTATTAAAAAATAATAATGCTGCAGCCTCCAAATGAATTAAATTCTGTGAGAGCAGAGAGCTCGTCCCCAGCTTTGGGACCAGGATCCCTGTTCCCCTTGCAGCAAAGCGATCCCAGTGCCTTCAAAGCTTCAAAAAGCATCAAAATCCCCTTCTTCTCTGCCTGCCACGCTGGGAACAGATTTTGTAAAAGCTAAACCCTAAATATTTGCAAAACACTTGGAAGAAACCTCAATATTTGGAAAACACTTGGAAGAAAACAAACAAAAGCTGCTACATTTAACAAATCAAGACAGTCCTTCAAGTTTTGGGTCTGTGCCCCAAGTAGCAAAGCTGCCTGGCAGGATCTGGCTGCCCTGGAGGGCAGAGCCTGGCACAGCTGGCACACGGAGCCGGTGACACCCAGCCAAGGGCAGGGCACATTCCAGGGGGTCCCAGATGGAGCTGGGGGGTGGCTGGGGGATGCTGCCCTGCCCAGACCAGGGTGCCCAATGGGTGGGCATGGGGGGGGTGCAGGGGTAGAGCAGCCACGTGGTTTTTTGGGTGCTGCCAGGCAAGGGAGCAGTGGGCGCCATGCCCCTCACTCACTCCAGGCAGGTTGGGCGGCTGCCACATCCCCCGGCCCTCCCACCCCCCACTCGCAGCTGTTTCTATGGTGACAGTGTCCCCAGAATGGGTAGCACGGAGTGGTGACAGTGTCCCCAGGATGGGTGGTGCAGAGGTGCCGTGGGGGTCCCTGCTTGCCTCCCCATCACTGAAGGGGATGGAGAGGGCAAGCAGGGATGTTCCCAAAATTGTTGCATCCCCATGGCACAGCCCCCACTACGGGACCCCTCCAGCCTGGTGTGGAGCATCCCCTGTGCCAGGAGCCGAGACAAACCCCAGCTCTGGGGGCTTAAATTAACCCAACTACAGCAATAACAGCGGGAGAAATCCATCTGAATAACCGTAGGTGGCAAACCCCGCGCGGCGGCGGCGCCGGAATCTGCAAAGACAACAAAATTCATGACAAAGCACAAAGGGAAGCGCCGGGCTCGCCGTCCCCAGATATTCATCCGTTAACACGTTCCCTTTTTAGGCTGACATGTCATTTCAGACGGGCCTTTCTTCCTCCCCTTTCTTCTCCCCCTCGTCGCGCGCGGCTCTGCCGAGGCGGCTGCTGAATTGGATCACCTCGGGGCGAGCACTTTATTATCTGCAGTCAAAGCGTCACCACAAATACCCGTCTACACACACACGTGTCACTTCCCATTTGTCTCCTGCACGAGGTATTAGCCCGGCACAGGCACCGTGCTCTGTGCCACCACTGCCACCGTGCCCCTGCGCGAGGATGCCCCGGTGCCACCTCAGTGCCATCCTGATGCCACCCCAGCGGACCCTAATGCTGCCCTGATGCCACCCTCACGATACTCAAGTGCCACCTCAGCCCCACCATGATGCTGCCACAATACTGCTCTAATGTCACCTACATGTCACCCAACGCTGCCTAAGCACAGCCCTGAGGGCACCCCAACACAACTGCCACCCCCATGCCATCCCAGTGCCACCTTTCAGAAGCCCTGATGCCATTTCACCACAGAGCCTCTGAAGGACCCCGGGACCAGGAGGGGACCCCACCACCTCTGTTGGCCCTGCAGCTCATCCCAGCTGCCCCCAGCCCATCTGCTCACTCATCCACAGCCAATTAATACTTTCATTAATTTAAGACACAGGTTCTGTACCTGCTGAGAGGAGCAGGGTGGGTACCCCCAAAGCAGGGTGCCCCATCCTGGGGTCTGCCAGTACCCAGGAACCTGCTCTGTGGCCAATGGACCATCACAATCCTGGGAAGTTTGGACACAAACCAAACCTCCTCGTGCACTGCACCATTACCAGCCAAGGCCACCCCAAATCCAGGGCTCTGACCTGGCAGGAGATGGGCACTGAGCAGCCCCAACTCACCCTCCACACATGACCAATGGAAAAGTGTTTTTGCAGCAATTCCTGGCAGGGAAAGTGCAAGTGAACAGCACATTTTGGGCCCAGCAGTTAATTGAACTCCTTTTTATGGCACGTATATAAATACACAGAACCATCATTAACCGATCCCTTCCAGAAACTGAAAATGAAAGAATTAATCTTACTTCACTCATGTGTAACCCCTCATGAAATTAAAATGATATTTTATGGGTGTGTACAAAAGCAAAGCCTCGCTGCAGCCACTCTAATGAAAATGCCCTTGGAACAAGCAGAATTGGGTAACGAGAGGCCATTAAATGGGGCCTCATCCTGTGTGCAATTAACTGTTTATCACTGATGAGAGTCCCCACAGGTGCAGGGAGAGCTGTGGGTGACCCTGGAGCTGAGTCCCTGGCAGGGAGCCCTGGCCATCACCTCTCATTAGGGCCATCCCCTCGTTAGTGTTTAAATACCCAGATGGGCCCCAGGAGGGTTTGTGCCACCCCAAAGAGCCATTTATAACACTGTCCCCTTAGGGCTGAGGTGACAGCTCCCATGGGACCCCTGGCATGGAGGATGTGAATGGTGAGAGAATCCCCAGGCTGGTTGGGGTTGCAGGGACCTTAAAGCTCATTCTGTTCCACCCCTTGCCATGGGCAGGGACACCTTCCACTATCTCAGGTTGCTCCAAGCCCTGTCCAGCCTGGCCTGGGACACTTCCAGGGATGGGGCAGCCACAGCTGCTCTGGGCAATCCGTGCCAGGGCCTCACCTCCCTCACAAGGAAGAATTTTTTCCCAAAATCCATCTATCCCTTCCCTCTGGCAGTGTGAGGCCATTCTCACTCATCCTGCCATTCCACAGTCCTGTAAATAACCCCTCTCCATCTTTCTTTAGGCCACAGAGGATGCTCACCAGGTTCACCTCTGTGAACTCCCCACGGCTCCCAGCCCCTTTAGGGGGACACACATCCTGCTCCCTGCCACACTCCCAGCCCCAGGCCGGCTGGAGGAGGGCACATGGAATATAACATTTCATTAAATATCATCCACTGCTCCGTGACTGCTGAGAGAGTGGGAGCAACAAAGAGTTTGGCCAAGCTGAGAGGGGCATTATTTGATTTATAATTTAAATAAAGCTCAGGATTCCTGTAATGCGCTCAGGATAAAATCAAAAGGGACCAGGCTGCTGGAGTTAATTGGACGTGATATTTTCCTGAGGATGCTGCTGCTCTGCAGGCTCCTGCTCCTCTGCTGGAGGAGGGAGGCACAGGCAGGGCTGGAAGGGCTCTGACACCTTCCTGCATCCACCTCAAGGCATGCCAGGCTGGTTGCTGTGGAACAGCCTTGGGAATACTACTGGCAACAGCAGCGAAGTCACCTCCAGCTTTATCAGGATGGATTTTGTGGGATGCTCTGGGCCCGCTGGGATGCAGCCACACTGACGTGGGAGCACAGAGATGGGGGGGGAAAACAATCAGCAGGAAAGGCCAGGGGCAGAACCAGGGGGTGAAGGCACCAGCAGCTCCCTGCATGGGCAGGAAAATGAGTCAGCTCACCTTTTACGTGAAATTAATACCAAAATTAATCAGCGGCGCGGGCAGGATAATAGGATTTCACAGTGGTGCCGGGCCAGACGGCCAATGTGCCGAGAGCCAGACTCATTTAATATCGACAGAAACAATGCCAGAGGACAGAAATAAGACCCATAAAGATAATTACTGAGATACTCAGGAGCAAATTAAGTAATCAGAGGCACTTGTAAATTGCGCCGGGTTTGAAGAGCGCGCTCTCCGCGCCGATTCCCCGGCGGGCGCTCCGGCGGCGGCGGGAGCTCAGCCCCGTGCCTGCTCCCAGCTCCTCCACCCTGCTTCCCACAGGTGCCATAAATAAGGAAGGGAAAATTGTATTCCAAGCCAGATGCGTGGCCCTGGATGTCACCTGCAATTTAATTTGTGCTGGCAGGAGGCAGAGAGGAGCGAGACGTGCCGGATTTGCCCGTAATGAGCGGAAACATACGGGCAGCTAAACTTTGATTAAGGTGACCTGGCTGGTGGCAGCCAGTGGTGAGTGCAGCGTGGGGGTCTGGGCAGGAGCTTGGCTGCTGCCACCCATCCTGGGGGACACAAGTCTCTTGGAGATCTCAGCTGAGCACGGTCCTGCCCGAGGGATGGGGTGAGATCAGTCTCTGTCTCCTGGGTACCCCACACTGCCAGGGTCTGGGGTGGGGTCAAACCTCTGCCCTCATCCCACTGGCACAACTCCAGGACCACTGGGACTCTGGGGCTGGAACCCTCCCAGGACAGCTGTATCCAGGAGCATCTCTCACACCCATGGCACGGTATGTGACACCACATAAGGGCTCCTGCTTCCCAAACTCTCCTTATTTCAGCACCTATGGCAGGATGGGAAATGCTAGAAAGCACCAGCCCCCCCAGCACGAAGGTGCCTCTGGGCTTTGTTCATGAGCTGAGATGGTCCTTAGCTCTGTTGGGAATGCTGCGGGGACCAGCAGGTGCATCCTGACCTCAGGATCACAATGAGCTCACACAGAGATTCTCAATGTTGAACACCTCCAGTCTCCAGAAAACCCTGTCAGGCTCAATCTGCCCGTGGGTCTCAGACCATGTGGCCATGGCTGAGCTCATTATTCCATGGCAACGAGGTGCTCCAGCAGCTGGACACCTCTCGCCAGCCCTGTGCTGCCACGATGCTCAGGCGTGACGGATTACGAATAATTTTACAAGAGCAGCATCCTTTTTCCTTCCAGACACCAAAAAGGAGGAGACCTGGGAGGCACTGCATGCTCCAGTGCACTGCAAACTGCACTGTGACACCTGGGTGCCCAAAACCCCACCTCTGGCCTGGGTGTCCTATTCCCTGTGCTGGCCATTGGAAAGCTTCACACAAAAAAATCATGGAATCCAGAATGGTTTGTGCTGGAAGTGACCTTAAAGATCATCCATTCCCCCCTCCCCTGCCATGGGTAGGCACACCTTCTGCTCCAACCCCTGTCCGTGGCCATGAACATGATAAGTTTCAGGGATAAAAGAACTTCCAGGGATAAATAACCCTCCTGGCTGGCAGTGCAATGCTGAAGCGATGCTGAGGATCCCCAGAGAGGCTGAGCATCATCCAAAATCCGTGCCCAGCTTGCCCAAACCCCATGCCCAGCTCACCTGGCTGCTCAGAGTGCCCAGGTAGAGGGAAAAAAAAAAAACATCTACAGGAAAATCCAGCTCATTAAACAAACACCCGGGGGCTGTCACAGCCTAACAAGCAGAGCTTTAGCAGCTGATTTGTCTTCAGCCAGCAATGTTTAAAAATCCAACTGAGACCAGCAGAAAAATATCCACTCCCCTCTTTAAAACACACATTCATCACTTGAGAATCTTAATGCGCCTTTCCCAGCCGGGGAGGTCAAACACGCCTGCCTAAAGCAGGCTCATTAAATATACATTTAATCACGGTTTGGATTGAGAGACAAAGGCTGGGAGAGACAGGTGCTTTGCCGGAGTGACCTTTTGGATCCCATTTTAATGTAACTAGTTTACAGCTTATCTGAAAGGCCAGCTCCTGGGGAAGGCGAGCTGCGGCACAAACGGGGAAAGTAATTAGGGGGGGAAGGGCTGGGGAGGTTTGGGGGGCCGACTGCACCATCCTCTGCTGCCGCCACGCTTCCCAGGCAGCTCTGCAACATTTGCTGAAGTTGGACTTATCAACCACAGAACCCAATTTAATTTGCTTATCTTGGCTCCTTCCTCCCCCTCTCCTCCCCGCTTCTCCTGCTCTTTTTAATTATCGGTTAAATAAATGTCTTTTTCAATAAAGGAAACAGCATCAAAGCGGGCGCCCGCCCCAGGGGCACTTACACTTGCGTGGCTCCAGCGCCTTGTTGGGGCAGGGGAGGTGCTGGGCTGGGGGGTTCTGGGTCCTCTGCAGGCAGGCCAGCATGGTCTGAGCTTCCCTGCGGGCGTTGCCGCCCCACACCCTGCAAGAGAGGAGACACACGGTGAGCCAGGGACCTGCCACCCCCTGCCACCACCCCCTGCCACCACCCCCGTGCCCACCCGGCAGGAGCTCCCCAACACTCAGTGCCTTCGCTCCTCTGGAGATAAACAACTAACTCTGAAAGCCTGAAATGAATAGGGATGTATATGAAATAAATATGAAGGTCTCAGCAGGTGATTTGAGCTTCCTGCGGAGCTTTCTGCCCTTCCCACCGGGAATATGGCAGAGCCAGGGCGTCGCCGCGGTGCCAGGCGTGCCAGCCGGTGCCTCCTGGCACGGAGTGACCCCAGCCAAGGCTGGGGAAAGACACTGTTAACATCCCACTCGGGGTCCTGCCAGCTCCCAGCTGGCATCAAAATCTGCTCGACAAAAGCTGGAGGGGTCAGGCCAAAGTCGTCGTCACCACGGTGCTGCTCATTGTACATCCGTCCCCAGCCTTCGCCGGGGCCCTGAGGTACAACCAGTTGCTGCTGACAGCCTCCCACTGCTCCAGCTGGCACAGGGAGTGATATTCCCACTCGGAGAGGGCAGGGAGATGTGGGCAGGAGCAGCATGGTGCCCATCCACCAGTGTTTCAGCTCCTGCGCTGTTGATCTCTGGCTGAACGTTCACAGATGGCTGGGGGTCACAACTGGACATCATGGATGGTGTCACTGCTGAGTACATCACTCCATTTTCTCCCTTGTGGGGGAATCGTGCCCTCCTGCAGCCATCCGGGATGTTTCCCACATGTCCCAGTGCAGGGGAGTGATGTGGTGGCCTCAGGCACGTGGTGGCCTCGGGCAGAGCCCGTGACCATCAGCACCAGGAAACAAAGCATGGATTGATGCTCCCTGAGCTGTGCCCGGGCTCTCCAAGCTCTGCTGGTTTAAATGTCACTCTTTTAAAACACCTTCATAGCCACCATGAGGGCAGACAACGGAACCTGTGCTGCTCACTTCTGCTCTGTGCCCTCCCCCGGGCAGGGGGTGACAGGCTCTGGGATAATCCCCAGGATGGGATCCATGCAGGGTGTCCATACCTCAGCTGAGCTCATCAGGCTCAGGGTCTCACCCTGACTTCCCCAGCAAACCAGGGACAAGGAGAGACTCATCAGGAAAAGGTGTGAGGAGGAGGAGGAGGAGGAGGAGGAGGAGGAGGAGGGGAGGGGAGGAAGTCATCTAATACCGAGCAGGTGTCTGGAGAACCCAAATTGTGCTGTTTTCTCCTAATAATGAAGTATTCATGAGTAAAAGCCTTTTTCACTACTTTCTTAAGATACTAATTTCACAACAAGCGCCTTGTTACCATGCAATTATTCCAATCGTGCATTTCTCCCAGATTCCATCTGTCCTCGCGCTCTCTAAATGAAAGACAATCATGTAACCACCTTTCATTATTCACTATTTTACTTTCAGCAAAGGTACCCTGAAAGAAATGATTTCCTCTGAAAGGGACTTTTATTCAGTTTCAAAACCAATTTTCTCCTATTACTGTCTTAAAAAAAAAAAGGAGGGGGGCAGGGAGGTGTTTTTATTTCATGCATTACATATCCTTTGTTAACGCAGCTCGCAGTAAAAGCAGCCGTATCCATTTTCTGGCTTCGATTTCTGGTAATTTTAAAATATGCCATTACAATCAGGCAGAAATTATACAATTTGAAAAGAGAATGAAGTGCTTCTTATTCAGAGCCTGAACGCACTTGACTGCCAGGAGTTCTCCTCTCCCCGCCGGGACTCGGGGTTCATTACGCAGCCCCGCTCCTGGCGCCTCGGCTCCCCCAGAGCGTGCCTAGCGCCCGGATTTTCCATGATGGGAGCTGCCACCCTGACCTCATCCCCATCCCTGTCCCTGTCCCCAAAGAGTGGCCACAAATCAAAGCACCCACGGCCGTGCAGGAGATGGATGATGGCACCAGCTCCTGCCGTACCTGAGCCTGAGCTCCGCGGTGACCTCAGGGCTGGCGTCCCGCCGGGTGTCACCATCTGGCCGATTAGTGGCGGACGTCACCCGCGCCCAGGCAGCTCCTCACGGGGACACTGACCCGTGTCCCTGGCAGACACGGGCGGCGTAGGCGGCTCGTGCCACTGCTGGATGCAGATCAGGTCCCTGCTGGTCCCCTGGGGTACCCAGGGGGTCCCCAAACCCATGTGATAGCACAGTGAGGGTGTGGATGCAGCCTGTCACAGGACTGAGGGCCCAGCAAAGCCCTGGGGACACCCCACGCTGGCACAGGTTGTCCCCACCACTGCTCTTTGCACCCTGCCATGCACAGCCCAGCTTCCTCCTGGAGCCATCCCGACCCTGGGCTTGTATCACCACAGGCAGCAGGTGGGAGAAGCGCGGGAGCCACACGCCAAAGTGAATAAAGCCAGCGATTAATTCAGACCCTGCTGCTGCCCCCATCGCCCGGCGTCTCGCAGCCCAGATGATTTTTCCGACAGCCACGCTGTGCCTCACCCCATCTTCACAGGCACACTCAGAACCACCAAGGCTCTGGTGCCACAACCCCAGAACAGCGTCCATCTGTCCACCTCTGGAAGCCTGCAGAGAGCCCCAAGCCCCAGAAGGCCCGTGGGCGAGCGGGTGGGCGCCTGGCACAATGGGCATCTGTGCCACGGTGGCATTTCGCTAATGCCGCTCCGAAAAGCCCCTGAATCAGCTGATGGGAATTGGGCACTGGGCTGTCCAACGCTTAGCGCCGGCTTAGTTAGCTCCATCTGCATTTGAACTAATTCCAATCAGCAGGATCCGATTTAGTTCAAGCTGCTCTGGCTCTTTCGTGGCAGGGAAGGCAACACTCAGCAGTTTTGCTGGAACGCCCCGAGTCCACATGGCCTCTGCCCAGGCTGTGCCCCTGGACCCATCATCATCCAGCACTGGGGCACAGGGCGAGTCCCACCAACAGTGGGGTCATCTTGGGGACATCTGGGCAAGGTCCCCAAGGAGACCCAGCCCCACATCCCACAACTCTGGCATCATAGAATCACCAAATGTTTTGGGTTGGAAGGGACATTAAAGCCCATTCTGTCCCACTCCCTGCCATGCACAGGGGTTTCTTCCACTATCCCTGGTTGCTCCAAGCCCTGTCCAACCTGGCCTTGAACACTTGCAGGGATGGGGGAGCCACAACTCCATCCTTCACCTCTCCCACCACTCCATCCTGCCCCACACCCAGCTAATCCATCTCAACATCATACTATTTATAAGCCCAAGGTCTTTGTGACTTTAATAAAAACCACCACCCTCTATGTCTAAAGCCCCAGTGATGGGAGGGTTTGGCACCTCCTCTGACATCAGCAGCTGATAAGTCGGGCTTATCTCCTCCGAGAGCCCTGCGAAGGTCCCTCCCGCGAGATAAGGCCAGCGCAGCTGTCGATAGAGGCTTTTGCAGGCGAGGATTTAGATAAAAGAAAATGTGACGGGAGGGGGGGAGAAAAGAAAAAAGGAACTTTTGAAGTCTCAGCCCGAAGTGGGTCTGTGTGGCTGTTGAGCTGTGGCAGGGAAGGGATGGTGAGGGACAAGGTCTTGGTCACCATCCAGGCTGTGGCGGAATACATCCAGATCCTTCCCTGGGTGTTATTGGGGTGCAATCCTATCAAAAGGGAGCTTTTGGGGCTGGGAGAGGGGAGAGGACTAGGGTTGCTGCAAAGCCGTTTGAGCCACACCATGGCCATGTCTCCCCTGGCTATCAAAAGCCAGCACTGGGTTTGGCACAAGGACAGGAGGTGAGGGGTGACCCCGGCTGGGAGAGGCACAGGAGGCTCCTGACAGTTCCAGACACACGGACAGCACAGGGCAAGGCCAAGGCTGGCAGCAGCCAGAGGAACAAAGCAAAAACCCTCACTGGCCCCTGGTGTGCAAAGTACTACTGGGAACACTCCTGCCCCTCATCCTTACACAGAGGGAGGAGAATCCAACCACACCTGCATGGAGCTCCCCTTCCCCATAGCCCCAGGGACACCGAGCTCCCTGTCACCACCCCCCGCCACTGCCACCACCACTGGTCCCACAGATACTGATTTCCCATCCCATGGCGAGGGTGAGGAGGTGCCAGAGGAGGAAGGATTCCCCTCTGCACACAGTGGATGCCCACCCCATTGCAGGGCGTGCAGGATTTTGGCTGGTGCTGCTGCCTGGCACTGCCGTACACGTCTCCCATCCAGATTTAGGGAGGAGGGGATGCAGCGATGCCACAGCTCAGCCCTATAAGGGGTGAGCACAGAAAGGTCACCCCACTGTGAACCACGGAGAGCATCAGGTAAAATAAAACCCAAAGTTTGTCACCAAAGGTCACCCCTCGACCTTCCCTCGCCCGACCTTCCCTCATCCCGCCTGGATAATCCACTCCCCTCCGCGTGCTCCAGCCCCAGGCCTTTCAGGGGGCCCTGTTAATAATTAAATGTTAATCTAAAAAGCAATTTTAGCTGCAGTGCTGCAGATCTGGTTAGAGATTACATTAGCATGTAAGAGTCAAGGGTAATTTTCTCTAACCCCTCTTGTGATCTTTAAAACCCGCAGATCTTAAAGCAACACCAGCTCCTCTGATTAAAATTGGAAGCTGGGGTTTGCGATGGATAATGATGCTGGAAGTGATTATTTTGCTGCTCAGGGGCTCGCTGGGATGTGGGGACTGTGGGGGGCTGGGGGAGAGACCCAGAGCAGCCAAGTGGCTTCTCCCAGCCCGTGCTCTGTGGAAATGCTGGGAAGGTGCTGGGACAAGCCCCAGACCTGGTGCTGGGACGAGCCCCAGACCTGGTGCTGAGCAGAGCTGTGACACCCTGAGCACCCTCATTTCCCACTTTTTTGGGCTGCTGTGACACCAGGATGGCATGGAGCCTACCAGCCATGGCACAGTGCCAGGGACAGAGTGGCACTGGACCAGGACCTTCACTGCTACAGGCGTCCTAGAGCAGCATCTCATGTCTCTCCCATCTCACCTAGAAATGAGGTTTCTGCTCTTGTGGCAGCGCCAAGGAGAAACCCCTTGGACTACACCAGAGAGTCAACATGAAAAAATACCCCAAAATAACCTTTTGCTCACAAGCAAGGTGAAAGGAACTGGGACAGGGCACGGCAAATCACCTCCTGAGCACTTCCAAAGACCCTAAGGAAGAAACAGGGTATCAGATGTGTCCGCAACGATGGAATTTAAAAAAACCCCACAATTCGAGTGCTGCTGAGCATTTGCAGACGTCCCTGTGCAGGGCTCGGGCGGCCTGGTTAAATTTATGTGTCAGCTTTAAGGAGGCCTCTCATCAAATGAGCTATTTTGGGCAGAGATTAAAGATCTATTTTCGCTGCGAGCGGGAACAGCTCTCGAACAGGTTAATAATGATTCTGGAAAGCCAAGTACCTCCAGCACCCTGGGGCTGGACCCCAGAGCCCAGGGTGCTTTTGGGGGGCTCCTGAGGCTCCCCAAGCCAGGAGGGTGGGGGATCAGAGTGCAGCATCCCCCCGCCCTGCTGCCATCCTGCCAGGGAGGAAGGAGCCCCGCGTGCTGCGGCGGGCGCCGAGCAGCCGTGGGTAATTGGAAGTGGCAGACGCTGGCACGGCGCTGCCGAGAAGGTCATTACGTGGGACTGGGAACAAAATGCCAGGAGAAAGGGGGGAGCAGCTCTGTTAGCAAAGGTCAGGGCCCCGCTCGGGTGCCATTGGTGTTTTTGGCAGGGCTCAGCCCTGGCTGTGTGCACCGAGGTCCCGGCAGGGCCAGCGCACAGCGGGTGGGCAGGATCTGCCAGGTCCTGCCAGACATGTACAGACGTGGCCCCTCAGATGTGGCACCAGCTCCTCAGAGCAAAACCTCACTGATCTGACACAGTCATGCCATGTCTTCCTTCTGCACATGGATTGGGGAGCTGACCCTCATGGATCATGGGATGCTCATGAGCTTTAGTCCCAGCCCCAGCACAGACCCAGGATCAACCAGCAGAAAAGCCAAGTGGCTCCATGCAGCAGCAACTAAAAGCACTCTGGACCCCAACAAGCCAGGAGACAACTCCAGCATGGGCAACCACGCCATGGGCAATGGCAGCATCCACAGCTCTAGCTGAGACCCAACAAACTCAGCACAGCAGAGACCAAAGCTTCCCATCACAGCTCCTGTCCCATCCTGCCTCGCTCCTGCCTCATGCCAGGGGTTTGATTGTCCCCTGCAGTGACAGTCCCTGTGCTCCCATGGCCATGGTGCCCCATCCAGCTGCCCCACACTCGGCAGCCGGGCGCGCTCCTCTCCGTAATTACAGCCCCAAGTGCTGGAGCTGTGAAAGAATCTGACGAAGGAATCCAGGGTAGATCGCGCTGCTGAAATTACTATAATCAAAGGCTTTCACAAAGGCTTCAAATGCAACCAATTACCCTGAAAGGCGAGGCAAGAAAGAAAACAAATTAACATGTTTGCACAGAGCCTCGGCGCAGCGCACACACCGCCCCGTGCCGCCCTCGACCCCGGCCGGCCGCTGCTCTCCATCCCCGGTCCTGCTCCCCATCCGTGGCTACCTCTCCTCATCCCTGGCTACCAGCTCCCCATCCCCACGGCTGGGCCCTATCCCACATCCTGCTCTGCTCACAGCTGCACACAAAGGGGCTCTGTGCCCGTCCCTCACCCTGCAGCCGCCCACTGCCCTGCCGGCACACAAAAGCCCTGCCTGTGCCACGGCCGGCTCCGGCGCAGGCTCGGGGGCTTGCCAGGGTGGCCTGGCGAAACCTCCCTCGCTCCCTCCCTCCTCCCCCAGTGCTGGAGAGGTCCCCAGGCCAAGGGAGGAGTGGGGGGGTCCTCAAAGGCACCCATTGAGCACAGCCCTGTGTTGCCCATCAACAGCTGGGGAAGCTTCTCACAGCAGGGACCCCTCATCCTCCCCTCCTTATGTTCCACTTTGTCTGCACTGCCGGTCTGGGGGGAAAAAAAGGGAAAAAAAAATAAAAATCAACTTCTTCCTTTTAATATTTAACACGAGTCCATCACCCTCAGTCTATTTGGTAACACAAAGCTCTGGAGATTTAAACCCTTCTCACCCGGAGAGATGGAAATGAATGGTGCTCTTTAATGAGCTGGTTCAGCAGAAAAGATAGATTTCCAAGATTACTGTAGGAATTCTTATAATTGATGTGTACTTTTGTAACAAGGATTATACCACCATCCGGCCAAGTAATTCCAGCTCTTCCCCCCCTTCTCCCAAGCTCACCCTTCTTTTGGGGTTCCCTGGGGAGAGGGACCAGGCTGTGCCCTCTTGGGAAGAAAGCAACTCGGGAAGGGGAGGAAGAAAAAGACAAAGAAAAACTAAACAGTTTTTTCTTATTTAGCTATAGACAACCTAAGGCAGCCACTGAATGGGAAAATAAGGCATCTCTCCAGATTTCTCTATTTGTTTTACAAATCCCTACTTTCCCCACCGATCCGGAGGCCGGATGAGCCGCTGAATGCCGAGTAATTAAAAGGAACAGAGAACAATACTCAGCGCTGCCGAAGAACACGGAGTTTCCCTCAGATGTTTATAGCAATTGTATGAAAATGTACCAGGCGGGATGGGGAGAGCTGACAGCCGGGATTGGGAGCAGCCGGGATCGGAGCTGGCTGCCTCCCCCGCCTGATTGGCATTAATTGTGCGCGTTTGCAAAGCAGAACGGAAAGTCTGACACGAGCTGCGAGCCAACATTTCTTTCTAATAGTCTTAATGATTACGACGAGAGCTGATGATCATCGCGGGGTGTTAATAGCCCCGGAGAGCGGCTCCCGGTGGGGACAAGCGGGGATGTCCCAGCCCAGCTCCAGCGGGTGGGCTGGGGCGTGGTGGGATGAGCTCAAGCGGTCCCATGCAGCCACACCACTGCCTGTCAGGCTGTAAAACTCTGACAAGGGGACAGGAAGGACACGGAGGGGACAGCAGCCTCCTGCTCCATCCATCCCCAGGCTCTGCCCCATCGGAAGGGGTGGCTGCAGGGGGGCAACAGCAGGAATGTGTCCCACACTGAGTCCTCTGTGCAGCAGGAGTGTTCCCAGGCTGAGGGGGGACACTCTGCTCCCACAGGTGTCCCAAAGCAGCTGCCACAGCCTCATCCCCAGCCGGTGCCTCAGGAGGGGCTGGGGCTGCTGCCCTGGGGAGCGAGGAGAGAGACTGCAAATACCCCACCGAACAGCAGAGCCCGTCATTAACAGCTGATTAATGAAACCCGAGTTTTTCCGACTCTTTACAAGGCTGTTTTTCCGGATGTCCTTGAGTTTCACTGCTGCAGAGGCGAGCGGGAGCTGGGTGGGATGGGGGACCAGCACGGGCTGCTCCGACCACGGCAGAGCCAGAGCCAGACGTGCACAAAAACCCGACCCGGGCAGGTTTACACGGGAGGAAAAATCGATGGCCATCGATCTGCAATACAAAGGGACCGCGGCGCTGGCAGACGGCAGGCGGCTGCCATCGGATCTGACCGGGGCTCTGCAGGGGACACGGCTCGGGGTCACCCACCGTGGGACACACCCCGAGCACAGCACAGCCCCACCTGCACCGGCTCCCCGCGGGCAGCACGGCCAGGCCATGTGCCACAAAGCCTCGCAGCAGCACATCCAGGGTGTGTGGGTGGCCCTTGGCCGTGTCCTTGGCGGGACACGGCTGTCACCTGCTCAGCCTCCCCCAGCTGGATGGAGAGATGGCCTCAGCCCGGCTCTGAGCTCTTTGATTTGTTTTACCATCTGCACTGGCCAACAGATCACTCAGCTTTGGGCTTTCTGAGCTCACTAATAATCGTTCCCTGATGAAAAGGAATCGGGACTCAGTCCCTTTCTTCTTCCCCCCCACCTTTCCAAAAAAAAAGTCCGTAAAGAAGAGCTATAAAAATGGCTTGTTATCTCACCTAGCGAGGCTCGGGCTGTATGTTATTGCTAATTGGGTATAACATCCTTGTCTTGTTCTGCTCTCTGAAGCTAAATCAAGAAAGCACCACTGCTGCGAACTAATTATATCTCTGGACTGCAGACTCCAGCTTGTCTTCCCCTTTATTGAGTTAAAAAATGGTCACTAACCCTAATCTCTCATATTCCCAAGAATTAGGGCTGCTGGAAACCCACCACTTCCACCTGCATCCGGCTCCATGCTGGGAAAGACAGAGCACATGGCCTGTCTGAAGGGATTGTGCTGCTCTGGGACACAGCCTTGAGCCAGATCCCAAAGCTGCCCACCCCTGTGGCATCCCGTGACAGTCACAGACACAGCTCAGGTCCCTGTGCCACGGAGACTTTCTCTCACACAGCTGGGAGCCTTCCTGTGCTGCACACACTCAAAGCCTGGCCATCTCCCCTCCTTATAGGAGACCTTAACCTTCTTTCACTGGGATGTTTCTAAAATCTGTCCCCCCCTCAGCATTCCCAGACTTGGCAGACGTGAACACGGGGGTCATGTGTGCAGAAACCAAGGGGAGCGTCTGCTGCTCAAGTTCATCCACGTCAGCTCCCAATCCCAGCCCAGGATGGACCCCATGAACCTGGTAAAGCTACTGCTCACGCTCAGGGTCCTCCACAGGAGCAGGGACACTGCAGCCACCCAGCTGTGCCACTGCACGTGGCTATGGATGAATCTCTCTGGTTACTGGCACAGCTTCCCCCTCTGGCACTGCAGAGATGGCACAGACCCCAGGAGAGAGGACAACCAGAGCCACAAAGGACACTGAGATGAGCAGTGGAGCTCGGGCCACACAGGACAGCCCTGTCCCTCCCTGTCCCCTCAGCAAGCTGGGGTCAGAAATACCAGCAGCAATGTGAGGCTGTGGGACAGGAGCTGGAGCAGTGACACCAAGCTCAGCATCCTGCCTGCCTCCATCCCCCTGCCCAGCTCCATCCCCCTGCCCGTGGGCACCCACCCGAGCAGATGGTGTTACTTTCCAAAGGCAAAGTCAAACTCCAGCTCTCCCCGCGAGCCAAGAGCATCCCTTAAAAAAATTGATACTTCCCTGACTATTAATTAACCTGAACCACTTAAAACTGCCTTCAATTTGTCAGGTTTAACTGCCAGCTCTTCTCGGTAAATCAAGCGTCGCGTGCAGATGGAGGCTGCGTGCGCGCGGCGGCGGCGAAGGAGGAGGCGGGGAGCACGGCGAGAGGGGCACCCTGTGCCACGCTCACCATCCTGTCCCCTGAGAGCCCTGGGCATGATATTCACAGCCCACAATTAGCCAGGGCACGGTATTAAACACACCAGGCAGGCAGGAGCAGGCAGGGCAGCCAGCGGGGCTCGGAGAGCCCCACACCGCAGCCTTCCCGTCTCCCCCCACGGCGCCCTTGTCGTGCAGCCAAGGCTGAATTGGAAAGCAATATGAATATTTATCTCTGACAGTGAAATCTCCCCGCTGCAGGGTATTAAGGCTTTATTAGTGTGTGGTTACCAGCCACGCTAAGCCAGCCCCCGCTCTTGCCTGGAGCGCAGAGAGATGACCTACAAGAGGCAGATGGCAAAGCCTTGGAGAGCCCCCGACGCCGGGACGTGCCTCCTCAAAAAGGGGGCTGTGAATCCCAGTCCCACACAGGGAGACAGAGTCAAGGTCCCCCGACCAAGGCCCCCTCCTCACCCAGCACCAGCCCTTCTGGAACGCCTCCCCAGGCTGGGGCTGTCCCCCCGCCCCCGCAGCGCACGGCTCTCGCCGTTTTGGGTTAAAACGCTGATGTATTCTCTCTTTAGCAAAAGGAGTCCCAGGGGCTATAAAAACTCCCAGCAGGCTCCTGTCAGTCTCAGGTCATTAACTTTCTTTCATTGGGAGTTTGTTTACAGCCAGCCATAAATAGCGGCGCCCGCGCCGCTCGCTCGCCAGCGGGACAGGCTGGGATGGGATGGGATGAGATGGAATGGGATGGGGCTGCCTGTGCAGGGGGGCCCAGCACCCCAAGCTCCAAGGTGTGGGGTCCAGCACTTGCCTTCTCTATCAACTCTTCCCATGCCCTGTGTTTCCTGCACCCTGTCCTGCTCAGAACAGCAGCACTGTGTGCTCCGGAGCCACCTCAGCCCTGCAAATGGATGGGGTCACCTTGTGCACGGCCTGAGGGAGCTGCAACGTGCCTGCAGCTCAGTCCTGGCCTTTCCTGGAGGAGGAGGTAAGGAGGCAGCTGGCTGGACCTGTCCCCATGGGTCACCTGCCCCACACTCTCAGCCAGCCCAGCCCCTGAGCCTGTCACAAGCACCAGCCTCAGTTCAGGACCTCTGCATGTTTGAGGTGACCCAGTCCCAGTGCATAGAGCCCTGGGGGGACCCCAAGACCCTACATCTCACCACTGCCTGCACCTCAGAGCTCTGCTTTTCCAATAGCACAGATAGAAACACGAAATCGAGTGTGCCACTGGCAAGGCTGGCACAGCATTCCTGCCAGGATGTTTCCCACAGGTGGCTCCTCTGCACCCAGGCACATAAGGGACAATCTCAGAGCACCCACATCCTACTGTCTGCCCAGGACAGGCACCCACAGGCCTGTCAATGTCCCTAGCAGGGGGAGTTCACCCTGGACCCTGTTGATGCCTCGGCAGCTCCAGCGAGTCACCCTGCTGGGATCCTGCTGGACGCAGGTGCCCAGGGCTGGCACAGGTGCTCAGGAGCTTTAATTGCCATGGCTGTGTGAACTCATCCCACGTGAACCCAGCTGGGGCTTTGATGGTTCCACAGGTACCCCCAGACACCATTTCTACAGGTAGTCCCTGCATGGGGGACTGAGCAAGAAGCTCAGGCTGTCCCCTCGTGCCATTCCCATCAGCACCACGCTGGGACAGATGGTTGGAGTGGGGACTCAGTGGCACAGCCCCTCCATACCTCATCCCAGGCTGCAGAGGGGGGTCCTGGGGGTCCAGCTGGCTCTGGCAGCAGCCAGGAGCCCACCTCGTGCTGTATTTCACGGGATGGCTGCAGGACCAGCCCCCGGAGCAGCACCACAACAGTCTGTGCACTGGGCTGAGGGATTAAACCCCAAACTCACACACGGCGACTTGTGCTCTTCCACCCATCCCTAGGCAAGCAGGGACTTGCCAAAAATCCCAGCCTCATCCCTGCCGGTGCCCCGCATCTATGGAAATATCTGTATTTTAACCCATATACTCGCCCAACCTGTAATCAGAGCAACACAAATAGCCCCTGCTTCCCATGTAAATTAAAAACACCCATTAGGCAGATTTCAAAAGATGTCAGTAGGCTTATAATTATACACGACATCCTTCCGAGATAAAAGCGATTACCGGGGATGCAAATCACTTAGCAACCAATCAGTGCCCCCAGAGTGCGGAGCACTGACCAGCCATCCATTTTCGCCTCGTCCTTTTATTCCCTGCATCGAGCAAATACAAACACAGATAAAGAGAGGCACAATAGCTCTTGACACGCAAATAGGTTAACATAATAAAGCCAGCTTTAGCCGGCTCACTCGAGGGAGAAAAGCAATTCTCAGGCAAGCAGGAGGTAATAAAACAGGGCTTTTGTGTTCCTGGCTCCCATTCTCACCCCTGCGCCAGCTTTGCTGCATTAGCTGATAGGCATCGTGGTTTGATTGAATTACCTTTCATGAATATTAGCTTTTTGAGGAATGCGCAGGCAGAAGAGAAAGAAGAAATGTCTTATTTTTGCATGCATGCGCCTGCTGCAGACGGACATGCGGCGGCACAGATGCCGGCGGGGGCCGGGAGAGGGGTCCTGGCAGGTGCAGCCCCCGGCCCACCCCACCAGCTGCAGCGTCCCCAGCTTTGGGGGGGTCACACACACACTGCCTCCATGCCAGGATTAGACACCACCAGCAAAGGACCTTACCCAGGGACACACATCCTGCTGTCCTTCTGCCATCACCCTCCACCTTCAGGACCCCGCATCCCTGCCCGTGGTACCCCGAGAGCCAGAGGGGGCTGGGGTGGGCTGGCTCCCAGCACACATTCCCGAGCCCACCGCTCCCTGTGCCGCAGGATCATGCCGGAGAGGGAGCGGGGCTGCCCGGCTTCACCGCAGATTTTCCCACACAAGTTGAGGCCACGCAGGAAACCCGCTCCAGGCAAAAATTAACTCTGCCGCCTGGCAGGGATGCAAGCGCCCGGCGCTAATGCCGCACGCACGGCGGGGAGCGCGGGGACAGCTCGGGGATGGGGCACCCGGCTCGAGGGCATCACCCCAGTGGGGTCATAGGACAGGGAGACCCTCGGTCCCACTGCCAGAGCCCTTCCCCGGGCAGGACAGCAGCACGCAATTAAAAAACAGCTCCAGGAGAGAAGGGGGTAATCTACAGCCCGCTCAGAGATGGACGAATTTCAGGCTCAAATAAAACAGGCAACCAGAGGGGCTAAAAAACTGAGGTGATGTGGCCTCAGCAGCCTGGCAGCAGCCACTCATGTCCTCCTTCCATGGGCTTCCCTGCTCCAGCCTGAGGGTAGATATTCACACCGAGATTTTGCAATTTTTGACGACACGCTTGGCTGAAACAGGGCCCAGCTCACAGCCGCTGCTGCTCCAGCATCCAGAACGTGCCCTACTGGTACTGACCCTCACACCAGCAGGAAAGCTGTTCCTGAAGCTGGGAAAACAAGCCGTGCTCCCAGGGAATGGCTTTCCCTTCCCCTGCTCTACACACAAGGGAAGCAAAAGGCACCGCGGCGAGAGCTCCCCTCTCCCTCCACCACGGCTTCGAGGCCGCCCGACCCGACCGCACCCGGCTCACACCGGGGCTCCCCGGCACCGACAATGCACTCCTCAAAGTTTTATGGATCCTTCGTAAGAAAAATCCCCCGCAGGATGCCGGGTGCCCTCTGCCAGGGACGTTTCCCACCTCACTCCCCAGCACCACAGCCTGGGTGTGAGAGCTTTGCCGGCCAGGGTCCCACCAGAGCGATGGCCACGTGTGTGGCCACTGACCAGCGACATGTGCCCGGCACAGCAGGCAGTCAAACCCCACCACAGGGGCATGAGAAGGGGTAAAGCTGCCAAATTACACTAAATTATCCCCAGAACGATGCTGGACACTCCTTGTTGAGAGAGGGGCCGCCTGGCTCTGTCCCCATGCCTGCAGAGCCCCACGGCCACTCCATCCTCCCTGAAAGCTCCTCACCCACCCGGACAAGCTGCTTGCAGCCAGAGTATCCCGAGCAGGAGGATGCACTTATAAATATATATAAAATATATATATACACACACATAAATACGTATCAAAAACCTCCCTACAGGAGATCCAGACAACCAGAGCCGGGCAAAACACCACTGCCCAATGCCAATGAATTCATCCCTTGGCAAACACCAAGCACGGCTGGGAAACTTTGCCACTGCCTCTCCTCGGAAATACCCGCAGGGCCGAAGCCGAGCCCCGGTTGCAGCCGTGCCCTGCAGCGAGCTGAGCTGTGCCGTGCCGTGCCGCCGCCGGCTCGCTGCGTCCAGGCCCTGCCTCTCCAGCCATTAAATCTCCACGATGTGACGGCTCTCCCCGGAGCTGGATTGGGACGCTGGGGCTGAGCTGCTGGCACCGGCGACACCTCATTTCTGCCGGGGACCGAGCCGGAGAGGCGGCACAGCTCGCCCGTCCCCGGCTGGAGCCGGCGGCTGCCCCGGTGCATGCCCAGCCGTGCTGCCCAGGAGATCTCGGGGACCACGATGCCTCGTCCCCGGTGAATGGTATTCCCAGCGCCGATGGTCCAGAAGACGCCACAGGGATGCTGCCTCATCAGCGGAGCTTTTTCCAGAGAGGATTTTCCCCGGCAGAGCCTCCTGACCCGGCGGAGGCAGCCAGGGAGACGGGTGTTAAATAAACCATCGCTGGGTGGGTCCTTCTTCCCTCTCCTTTGTGACCGGCGGGATCCACACCAGGCGCGGGGTCCATGGCGGGGTCCTGCTCTGCCACCACCCGCTCCGGTGTCGCGGTGGGATCGGGCGCTTTCCTGCCCGGGACGGAGGAGAAAACCCTTTTTTTTTTTTTTTTCCCCAGGCGAAAAGGGACAGAAAAGGGTCGCAGCAAAGGTGGCAGCTCCCGGTCGGCTCCCGCTGGAAGTGTCTCAGCTTTCCTCCTGGAGGCACCCGTGGATATTTTATTTCCACTTATGAGTCAGGCGACCCAAAAAGCCATTTAAAAATCAAAAATCGGATGAAAAAAAAAAAAACCACAAAAACCAAAAGTTGTTCCCGTTTCTATCCGGTAGCGACGGGCGAGCCGGGCCCCGGCGGCGACGGCTCCGCGGGCACCACCGGGCACCGCGCTGCGGCGGCACCGCCTCCGCTGCGCTCCGGGAGCCGGCGGAGCCCCCCGCTCCCCGCGCCCCCGCCCGGTAACCCCCCGACCTCCCCGGTGCCCGGACCCCCGTTACCGTCAGAGCTGGATCCGGGCCGGCTGCGGGCGCTGCGTTGCGGGGCGCGCCGGGCCGCCCCCCCCGGGCCGCGCAGCAGCAGCGGCGGCGCCCGCCCGGCCCCGCGCCCCGCCGGCGGCCCGCCCCGCCCCGTGCGCGGCCAGCGTGCGGGTCCCGGCGCTCGGCCCCGGCGGGGGACGGCGGGGAGCACCGCGGGGAAAGGGGGGGGGGGGAACAGGAACAGCAAAAATATCCGGGGAGAAAAAAAAAAAAAAATTAATTAACCCCAAATCCACCCGGCGCGGCTGAGCTGGGGCGGCGCGACGACCCCGCGGGGCATCACACCGCGGCTGCCCCCGGTTCCTTTGTGCGGCGGCGGTCGGTGCCCGGCGGGGCGGGGCGGGGGGGGTGGGTGTCGCAGGGGGCAGCGGCGGCGGCGGCGGCAGCTCAGCGCTCCATGGCGGCGGCGGCGGCGGGCGGGGGTCGCGGCGGGCGGGGCGGGGCGGGGGGCGCTGGCGGGGCGGCCCCGGCTCGCGGCTCCCGCCCGGCGCGCGGCTGCGGCGGCTCTGAGCGCCCCGCGCGGGGCCCGGCGGCCGCACGCGGCTCGGCCCCGCCCCCGGCGCGTTGCCATGGCTACGGCGCCGCGTCCTGCGGGGAGGGGGAGAAAGGGGGCGGAGCGTCGCCGCCGGACGTGCTGCTCCTTCCCCCCCCCCTTCACCCGCCGGCTCCTCGAGCGGGAAAATCCGAACGGCGGGACTGCGCTTCCCGGCGTGCCCCGCGCGCCGTCGCCCCGCCGTGGGGCTGAGGGGCGCCGTGAGGCGTCATGGGAGTTGTGGTCCTGCTGGCGTGAGGGGCTTGCCGTGGGGGACCACGTGGGGACGGCGAGGTGACATGTCCGGTGTTAACGGGGAATGAGAGCCAGGCTGAAGCTCGCCTGGGAACCCCAAATGGCCATGGCCACAGACACCCCTGAGCCCTGTGCACTGTGAGGTCCGAGCGGGCGCTGCTGAGGCTGCCCCCGTTAGCACAAGTCCTGGAATCCATTATTGCTTCACCAAAATCCCTGCCACAGGTTCTTTGTGGTGCTTCAGGTGTGTGAGGGTCTGCGGGAAGGGGGCAGCCCGTTTGCTCTTGTCCATAATGGTCCCACATGGGCACGGGCAGCTCCCTCAGCAGCCCAGTGTGAGCCAGGGCTCATCCCCTCCCTCCATCCCTCCTGCCCAGCTCCTGCCTCACAGCACTGAGGTTTGGCCACTTTTGGGGAGATCTGGCTTCTCTAGTGAGTTTTGAGGAGTTTTGAGTGGATGTGGCTTATTCTTGGGGCCTCTCCACCTCCTCCACCAAGGCAAGCACCAGCAGCTTTGCAGGCATCCATAATCAGGGGTGGCAAGGGCAGAGCTGACTGACACCCCAGGCCCATTTTCCAAAAACGTGAAGCTGCTCCAGTCACCACTCCTGATCCAGCAAATGCTGAAGGCTGGGAAATTAAAATAATAGTTAGATCTGCTTTCAGGAGAGCGACTCCTCTGTGCAATTATAACACGTATTATCCTCCCTGTGAAAATACATTATATTGAATAAATTCCCTCTCGGAGCAGGGCTATTCATACTGCTCATTTGTTTCAGTTCAAACATTTTTAGCTCATCTCTCTGGCAGGTTCTGGTGCAGTTTTATACCTTCTCTGCAGCTTATTTATCTGCTTCCCCGTGTTGCAATAGAGGCCGGCGATAAGAATAAAACCATTACAGATTTGCGAACAGCACTTAGATTTTTCAGAGATAATTTAATCAAAGCTATTAGGAAGGCAGGAAGAAAGATTGCTCTTTATTCGGGGGGAAAAAAAAGATATAAAAAAGGAGCCTTCATTCTTCTCAGAAAATGTTTTAGCCACCTGAAGTCACTCACAAGGACTTGAAAGGGTGACGGCGTCTTTGCCAGGGAAGAGATCCGTCCCGGAATAGAAAACTTCAAAAGGTGGGTGTTTTGGCACTGCCTTCAAGGAGATACTATTAAGCAGTTCTGACCTCCCCATTTCCATCCTTTTTCTCCTTTTTTTTTTTTTTTTTTTGAAGAAACACTTTTGTGATTCAGGGAACTCGTGAATACTTTGCCGGAACATAAATTTCCCCCAGCGATGTTAGGAACACAAGGAGAGCCTTAATCTGCTAATGAATGAGCTCTGCAAAGTGAGACCGGGCTCCGCTGCCACTTCCAGAGGGATTGAATTGCAGGGAGGAAGCTGGAGGAGAGAGATTTTTAAAAGTCCTTCTGCTTTAGCACAAATAAATAATGCATCAGCACGTCTGGGGTGGCGGCGGGTGAGTCCCTCCCCTGAGGCACTGGGGAGCCCACCCGAAGTTTTTCATGCTCCCAAAACATGGAATAACACTGGTTTGTAGTGACAAGACAATGGGAACGGCTTCAACCTGACAGAGAGTAGGTTAAGATTAAATGTGAGGAAGAAATTCTTCTTTGTGAGGGAGGTGAGGCCCTGGCAGAGGTGGCCCTGAGAAGCTGTGGCTGCCCCATCCCTGGAAATATCCAGGGTCAGGTTGGATGGGGCTTGGAGCAACCTGGGACAGTGGAAGATATCCCTGTCCATGGCAGGTGGTGGAACAGGATGAGCTTTAACATCCCTCCCAACTCCAACCATTCATTGATTCTCCTCTCTGATCCTGTGCTCTTTCAGATAACGATATCCCTTTAATTTAATATCATTATTTTTGACCGGCACTGGCAATTTGGAGCACGGAGTGTCTCCATCTCTCATCCTGACAAATGCACGCTGTAATTCTTTGCCCAAAATGTCACTCTGCCCTGGCAATGCCTGGCCCTCGGAACGAGAAAGATTTCCCGGGGATTAAAACCGGGCCATTACTCTCTGCTTTAAATGCATTCAAGGTTCTGAAAGCTGTATCTGCTCTCCTTCTTTTTGTACGAAAAGTTATTGACTTATCAAGGTTAAAATCCATTCCGTATGGCCCAATAAAACAGGGATATCTCCGCATCCGTGCTGTCATTTGCAGGTCCGTTTTCATGGCAACAGGGCTCTTTTCTGCACATTAAACGGTTCAGTTGTGCAAAGTTCAGACATTACATAAACACAGAGGTAACAACAACAACAAAAAAAAAAATCAATGAGCTCATAGGCATGGAAAGAGGAGATAGCATTGATCGGGGCGCTGTCGATATTTGGGATCGCTGGCTCCTGCCCTGCACACAGCCCTCCCGTGCTGGCAGCAGGGACACAAAGGGATGATGAAGGACACGGAGGGGGAAATGGCACCTTCAGCTCCCTGCCAGCTCCTGCCTGTATTTAATGTCACCAGGGCACAGCAAGGGGCGCAGGGATGCCCACCCACCCCGCTGAGGTTCATTGGTGCCAGTGGTGCTGTTGTCATTCCAGTGGGTCCTTCCCATGGCTGGTTTTGGCTCATGACCCCACTTCCCATTCCCATCGAATCCTTAGAGGTTTCCCCCAGCTCCCAGCTGTTTCCAAATGCAGCGCCCCAGGGGATGGGGGTCTAAGGGGTGACTCCAGGCGAGGACAGGACACACAGGGGACACAAACACTGCCCTGGCAGCACCACACTGGGGACACGGAGTGCTGGTGGGGTGCAGGGTGTTGGGACCAGGGACTTTGATGCTGATGGGAGATGTCAAGATTTTTGCTTCCCAGTCAGAGGAGAGAGAGAGATTCCGGCGTTAAAATGCTTGTTAGAGGAGAGACACCAACATCTGTTGGGAAAGCAAATGGAGAGCAGACTGAGACGGCCAGGGGCAGCCAGGCGTGAAGAGGAGGAGGAGGAGGAGGAGGAAGAAGGAAGGAAGGCAAGAGTGGGGGTCTCTCCAAGCTGCTGCTGTGGCACAGAGGATCTGCTGCCCCTTGCCCTCTGCCAGTGCATGGGCACATTCCTGGATCCCAAATCTCACCAGAGTGAGAGCAGAATTTGCCCACAAAGAAAAACTGGTCCCTTACAGCTCCTTTCTCCTCGGGGTCAGAAGCTCTCCAAGTGCTGGGGCCAGGCTGGGAGAGCTGGATCCAGGGAGCACAGAGGGCATGGAGGGCAGGGGGCAGGCAGCTGATCCAGGCTCAGAAACCTCCTGTTTGGGCAAGCAGCTGTGTCCAGCAGCATCCTCCCTGCTGTCCCCCCTGGTGCCACTGCTCTGGGTGGGCACAGAGGTGGAGCTGGGCAGCATTTGGGGGCAGCTGCCTGAGGTGCTGCAGGGTCAGCAAGGCAGAAGCTCCCGTGCTCTGAGCTTGCTTCCCCCCAGTTTATTTATAGATTCAGCAAGTTATTCAGCTGAAACAAATCCCCATTCCAGCCGTGTCCCGGGGCCAGCGGCGCCTGCGTCCTCTTCCAGTGCATCAGGCTGCATTTTCTGGGGGCACTGGCAGCCCCACAACACCACCCTGGCATCTGCAGGGCCAGGGGGTGGCCTGGGCAGGGTGACAGTCCCCAGGGGGCAGGTGGTGACACAAAAGTCACCCTGAGAGCAAGCCAGGATGGACTGTCCATGGTAGGGGGATCAGAGTGTGGGGGGAGGGGTGGGCTGGATGGGGTGAGGGGCTGGGGTCCACCCTGACCCCCCCATCCCAGCCCCCAGCCCCCTTGACAGTGATGCCAGGAGCGAGTGCTCACTGCCAGCCTGAGTCTATTTTTATTCCCTGCTTAAAAATATCCCAGTCTGGGTCACTGGCACTTGATGGATCATCGTTCCTGTGACTCCCCTCAGGGTCTTCCCAGCTCCAACACAAGGAGCAGAGTCCAGCTTCCTGCAAAAGCCCCCCTCACCCTTCTCATCCTGTAAAAGCACTGAGGGGACACCACAGCCCCCACACACTGTGGGGGCACAGAAATATCCACGTGCTCCCGGGGCTGGAGTGTGATGAGCAGCAGCCCCAGCCCTGCCCCAGCGTGGCCCTGCATCCTGCCAGTGACCCAGAACATCCTGAGGTCACCGTGTCCTCACTCTCTGCTGTCACTGCCCGAGCAAATCCTGTGCCTTTTTCCTCCCTCCTGATGGTGTTTTGTGAAAAATTCAACTTATTTCACCAAAATCTTGGGTGAAAGCCCTTGTGAGCAGAGCGGGAGGCTTAAGGAGGAGCCGATTCCAGCCGGTGGAGCATTTTCTATCCCTGTTAGTCCTGAGGCTCTGATGCCACCCGAGATAAGGTGCTGACTGACAGGTGATTCGGTTTTATCTCACTGTCTCACTGGCAATGTTCCACATCCTGCACGGGGCTGTCCCACAGCCTGTTTGTGCTGGAGTGCTCAAAAGTATCACTGTGTGGAGGCGAGGCCAAGAGGTTTCAGGGGGTCCCCAGGCTCCAGCTGCAGAGGGGACCCTCTGTGGGCAGAGCAATAGTGCCACTCCCAGGAAGAGCTTGCTGGGTGCTGTCCTGTGTCCATCACCTCCTCCCTGCTGGTCCCCAGGGTGCCAGGGCCCATCACAAGGAATTCACCAGCTCCTTGGCAAAGCCTTTTGGCTCTGTGAGTGACCATTTCCTGGAAGAGGACACCATCAGGGCCAGTACTGGGCTTGTTCCTGCCCCATCCCTTGCACGTGGTGCTCCCTACCTCCCTCACACAACAATATTTTATTTCCCTCCCATTGCTCTTTAACCAATTTCCTTCTGCCCCAAAATATTCAATTGGGGTGTTTAACTGCATTTATGGAGCAGTGCTGGGGTGTGCTGCCAGCCTGGGTTACAGGGTGGTCCCTGCCAAGGGGGGCAGCCCCAGGAAGCTGAGCTATGGGAACGAAAGGAGAGCGAGCTGGAGATTCCCAGGAGATCTTCACCTTTAACTTATTTGCTTCTTTCTCCTCCAAATCTGCTGACATTTGGAAACAGGGAATCACTGCAATTTGCTTGTTTCAGCAGGTTCCCCCTCTCCCCTGTGCTACTCCCAGCTTTGCTGGGCTGTCAGCAGCCCCAGCACTATGGAAGGCACCGACTGTGGTGGGAGAAGGAAGGTGACTGATCCCTGAACCTTCCACAGTGGGACAGAGCAGTGCCCAGGGCACCAAGCAACACCCAGCAGCTCCAAGCCATGCCACATGGTAGGACCAGAACCCCTGTCCCCCCCATCAGAGCTGCCAGGAGAGCTGGCACAGCCCCATGGCCTTTCAGCCAGGGAAGCACCCGATTCAATCCTCCTGACAGTCAGGAATTTCAAATGATTTATTAAAAATGTATAGAGCTGGGTTGTCGGTGTCGCTGCTCTGATAAGAGCTTGTCTCCCGTGGCAGCCGCCGGGTTTGTGTTCCCCTCATTCAGCCTGCTCCAGGGGGAAGGATCCTTCCACCTGCATATTAATTTTTGGCACATTGCTGCAGGCAAACCCGTCCAGGTTCCATGAGGTGCTACAGCTGAGCCATGACCTCTGGGAAAGCATCCCTGAGTCCCCTGCCCACACCTCTGCCTCTCCCCTGGCCAGCCTGGCCGAGGCACTGTGGCCAGGACAGCACCAGGCTCAGCTCTTCCTGCTCCCTCTGCCCCCTTTTGGCTCCTCAGGATCTGGGGGTCCCTTCCTGATGACTCACAGCACCCAGGGAAGGTTAATGGAGACAGAGAGAGCACAAGGAACTCCATTCCCACGTGGTGTATTCCAAAGAAGGAGAAATGGGACATCGTGGCAGCTCTGCCATCCATCCATGCCATTCTTGTCCCTGTTACCTGGCACTGGGACCTGCTTGTGTCCTCAGCAGGGTGTGCCCAAGCCTGTTGCCTCCACAGCAGATGATCAATTTAAATCAGGATTTTCTCCTGTTTTTTCAGAAAATTCTTTCTCTTCAGCACCCTGGCTTTCCCTGGAAGCCCAGCTGGCAGCGTTGGGCATCCCCAGCCCTGCTTGGGCTGTGATAGTTCCATGGGACCACCCTCACCATCCTCACCACCCTCACCATGCTCAGCCTGGGGCTGGGGATGAGGCAGCCGGGTCTCGGTGAGTGAAACATCCGTCACCATCAGCATGGCTCTGCCTTTGTGTGACACCAGGACCGTGCAAATCAGGCTCAGTGTGCCCCCGAGCCAGGCTCTGCGTGGAGCTAGCCCCAAAATCCCTCCTGGAAAAGGCACAGCACTCTTGGGCAAGAGCCTTGTTGTTCCAGGATAACGGGAGCCTGGCAGGGCTCCCACGTGAAGGCTGCCAAGCCCAGTGGATTGGCAGGACCACCCCACCTCCTGTGGCATCCTGCTCCCAGATCCCACTCCCAGAACCCTGCTCCCAATATCCATCTTCTGGAAGTCAGCTCCCAGCACCCAGCTTGCAGCACTGTGTCCCCAGGAATGTGCTCCCAGCATCCCACTCCCAGCATTCCTTTTCTCACAGCCCAGTCACGCCACCCCCTCTCCCAGTTTTGAGGCCAATTATGGCTCAGAAACTAGCACGGTGCCCAGGTGTACAACCCCAATTAGGCTTTGCTTAAAACCAATTAACTACCATGATAAGTTTTCCATTTCGGAGCAGGTTTCCATGGGACAGCCACTGTCCTGCTGGGCCTCTCAGAGCTGGGTGCCAGCACAGCTGCCAAAGCCTGGGGCTGCCCTTGTGTGGGGGGGACACTCCTGACCCCACCTCGTCACCCTGGGGTGGCTTCCCAGCCCTGAATCCCTGTGGATGGTGCTGAGCAGCAGGGGGATCCCTGTCCCACCCCTGGAGACACATGGGGACACCCACATTGGGCTGACGGCTGTGAAGGGGTGCTGGAGGCCGTGGCTCCTGCTGCATCCCACAGCAGTGGGGATCCCATGGGAATGGGGAGGAGGTGGCAGCTCTGGATGGTGCCGGACATCTCCGGGCTCTGGGGCCGGGGGGCCCCGCGCTTGGCTGAGCTTTCCGTGCGCTGCCAGTGCCCTCCTGCCGCGGGCTTTGATCCGCACGGCCAAAGAGCAAAGGCAGCGCCTTTGTGCGCCGGGAGCTTTGAAGTCTCCCAAAATGGGGCACAGGGGAATGACTGGCCCCTCTCTGCCGGCCCAGCCCCACTTTCACTCCCGTTTTATTTCCTTCTTCCCAATTAGGAGCCACCTCCGGCAATAAAACCTGTAAACTTTCCCTGGCTGGGGCTGGGGACTGTCACACCTCACAGAACCCCCTGGGGGTCCCAAAGCGCTCCCTCCCACCCTCTGTGGTCACACTGATGTGTTCCCCCAGCACAGGACTTCAAATGACTTCCCCTGCTCCGGGAGGCAACAGGCAGGTCCTGCCCAGCGGGTGACACTAATTATCTCTGTCCTTAATTCTCATCCCGTTTTTAATTTCCCATTCCAAAAGCAGGCACAAGGAGCGGCTCTTTTCCAACCCCCCCTTTCCCTTTCGGTGGCTCTGCTGAGCCCGGGAGGTTGAGCGGAGCCCGGTGGGGACGTGCGAGCCTGGGTTTTTTTGTGAGAAAAATGCGCA
Source organism: Serinus canaria (assembly GCF_022539315.1). Taxonomy (NCBI): domain Eukaryota; kingdom Metazoa; phylum Chordata; class Aves; order Passeriformes; family Fringillidae; genus Serinus; species Serinus canaria. The sequence goes on from NC_066329.1 coordinate 9,830,742, forward strand.
TTGATCATTTCTGGGAATCAGGCTGTGTTTTTTACTCTGAAGCATCCATTATACACAGCTGCTTAATTGACGAGCGCTGCCGAGTCACCTCGGCTGCTGGAGTAAAACAGCCTAAAAGCTCCAGCGCAGAGGAAGTCCGCGCTTTATAAATTGATTCAGTGGGAGAGAGAGAGAGCGAGTGAAAAAAAACATTAATTACAGATGCTTCTGTGGGCACTGTTTTATGGCAGCGAGACCAGGATGTGGGCAATTCTCCTAAATGTGCTGATTAGACAGCACTTCATGTCTGGGAGCACATTAAATGGGCTCTGTAAAGCTATTAAAGATGCAGCGCCATAAAGAATTGACAAGAGCGAGCGGCAGCGGCGCAGCTCCGGGTTCCTGCAGGGCTCCAGCTCAGCTCCTACCCCACTCCTGCCTATTCCTGCCCCGGCCTCTTGCCCCACTCCTGCCCCATTCCTGTCCCGGGCCCCTTCTCAGTTCCTGCCCCACTCCCATCCTGGGTTCCTGCCCAGCTTCTGGGAACTCCTGCTGTCCAGAGGACAGACCCCCTGAGACCAAACAGGATGAAAGTCAGGGGGCTTTGGGTGCTGCTCTGGCTTCACCCCCAGCCTTTGCCCACCCTGGGAGGGGGCAGGATCCAGGGAGGAAGGAGCCATCCCTGTTGTGGCTCCAGGATCTGCTCCTGGCAGGCCGGAGTGACCCCAGCGCCGTGGGCGCGGGGCCGGCCGGGCGTGCGATGTTAACACAGCTCAAATCAATTTGTCAGGACACAGCTCACCAATTAGCACTGCTGGGATTATTACTCATTTGCGCACTGCAGGTTTCAGGGAATTAATCAAGGGCTCATGGGTAGCTGGGACAGCCGGGGAGGGAAGGGTGATGGCTGCACCCAGCACAGCTGATGGTGCCTGGAGTCATGCTGGAGGTGTCCGGTGTTTCCCTAGAACCAGGTCGATTTGGCCCTTGGAGAACACCCCAAAATTACAACTATCCCCTTCCCTGGAGCCCCACATCCCCACCCATATCCCAGTGGCACCAGCTCCTGGCTGTGGTGGGACATGGAGTGGAAAGAAGTGAGCCCAAGGCAAAATGACACTTCCCACATCATCCCAGGGAGGTGACACTGAACAGTGTCACCCAGCCACACCTGGCTTGGAGAGCTAGCAGGGCCCTGGTCCTGGCATGGCAGTGGGGGTACTGAGGGAAGTAGGTGCTGCTGCCAGGGGTTTTTGGCACCAAATGGGTCACCTAGGCAAGATTGTGAACAGGAATGGAGTCACAACCTGTGAGTAAACAGGACAGGAATTCACAACCTGGGCTATCAACTACAACAGTGTGGGCTGAGCTGTTCACTGCTGGATCCCACTCTCCAGCACAGGGATACCCACATTCCCAAGGCCCCTGCCCCTGCCCTGCTCAGGGGGACACTGGATCCAGGTGCCCTGGGGGTTCCCCCAGCCCTGGCCTGGCTGGGGCTGCCTGGCTGTGAATGCCAAAGGGAGCTGGGAGTTGTGTGCAGTGCCAGCTCCAGCCGCCGTCCCTCTGATGGATAATCGATCCCTCCGAGCCGGGGAGAGACACCCTGTCCAAACGCATCAGCCTTGAAATGCCAACCTCCCTAATGCGATTTTACAATCTCCTATAATCAAGTGGCAGCAAAACTTCCCCTTCCCCGGGCTCCCCTCCCGTCACAGGACACATGGATTGAGGCTGCATCCCCCCAGAGCCGTGCTCTCCATGGGGGTCAGCTCCCCTCTGGGATGAGACGTGGCCTCAGGGTGCCAGGGGCAACCTTCTGCCAGCTCCCAGGACTGATGAACTTCTGCCCCAAAATATGGCCATGCTGATCCACAGCCATCCCAAATCCACCTCTCTGGGGTCCCTGCAGCTGGGTGAGCACCCCTTGCCTTCCCAGCCCCCCCAAATTACAAATGAAGCCCCAAGCAGTGCCATGGGTATTAATACCCCACCACAGGCTCCACAACCTCTCCCAGGGCCCAGGGGAAGGTGCAGAGCTCTCAGACCTGAGATCCCAACACCTTTTTTTGTGGGAACAAAGCCACAGCAGCCCCTTGACCCCGTGTAAAGCCCAAAGTCAGGCTGGGGGCTGCAGGGGGGTCTGGCAGGACCGTGAGGCTGAGCCTGCTGGGAACCCCAGCACAGCTCAAGGTTAGTGCCAGTAATTAAGGGCTGGGATTTGCATGCAGCAAATGACTCCAGCTAATTGCAGGTTTAAAAGGAAAATGATCGGAGAGAGGATTGTTTGCAAAATTGGGGCACGGCGGAGGAAGGGAGGTGGAGGAAGGGATGCTCTGCTCGGCTCTGGAGGTCACCAGGCTGGCTGAGCCATCACTGCTGGGGACAGCATACCTGGGCAGGAGCTGGCAGTGCCACGGCGGCCCCGCAGGGTTGGACTGCCAGGTCAATGAGCCCCGAGGGATGCAGAGTGACCCCCAGCTCTAGAGCTGCTCCTTTCAGGGCCCCCCAGCCCCAGGCCTGGCTTCCAGACCCCCCACACGTGGGCAGAGCGTGGCACTGTGGCTGCTGGGCCACCGCCAACTTGCACCCCACCCCCCAAAAAAAATAGTTACAAATGCCAAGGTGCTGAATTGATTCATTTAATTTTCCCTTCTCATTTGATCAAGAGCAGGGTGACATTTGGCAAAAGTTGCTGATGAGGGATTGAATGATTAATTGTCATGACAACCATTCCTGGTTAATGACAGGGATGAGATTGTGCCGGCATAAAAGCCGGAGAGTGGCCTTGAGTGCCACGGTGCTAAATTACCAGGCATGTCACTGTTTGTGCTTTTGGTAAAACGTGGCCATGCGTTTCTAATGAGAGGTTAACTGTGTCCCCAAAGTAATTACAACTGATTGAAGAGGTAGTTAGTAATTAGAGGATTAACTGTAATGAGTCTCACCTGCAGCTGTTGCCATAGTTACAGTATTTTAGATGATCGGAGTTAAAATAGGACGAGGTGCTGGCAGAGGTGGTTCTGCCCCTTGGGGCACCCTGGGGACTTGGGTGGGCTGGTGCCCCCCACCCCCGCACCGACTGCCCCATGGGGTGTCCCATGGGCTAGGCTGGGCATGGAACTGCCAGGGAATCCCATCCCAAAGCCCAGGATGCCGGAGCAGAGCATCCCCCACAGCCCTGCCAACCCTGGGCACTGGTGTGGAGCAGCAGGTGGGAGCCCCAGGGCTGGCTCTGCCAGCAGGAGATTTCCAAGGGCAGGAAAGTCACCAAAAAAGCTCAAATCCTCAAATTCTGACAGCCAGGGCTGGGTCTCTCTGGGAGCTGGGAAGGGGGGAGCACAAGCAGGGGCGGGGATGTTCCCAGAGCATCTCTGGCTTCCTCCAGGGTCCCTGAGCTCTGACTGCACCAAAGTTCCTCCTCCACTGCCCAACCTGAGCTTGTTCCAACTCTCCTGATTCTCTGCTTCCATGGCTGACAATTTACAGGCCCATGTAAAACCTCCAAGTACAGTATCTTTAATTATTCCATCCATAAATGATAAGAGCCATTCATTTCAGGGCTCTCATTACGAATTTATACCCCTGTTTAATGTGCTCACTAGCAGCAGACATCCCACAGCTCTCAGAGAAATATTGAACAATCCTTTCTGGAAGAGCCAAGTGGATACCAACGGATCTATTTTGGACTTGGGAAGAGAGATGGGCAATGCAGGGGGGATTGGCCTTTAAAATCAAGAGTGAGCTCCTCGCCCCAGGGAGGTTTGGGGGCTCCAAGGTGGCTCAAAGCTTTTTATCCAGGTGCTTCCCAAGTGGAATTCTGCTGGGTTTTTTTTTGTTTTTTTTCTTTTTTTTCTGGATGTGCTGATGATTGAAAGTGAGCTTAATTTTGATAGAAGTATAAAAATAGAGCTCCATATTTATATATATGACTATAACTACAGGGAGGCTTTTGCAAAGGCTTAACTTGAAATTAAAAAAAAAAACAAAAAAAAACCCAAAAAACCAGAGAAATCCCAAATATTCACATTTCCAAGCAAATACCCTGAGTTGCTTTGACCTTTCATTATTTTTTCCTGGATTATTTTCCAATACAAAATCTCTGTGCTCCCAGGTTGGAATCAACCCTTCCTACACCGTTTGCCTTTGGGAGCTGCCACCTCTGTAGTTTCTTTTCCACAGGGACAGGGTGTTCCAAGTGCATTTGCCCAGTTTTCAGTTCCCCAGGATTTCAAAGCGTTTCCCCTCCTGTCCTGTCCTGCTGGTGATGTCCTGAGTCCCACAGGTGGGACCACAGTGATGGGGAAAAGGAGAGGGCATCATCCCAGCACCACATCCATCAGCCACACTGGTGTTTTCCAGCCATCAGTGATGGAATCATGGAATCCCAGACTGGTTTGGGTGGGAAGGGACCTTAAAGCTCATCCAGTTCCACCCCCTGCCATGGGCTGGGACACCTTGCACTAGACCAGGTTGTTTCAAGCTTATCTCCAAACTTTGGGCCAGGATATGTCTTCATGGAGACTTTCAAATCACTTCTGCAAAGCCTGGAGAGAAAACTCACTGTGTCTGCTCTAAATTGGCAAAAAACCCCAAATGTAACATAATTAATGGGAATATTGGCTCTCAGGTCTTGGGGTTTTATCAACAAATCTTAAATTTAGAAGCTGCTAGGGCTCTTTTAAAGAGGAATTAATCGGAGGTGCTGTAATTGCCCACGAGGAGTAGCCACTGTGAGAGATAAGCTCGTAATGAGCTGTCACTGCCAGGTGGCTTTGGAGTATGAACACCCAAATTAATAAACAGGGATAATTGGAAGGAATCAGGAAGCCTTGCTGGTCCCTGCAATCCCTGCTGGAGCTGGAGGTCACTGGGTGTGATGATGGATGGAATGGGATGGAATGGGATGGATGGATGGATGGATGGATGGATGGATGGATGGATGGATGGATGGATGGATGGATGGATGGATGGATGGATGGATGGATGGATGGATGGATGGATGGATGGATGGATGGATGGATGGATGGATGGATGGATGGATGGACGGACGGGGAGCTCTCCAGGTGGGATGTTCCCTGGAGGGGATGGTCCCTGGCTATGGTGCCTGGTGGGTGGGATGCAGGCCAGATGCAAAGCCTGATGTTTGGGATGCTCAGTGGATGGGATGTCCAACTGAATGGGATGCTCAGTGAATGGGATGCTCACCAGGTAGGATGGGATACCCAGTGGGTAGGACACGCCCTGGATGAGCTGCTCTCCAGACAGGACAGCCACTGGATGTGATTCTCCCACACGACACATGGAATGCTCACCAGGTTCTCCCTGGACACCATGGGATGCAGTGTGCCCTGCTCCCCTCCCCTTCCAGCCCAGCTCCCACCCCTGCCCTGGGCTGAGCACCCAGCACCCAAAGCATCCCAGCCACGCCAGCTCCACTTTCCACTGAAATTAAAAATATAACTCATGGAAGCCCTTCCACTTGTGCTGGGCTCAGAAAACACCAGGCTCCCTCCCCCTCCTTTTTAATAACATCCAAACTGTGGAGCTAAACTACTTGACAGAGGCCTTTAAATATGTGCAAATATATATTTGGACTCAGTCGTTTTTTTTTTTTCCCTTTTCCCGGAGGCTCTTCCATTAGGTAATATTTGTTGCCAACATTAATTTCATTAGATTTTCATGGCATTTTAATAGGAGCCCCGGTGGTTTTTTGCATATATTAGCATGCGGGAGGAAGGAGAGTCACCAAATTAGAGTAAAAAAAAAATCTGGTGTAGAGGCAGCGAAGGGAAATTCCTGGGAGTGGGGGAGAAGGGGAGCCGTGGCATTCCAGGTCTGGCATTCCAGGTCTGGCTCTTTCCTGTCGGCTCCAGAACCTGCCAGCCCTTAATGAAGATATTTCCACCCTGATTGTCAGCGGCGAGCGGAGCCTGATTAGAGCCCGAACCCGCGTGGAAGAGCTCGCAAATTAAGTACGTGTTGATTATGCAAACTCGATCCCGGGTTTATCCCTCATAAATAAGGCATGAGCCTGGCCCGGCTCTCCGAGGGCGATATTTATTGTATGCAAATCGGGCACGGGGCTGGGAGGAGAAGTAATCAACTGTTTATCAGGCGGGGACTGCCAGGAGCTTGGGAATAATCACCCGGGAAGGGCTGGGATGGGTGGAGGAGGAGGTGGGATGGGGGCGGACAGGGTGGCACCGACAGGTGACCGAAATGCCCGCGGGCACCTACCTGGCACCGAGCCTGGGGGCTGCAGGGGCAGGATTGTGAGGTGGACAGGGGTATTTTGATGTTTAAAGGGATATTTTGGGGTGTATAGGGCTATTTCGGGAGGTATAGAGGTATTTTGGGGTGTATAAACTGGCACAGATCCGGGGGTCTGCAGGGAGGGATTTTAGGGTGGACATGAAGATTTTGGTGTCTAAAGGGATATTTTAGGGTTTACAAGAGTATTTTACTCTGCATGGGGATATTTTACTGTCTGCAGGGGTATTTTGGGGTGCAGGGGAGTATTTCAGGGTGTACAGGAATATTTTTAGGTGTATTTTAGGGTGCCTAGGGATCTTTTGGGGTGCATAGGAATATCTGGTGTGTATGGAAGTATTTTACTCTGCACAGGAGTATTTTGGTATATATAGGTGTATTTTAGGATACAAACAGGTATTTTAGAGAGCACAGGACACTTTTGACATGCACAGGGGTATTTCAGTGTGTTACAGGTGCATTTTAGGGTGTGTAGGGGTATTTTACTCAGCACAGGGCCATTTCATCACCCACAGGTGCCTGTTTCTGTGCTCAGCTCTGCTCCATTCCATGCCATGCAATTCCCAGGAGCTGGGCTCCAGAATGTCCAGCACCTCCAGATCTCCCATGAGCTTCCAGCAGAATGAAAAATGACATTTAAAGTTTTTAGAAAAACCAGCCCTGGCAGCCTGTGTGGTCCTGCCCAGCGGTGCCCCTTCAGGGAGCTCTGGCAAGGAACCTGTGATGATGATAAATGCATCCAGGGCGGGTTTTTCTTTTTTTTTTTTTCCTTTTTTTTCCCTTTCCCCCCCACATCATTTTATAGGAAATACATGTTGGAAATGAAATTGAAATGAAAATGAATAAATATTTCATAGAATACAATTACCGTGGCTCAGGACCAAGACAACTGCAGCAGCTCCTGCTGCACACAGCACGTTTGCAATTCAGTGGCAAAGAATTGCTCTCTGGGCTTTTAATCTGCTTTTTTGCCAACACAAATAATCCCCCCAGCCCCCAGCAGGGAGGTGCCCATGGCAAAGCCTGGATCCAGGCATTCCCCACCACCCCAGGGGCAACTTGGGTGTATGCTGGATTTGCCACACCATTAAAAAAAGTCAAGTTGAATTCAATCCTTCTCCATAAAAGTGAAAAAGAGTGAAAACCCAGCAGGGAACAGCCTGGAAGGGCTCAGCTTCAATAAAAGGTGACTTGGTGTCTGCCCTCTCCCTGCTGCTGCAGCTCCCGCGGAGCCAGGGACAAACATCCCGAGCTCTGGGACATGGCGTGGTTTCCAGCCACCACCAGTCAATGGAGAAGAAAAAAAGCTTTTTTTCTGGAGCACAGCGGGAAGTGGAGGATTTATGGGAAACAATTTGGTGGCGAGAGTTGGGTTTGTTTGTTTGCTTTGGCGGCCGGGGCTGTGACAGCAGCTGGGGCTCTTCCCGAGGGATCCTGTTGGGATATCCCAACTTCTCACCAGTGGATGCCCAAGCCAGGGCTGGCTGGCACTTCCTAGATCGCCAGATTTTACGTTTTGATTTCAGGGTTTACCCCAGAACCCTGGGTTTCTCCCCTGAAGATTCCCTCCCAGGTGTGTCAGTCACCTCTCCTTTCCCCTCCCAGCACTGTCTGTCAGTCCTGGAATTCCAGAAGGGCCTCGAGTGATTGGGCAGATTCAAAAGATGCCCTCTATCTCCGGGGGGCACTGGACCATCCAGGTGTCCTTTGTCCCTTGAGACCTCCCCTCCTGTACCTGGTTGGTGGCTCCCTGCCCCTTCCCTGCCCTCTCCCCGGGGTTAAAAGGAGCAGCACCCATGTGGGTCAGGAGTTCTGTTGGAGCTGGGGCTGGGTTCAGAGGCTGTGGGCCAGAATAAAAACTCTGGATCCAAACCCTCCATCAGAACCGACTCCTTTCCTTCCCCATCGCCCTAAAGCTTCTCCACAGAGGGAAACCTGAGGAGAGTCCCTCCAGGGGAGGAAGCTCCATCCCACCACCTCCAGAGCTCCTGCAGGCCTGGACTTGTTCCCACGTGCCCAGCTACAGCACCCAGCCAGCCCAAAGTGTCTGTGGGGTGAAACACCACCCACCCGTGGCCAAAAGTGTCTGTGGGTGAAACACCACACACCCATGGCCAAAAGTGTCTGTGGGGTGAAACACCACCCAGCCATGGCCAAAAGTGTCTGTGGGGTGAAACACCACCCAGCCATGGCCAAAAGTGTCTGTGGGGTGAAACACCACCCAGCCATGGTCAAAAGTGTCTGTGGGGTGAAACACCACCCAGCCAGCCAAAAGTGTCCCTGGGGTGAAACACCACCCAGCCATGGCCAAAAGTGTCTGTGGGTGAAACACCACACACCCATGGCCAAAAGTGTCTGTGGGGTGAAACACCACCCACCCGTGGCCAAAAGTGTCTGTGGGTGAAACACCACCCACCCGTGGCCAAAAGTGTCTGTGGGGTGAAACACCACCCAGCCATGGCCAAAAGTGTCCCTGGGGTGAAACACCACCCAGCCATGGCCAAAAGTGTCTGTGGGGTGAAACACCACAGTTGCCGCTATTTGGTTCAGCACCAAGGACCAGACAAGCTCAGGCACGTCCCGTCCGGCTGCATTGGTAATATTCCAATAGCCAGGAGCATCCTCCTCCCTCTCCCGGGGGGACAGTCGGTGCTGTCACCCTGAGGGGACGCTTTGCCCGGGAATTCTCCCCATCCTCCCCATCCCAGGCCTTCAAACCCAAGGAGAAGAGCACAACCCCCGCACAACCCCCGCACCCATCCCCAGTCCAGCCCCCCCGAGCTCCCGGTGGGGCTTTGATGCCGGCGGCGGCGGGAGGCGGGCGGGAGCGCGGGGCCGCGGCGCCGCTTTGAACAGGAATTACAGGGAAAACTCAACAAAATGGCACAGCCGCGGCGGCGGCGTCGTGTTCTCCCAAAGCAGGAATAAAACAGACGCGCAGACGGTGCTTTGCAAACAATTTAATTTGCCTGATGCTTTGATATAGATGAGGATGCAGCGAGGCGGGCGCGGGGAGAGATGAAACGCGCTGTCGGAGGGAGGGGGGGCTGCGCCGTGTGAGATGTGCCGAGCACCGTGAGAGATGTGAGATGTGCCCATGAGAGATGTGCCCGTGTGAGGCGTGCCCCTATGAGGTGTGCCCTGCACGGTGTGAGAGGTGACAGCGGTGGCCAAAAGTGCCAGCTCTGCCCATCTCCAACCTGCTGAAGTGACCACAAGCTCCTGCAGGACTGGAGCATCATGTGGTGCAGGGACACCACTCCAGTGCCACTCAGGGACATCCAGGGCCACTCAGGGACATCCAGTGCTGTTCAGGGACACTCTCTATGGCCGGGGCAATGTGAGATCCAGGCTGTGACAGCAGCCAGGGCTGAGGGAGGTGCAAAACCTCATATCCTGTTGGGATATCCAAATATCTCCAGCTCTGAGGGGACATGAGCCAGTGTCACCCAGCCCTGCCCGATGCCCACACCGGGCTGGGTCTGTGAGAAACCTCCACCTCCCACCTCCTGCCATCAATGCCAGGGTGACTCCAAGCTCCTGCAGGACCAGCACTGCACCGTGAGCATCACGTGCTGGAACACAGGTGACACTCAGGGACACCCTGGGTGCCACCCAGCCCTGCCCGACGCCCACGCCGGGCTGGGGCTGTGGGAAACCTCCACCCCCAGCAGCTGAAGAGGCAGGGCTGGGAGCGTGTGAGGAGCACTGCTGTCAGATATGGGGCACGCTGAAATATTAATGGAACTAACATTTCAATTACCTTTTATCTGTACAGGCTCAGGCTGCGGCGAGGGGGTTGGGGCGGGCCCCCCCCCGCGGGCTGTCACCCAGACATTCATGCTGTGCTGGTTCTTTTTATTGGTTTTCATCACTTTTGACATTGCCAACAATGAACCTTGAAGTAAATTTTCAGTAGTGACTGTGTCAGTGGAAAACCGTCTCCCTGTCATTTTTCTAAATTAGGCAATGACTCCAGTCCTTGGGGCTGGGGTGGGAGGGGGAGTGGTGGGGCTGAGAAGGAGGAAGAGGTGGCCATGGGGAGCCTCCTCCAGGCCCCCCCAGCCCCCAGCAGGACAGGGAGACTGCCACGTCCTGCAGACACCCCTCACCTCCCTCCTGACACTGCCAAACCTGCCCTGAGCTGCCCGGGCGCCTGATGTGCCCTGAGCTGTGCCCAGATGGGCCCTGAGCTCCTGATGCTGCAAAACTTGCCCTGAGCAGCACCAGATGTGCCCTGGGGCAGGGCCAGCAGCAGAGCCACGGTCCAGCCACCCACCCTGGCCCCCCATGGCACCTGTGACCCCTTCTCACCGTGCCAGCAGGCTCCAGCCATCGGGCACCCCGTACCCTGGTAGTGCCACCCTGTGTGACAGCCCTCCTCAATCCAGGGCTGGCTCCCAGCATTTCCTTGCCTTTGCCTGGTCCTGGGAGCACTCAGGACTGCAATGCCTCCTCTCCACCCCCACCCATCCCACCCCACACCCCTCGGTGGTGCCAGGATCATCCTTCAGCCTGGCAGAGCCCTGGCACATGGGCACACCTCACCTCTGCTCCGCCGCGGCCCCTCCTCGCCCCGGGGGGGGAACTGAGCAGAACTTTAATTTTAATGTTCATTGAGCATGTAAAGGGGAAAAAAAAATCAATTTAATAACCTCTCTTCACAAACAGTGCCTGGAGGCTGCTCGGCACACGCGGCCCCGGGAACTTCACAAAGTCTTTTGTGCCGTTTTTTATGGCGGGGATTAAACGGAGCCGAGAGAGGGAGCAGCTCTGGCGTTCCCGAGGGGAGCTGGGGCGGCTCCAGCCCCACATTGGCGGCTCCAGGTCCTGGAGATGAAGCCAAGAGGGCGCAGAGGGCTGTGAGGACTCATATACATCACCGGGAAAAACTCCTCCCTTGGTTTTTCCAAAAAGAAATGCTGCCCCTCCATCACCCACTCCCCAAAAGCAGCTTCAGGGGACCCCGAGAGTGGGGCAGGAGTGGGGGGCTCTGGCTGGGCACCCAGGGAAGGATTTTTTTATCGAGTTCAATGTGATTCCTGGAGAAATCATTCAGCAAATGCAGCTCGATGCAGGGCAGGAGCTCTGGAGCTGTGGTGGGAGCAGTTTGCTTCCCAAAATCCAGCTCCAGAGCCGTGATGGAGTGATGGGCACCATCCCCATCCCTGCAGCACCGTCCCCACCTGCACAGAAACAAGTGTTTGCCATCAGCTTTTGATTACAGCCTCCTTGTCTGCAAGTTTCAGCATGGTTACAAATCCCAGTGTTATTCAAATTGCATCAATTATTCAATTCCTGTTGCTGGGAGGGTGATGGGAAGGTGGCTGGCGCTGAGCAGCACCCACCCAGCCTCCTTGGAGCGATTTCTGATTCCCACGGGATCCCTTTGATCCCGTTAACCTGTGCCTTTGGCTCCTGTGGGATCAGAGAACTGCTCCAGAACCACTTGCAAGTTCATATCCAGAGGCAATTTGCAGTGGGAATAATTTGAATAAACTTTCTGTTGACTTTGTGAGCAATTTCCCCAGCCCGGCACCTGGCACCCACCTCGTACTGGGCTTCAACAGGAGAGGGGGAGAGATGCCAGGGTCCTGTTCCCCCCTATCCCATCCCCGTTCCAGCCCCAGGGCAGGGAGGTGCTCCAAAATCACTTCCAGGGGGAAAATCCACCCCCAGCACCGCCAGAGTCTTGGCCCCAAGTGCCACCAGTACAGGGATGTCACCACCAGCCCTGCCGTGCCACACCCTCCCGCCCCGTTTGTGCCCGGCCGGGTGTCACACAGACACAGAATTGTCGCTGTCATCACCCATCCTGCCCCAGGAGGTGTCCCTGGGATTTATGGCACTGCCCCAGGCCCTGCTTGTCCCTGGGCCCGGCTCTGGGGACACCGGGCCTGTCCCTGTGGGGACTCTGGGTGCTGCCAGCTTTTCCTGCGGGCTGCTGGGGGCCAATAAATCACATTTCTGGGGGTGCTGCTAAAAAGGGGGCTCAGGGCTCCTCTGGGGTGAGCCTGCTGCAGCATTCCCGGGAGAGGAACAATCCCGGATTCTGTGCATCCCCCCCTCCTCACTGCCTCTATTCTCAAGGCTGAGATTCCCGGTGGGATTGAGGAGGAATAGGAGGGAATGCTCTGGGGAGCTGCGAGCTCCAATGTTCACCCAAAGGACCCACAGAGGCTGAAATATCCCCTTGATACTCCAGACTCTGCTCTGCACACCCCCCACTTCATTTTATTCTTCTGGAGGAAGCCAGAGGCAGGTTTTGCCTGAGATCTCCAATATTGGTTCTTTCCCACTGGGAAATTGTATAAAATTCCAGAGAAAACGCCACAGACCCAGAGCTGCTCAGAAATTGCCTCAGTTAAATGAAATCGAAATAAAATCAGAGACGTGGATGACATGCAAAGGTGGGGGATGGCACACGGGTCCCCCTCCACCCCCTCCCTCCCTGCTCCATCCCCATCCCACCCCAGCATCCCGACCCCGCTCCTGCCACCCCTGTGTCGCTGCCTCCCCTCAAATGGGGGCCCAGATTTCTTTGCTTTCGGTGACTTTTTCCAGGCACGAGGATGATTAACACATCAAAAGGCTGTTTTGCTTTGCTTAACAATATTATCTGCTTAACTGCCCCGTTAATTGAATCAGGCAGCGTTTGTTTGTGCAGGGGGAGTCACCCCAACAAATCTATTTTATTTTGATGACTTTTGTGTCCTATTAGTGGTTTTTAATGCTGGCTCTGCCTCGAAGCAGAGCTGGGCAAGGAAAAGCAGGATGGACGTGCAGCAATCCCAGTGTTTTATCCATGAAATCCTGGCTGCTGGATTCTCTCCAGCACCTGAGGGTGAGGCTGGCACAAGGGGCAGGGATGGGACCCTCAGGGAGGACAGAGCCATCCCTGCTGCCCTGCAAGTGCCAGGTGAGCTCCCCATGTGCCCTGAGTGTCCCCAATCCCTCAATCCAGGCAGATTCAGTCCCTGTGCCAGGTGTCAAAATCCTTCCTGCCTCCGCAGCTGGCAGATCTCCCTCCAGGGCCCGGAGCAGGGACAGGGACAGCGTCACACCTGGGGACCCCTCACAGGGGGACCACAGGGATGGCTGGGAGTGGGCTGGGTGCTCTGCAACCCCACTTGGTGTCCCAGTGTCCCAGTCCCCTGCAAACCCCCATCTCAGGGTGGAAATCAAACTTAGCCAGACTGGAAGAACGGCCCCGGGGGTCCCCCCAAAGCACCCACTGAGGTTTCCCCCCCGGGCCTCTGAGACCCCCCTGGAGCCCCCCCGGCCCGTTCTCCCCCTCCCCTCCCAGGCTCCTACGCCTGAACTGCACGAAATCAGATTAAGGGCAGCAGACAAAGCCCCGCGCAGGAACAAACACGGCGGGGCGGGAAGGGCCCCCGGAATGCGGGGCCGGGGCCGGGAACCGAGCCCCGTGTCCCCCGCAGGGTCCCTGTCCCACACCGGGGGACACAGGGACATCCCCCAGATGGACGCGGAGTCTCCCGGAGCGCCCGGAGGCTTTCCAGACCCTCAGGAGATGCGGGGATGTCTCAGGGATGATGGGGACACGTGAGGGCAGCTGGGGACAGTGACCCCGGGGCAGACCCGGGGTTTTGTCCTTCCACTGCAGCCGGGGCCGCCACATCCTTGCTCCCTTTTCCTCGGGGTCCCGGTGTTCCAGCCGGACTGGGCTGGGACAGGCGGGGGACAGGTTGGGGACAGGCTGGGTGATGCTGGGAGCGGAGGAGACGGAATCGCTGGAGAATCCAGACAGCAAATAATCTGGCTCTGAAAAGAGCTGCTGATGGCTCATTAGCAACTTTGAAAAGCATCCGGTGAAAAAGCCTCTGCCCTTGTGCTGGGGGGTTTCTGCTCATTCCTCCTCTTGTCCTTGATTAATAAGGACATTTGCATGTAAATTGGCTCCTGGATCCTTCCCAGCGGTGCCGGCTCGGGTCTGGCCCCACCTGAGGCTCTCCCAGTCTGCACCCACTGCCCTGGGAAGGTCTGGCACAGCACGGCTTTGTCCAGGATGGCACACGGAGCTGGGACACGAATCTCTCCTCTGCTCTGCAGAAACCGGCTTGAGTCACCAATGCCTGCAGGGCTGGGACACGGGAAAGGGAGGGGACATGGGACAGGGATGGAGGGCAGGAACATGCAGCTGGGAAACACGGTTGGGACATGGAGCTGGGACACAGGACAAGGACAGAGAGCTGGGATGTGGAATGGGGACACAGAACAGTGAGAGGGAGCAGGGACAGAGTGTGGGGACTCAGGGTCCCCTGGGGGAACCGCCAGCCCAGCAGTGCCTGGATTCCTGCTGCTGCTGCCCAGCCGTGTGAGCAGCTCTGCTGTGGATCCTACAAAGGCTTTTCCAGTTGGAAGTCGCTCCCTCTCCCACCCGCAATCCCCTGGGATGGCATTTTCCAAAACAAATATTTGCTGGATGCATATGGGGAAGTGCCTCTCTGCCTGTTTGATGGCTGTTCCCACATCGTGTCGTTTTAAAAGGCAACTTTTTGTTCATGGAAATCACTGCCTGGCTCCTCCCTCTCCTCTCTCCCACATTCATCGGATGAGGGGCAGGACAGAGGGGACAGGCCATGTGCCACCAGCGCTGCCCACGTGCCACTGCTGCTGCCACTTTCAGAGCAGTGGTGTGATGAGGAGCAGAAACGACCCTGACTGTGGGAAGGTGGCACAGGGAGCAAAGCTCAACCATGTCAGGGAAAGGGGACAGTGGGGACAGGGGTGTCCCCTGCACCCTCCCGTTGGGTACAGCCAGACCCCCACGGCAGGAGCTGCTCCTCCAGGGTCCTGCAGAGCTGGAGGGGGTCCCACACCCCCAGAAGGCACAGCCAGGCTCCATCTGCACCCTGACCCAGCCTCGGGGACCCCAACACCCATCAGGGCCCGCGAGGGGCCGTGGAGCCACCAACCGTGTGACAGCAGTGCCAATTGGGACTGGAGGCAAATCCACAGGAGAAGGGCACTATTTCTAGCTGGGCACAGAGTGCCACCGCCACTGCTGTCACTGTCACCGCCTGCCAGCCCCTGGGCGATGGATGGAGGGGGCCGGCTCCGCTCCGGGCGCGGCGCCGCGGGGATGGCCCGGAGCCAGCGCTGCCACCGCTTGCTCGGGTGACGCTGATTTCCCAAACACGGGACGACGCTCCCCCGGCACAGCGAATTCCCCAGCCCCCGCTAATCAGCAGCCAGCGCTTAATTGGCACATTTCTGCCTGGCTGGGGTCTCTGCCAAGGAGGGAACCTCGGCGCTGCCGGCAGCCGTGGCCTCCCGTGCCCTCGGTGGGGACAGAGAGAGGACAAACCGGGATGACCGCGGCCACCCAGGGCGGCTTGGCTCGACCACATCCCTCAGCCTTGGATGCTCCCGTGCCAGTGGCAGCACCGTGTCCCCCCGAGCAGCCGTGCTGCGGCAGGGGTGACGCCGGTGACGCCGGCGGTGGCGCTGGCGCGAGCCCCCGGTTGTGTCGCTCCCAACCTGCCAGCGCGAATCAAAGGAGCTGCCACGCACGCCGCAGCCCTTTCTTCTCATATCACTCACACCACTGCCACGCTGCATTGTGACAATGGGGTGTAATTAAGGTGTCAGCATATCATTTAGCCTTT
The DNA here is from genome assembly GCF_022539315.1 of Serinus canaria. NCBI lineage: Eukaryota > Metazoa > Chordata > Aves > Passeriformes > Fringillidae > Serinus > Serinus canaria. The sequence goes on from NC_066329.1 coordinate 9,846,626, forward strand.
TCAATATAAAACCGGGAGAGAGACAGGCTGGGAAATCTGCGGTGTTCTCTTTAATGAGGAATGTAGGGGGGAAAGAGAAGTGGAGGCAGTGGCTTGGCAAGGGTGGGACAAAAGGCACCTCTGTGGGGTGTGGGGTTCTGGAGGATGCAGGGCACTGGGCTGGCACGCTGCTGTGCTCTGCTGGGACCATCCTGTCTGGGAGGGAGAGGGGACCCTGCTAGGGCCAGGCACTGCCAAGGCACTGGGTGCATCTCTGGGGGGCTGCAGGAGCCACCAGCACTTGGAGAAAGGGACTGGCAGTGCCATGCAGGGTATTCCAGGCATGTCCCACCTGGAAGTTGTGCTCAGATGCCACTCCCACCCTGTGGGGGCCTTGCAGAGCTGTGTGGGACACAAACGAGCTCATGGCATGACCGGTGACAAGGGATGGAGCCACCACGTGTGCCATGAGCTCACTCTGGTGCCACAGCAGCACCAGGTTTGGTCAGTGCTGCATCCACCACATTGCTGGTGGGGCCATCTGGCCCTGTTAATATTTTTCCCAGTTCCTGGCAGTTCAGACCATGGCTGCATCCCCCCAAAAGTGACATGTCCCTGTTGCCCCCACCATCCCGTGGGCACCGCAGCGCTCCGGGGCCGGCTGCAATCCAGAGGGCAGCCAGCGAGTTCAACACCATCAATAATCCCTGATGGCTACAGAAAGAGCTTTCCCGAGGAATAAATTCTTGCTGCATCAAAAGGAAGCTGCAAATCAATGCGGGAATCGCTCATTCTGAACGATGGGAACTCGTCTCGCTACAGTGGGAAGCGTTAACTGGGAACGAGGGGGGGACACGGGGCAGGGAGCACCAGTCCCCTCCATAAAATAGCAACAAAAATTAGTGATGGGCTGGAAAGGGAGCGGGATGATCCATCCCGGTGTCCCTGCACATCCCGCCGCCGTGCCAGCCCTCAGAGCATGGCTGCAAACTCCTGACCCTGCTGCCTACGGAGCAAATTCCAAATTCCATTAGGATTTTTTGTTTTGTCTTGTATGATCCCTGACAACTTTTCCGTGCGGCTCATCCCGCTCGGGCCGGGCGGTTCAAAGCCGCAGCGGTGGTCCCGGAGCTGCCTCCGCCTCCATCCCCGCCTTTGTCTGCGCCGGCTCCGGCTCTCAGGGCACTTTGGGAGAGATGGATGTGCGGCCCCGCGGAGGCAGACATGTTCCAGGCGAGATCCTGGGAAGAGGTTTCCTTAGCAACAATAATGAAGTGTGAGCGAGAGAAAAGCTCTCCCGGCTCTGCTCCCTTCTCTGGGGATTCCCAGCAGGGTTGGGGACCCCAGGAGGAGGCATTCCAAGTGTCCGGGATGAGTGCTGGAGTATAGTGGAGCTGCTGCAGATCCTGGCATCGGGATCAGCCAGGAGAGGGGATCTGGGTGCCAGTGCTGTGTGTGTGGAGAAGCCAAACCAGAGCAGGAGTGGTGACCCTGCATCCCATGGAGCAGCCTCACCTCCCAGATCTCTGAGCTGCCTCTGCTCGAGAGGATGGAGGTGTGCCATGGAAGCAGTCCCTGAATCCCAGCTCCGGAAACCCTGGAATGCATGATCCCATCCCTGGCAGCACCAGGAGGCACCACCTGCCTGGCAGCTCCTGCTGGGGTGCTTGGGAAGTGGGATGTGCTGTCCATACTCCAGGAAACACCTGCTGGAGCAAGGGACAGGGGTGGCTGTGCCAGGACAGCCCCTGCTCCATGCCCCAGGTCCAGCGGGACCCTCCAGACCCTTCAGGGAGCTCCAGCATGATCCGTGCTCCAGCCTCAGCTCCACGCCCCCTCCTCGCGGCCGGCGGGGCTGGGGATGGCACTGTGCCTCGAATCACAATTACAGTAAATAAATCCTATTAGAAGGACTTTTACTACCGCATGCTCCTCATTACAATCTGCCCGAACCCCCGGCTCCTGGGATCGCCCTGGTAATGAGGCCGGGATGGATGGATGTGGGGAAATTAACGCTGCTACAAGTTAATTTGTTTTTATTAGCACGCAGCGGCTGGCAGGGGGTGGGGGGTGGGTGCCATCCCGCTGGAGCAGCGCAGGGATGAGGATCCCTCGTGGCACCTGGATCACTGCGTGTCACTGTTGCCTCAGCCACTGCCTGGCTGCCCTTGGCCTTGGAGACAGCACTGTCCCACCCCAGGGCCGGACAGGCAGATGGCAGTGAGGAACCAGCTCGCTGGATGAGGTCACATCTCATTAATAAAGGCTAATTAAGAGTAAATCATCAAAAAGAGGAGTTGGAGTTGTCTGAATAATCCACGCAGGTGCTGCTGGTAATTAACTCAGGGCTGTGACAGCTCCTGTGGCACCAGGGGGTCACCAGGAGCATCCCCCTCCCCATCCTTGGCCCCGTGGCCACCAAGTGTCCCCTCGTGCCCCCTGTGGTACCGAGAGCCGTTCCTGTGGGAACAGCTGGGCCTTCCTTGGGCTTGGAAAATATAGATCCCACCGTTAATAATACATACATTTATTAAAATTAAACCACCAGCAGATATTACATCCAGCGGCACTGAATTATGGATAGACCTCAGCCCAACCTTTGTTTTTAATTAAAAAGCCCCTTTCAGTAATTCCATTAAAGCAGCAGCTTATGTTTTCCTCCTCTTCCCCCCTTTCAAGCGCAATCCGGCAGCGTTCGGGTTGCGCTGATGAAACGTCTTTGAAGTTTCATGAATTGCTGATGTAATTGAATAAAAATAATATTAAGGGGAGAGAAGGGGCGGGGGGAGAGACAGAGACAGAGAGAGAGAGAGAGACTTTTCTCTAAACCTAAATCCTAATGAAATCACCTTAGTGCTGTGCCTAGCAGAGTGACAGCGAGCCGCTGGATTTGCGCATATTCCCGTAATCCTAAACCCATTAGCCAGGAGGCTCCTTGCAAACCACATGTTGCGGATTACAGCCGGGAAAAAGGCCCCCACAAAACCCCAAACCTCCCTTTAATTGCCAGGGGGAGGTGCAAAGACCCCCGCCCCCCGAGGGTGGGAGGGGCAGCTCAGATCCCCCTTGCCAGCAGCTCATGAATGCTTTTTTTAGGGAATTAAGGTGGGGAGATTTCCAATTATTTTGCTGTGTGCTGTCATTAATGGAAATGGGAATTTTTGCCATCCCTCAACTGCTTTTGGAGGAGTGGCTGTCCCCGGGATGCCTGGCTGGAGGGGATGTTTGGGATGAGATCTGGTGGCTTCTGGTGCTTCCAGAGGCCAGCTTGGAAGGGGACCACAATCTCTGGGATTGGGAAGAGAAAGAAGCTCTCCTGTCCATGGGAGAAGGTGTCCCTGTCTATGGCATGGGGTTGGAACGAGATGATCCTTAAGGTATCTTCCAACCCAAACCATCCCAGGATTCCGTGATCCTATGAAAACTCGCCTTTCCTTTCTTCTCTCTCTCCTAACTCCTTCCTTCCCAATTTAAGCTCCTCTCCAGGATAATGCAATAAAGACATGAAGCACCTAATTTTCGGTGGGGGACAACAGACGCGACGGTGTATTTACCCAGTCAAACCATTATGAAATCCTACAATTAAGGCTTCAATCAGATAAATGCAATTACATAATACGATCTTATACGATATAATTAAAAACATCTGCAATCAAACCGAAGCCGATGGTACAGTAATCCTTAATCAGAAATTACCCAGCTCCAATGGAGAGGTTCCATCCCAGAATTTGATGGGACAGGGTGGTGACAGTGCCATCCCTCACTGAGGGAGGATGATGGTGGCCATGGGGAGCTGGAGGGACCTCTGGGCTAACCCATCTGGTCCCTGCCATGCTGTGCCCCCAAATCCATGCCCACCTCCCCTGGGACACCAGCTCAGCAGGCACGGTGGCACACAGAGGTCGTGCCACAAACAAGAAAGGTGTCTCCAGCTCTGCTAGGGTCTGAGGCTGGCAGTCCCTGCCTGCAAAGTGACCAGGGATTTTCACTGGGAATGGGAATCAACATCCACTTTTGGTTGTGCTGGCCGTGCCATCCCCCATGCTGCTGCTGGGCCAGGATGCAGCTCCAGGGCGTTGTGCCCAGCCCTGGCAAGTCCCCACAGCCGCCGGCTGGCACCAAATGAAGACAAATGGGCTGGGTGACACATCAGCATCCATTAATGGCAGCACCGTGTCGGGAATGCTGGGGACGTGCCAGCACCGGCAGGAGGAGCAGCAGCACTGGGGCCAGCACCCCACCCAGAGGTCACAGGGGGTCAGCAGGGTCAGCCTTGGGCTTCCACACTCCCAGCTCAGCTCTGCCCAGAGCCCACCTGGAGCTGTTGGCAAGAGGAGCTGGATGGGATCCAGCCCTGGCAGCACGGCCCCACCACATCCCCAGAGCTCTGAGCTCTTCACCCCTGCAGCCCCAGCTCCTGCCCTCCCTCACACCTGCCTCTCACAGGGAGCTTTTGGGGGTGCACACAAGAACCCTCCTTGCCAGTGCTGACTCATCTCTCAGGTGGCTCGGGCATCCCAGAACAGCACACGGTGGTATTCCCAGCAGTGGAAGGGATATCCCAGCACTGGAAGGGATATCCAGCCCATGCAGTGCCTGTGCTACAGTTGTCTGGGGGGGTCAGGAGCAGCCACCGCATGAGGATGAAGCACCGACCCTGCCAACCTTTTCCACCCCCTGACCTTTCCCCAGCCCCTCTCGGAAATGCCACGGAGCTCCTCGCCCGGCCAGACGAAATGTCAGGGAAGGTGGATGGAATATTTCCAGCCGCTGAGCCGGGCGCTGCGGGAGGTTTTCCCCAGGGCTGTGAGTGGCTCCAGAGGGAGCAGGGGCCGTGCTCCAGCCTGTCCCCATCCTTGTCCCCATCCTTGTCCCCAACCTCATCCCTGTGCCACCCCGGCGCAGGGCCGAGCCGCGCTCGGCTGGCTGCGAGCGTTTAAGCAGAATTGAGTGTGTGTTCAGGCACTTTCAAACACAAGTAATCTTCATCTGGGAGACGGGAAGTGAAATATGTTATTGCCGAGCACAGTAAATTACCCGTGCCAGCCCCGGCGGATAAAACATCGCCGTCGCCGGCCGGCGCAGTCACTCACCCGCGCTGGGCCGCCACCGCCCCATCAATTACAAAACAAACGGCTGCTGGTCAGCCTGGACACAGCACCAGGACTTGTGTGGCCACCGTGGCACCGGGACCTGCCCCAGGACCAGGGGGGCACCCAGAGTTGGTGGATGGATTCCTCCTGGAAAGCACCAGAAGGTCAGAGGGAGCTGGGGATGGACTGGCTCTTCCAGCAGCTCCTCCAAGCAGCTTGTGGCGGCTGGCTCAGCTCCTGCTCCCCGGAGTGGCCCCAGTGGGGTGTCATTGTCATCGTGGTGATGCTGCTTCGTCAGGGCTAACGAGCTGCTGAGGCGGAGGAAGCACCCGGGGAAGGCGGAAGGTGGGAGGCGAGCTGGCAGCTCCCTCTCCTTTATTTTCCTGGGAAAGACCTTCAGAAAGCCAATCCCGAGCCCATAAAATAAATAAAATAAATTCCTGCAACTTTAACAATCATTGTGTTGGATTTGGGAGATGTTATTCCTCGTGACAGACAAGGGCAATTATCTGCTATCCGCCAGCAGTTTTAGCCTAATTTCATTACTGCTGTGCAATTCTTCCCGAGCCGCCAGTCTATCACTGTCTCCCAGAAAGGATTAGCCGGCACTTTCTTCATCTTCAAATGAATTTTAGCTGTCATGCCCTTGATGAATAGAAGAGGGAGGACGGTGAACCCACGCCGGTGAGCAGCAGCCTGGCTGTGCCACGGCGCCAGCACCGGGACCGTGCCAGAGCATCACCGGAGCTGCCTGGATGCGTCCTGGGATTTCCTGCCATGCAGGATGAATCGGCCACAGGGTTTTCTTGGAGGGCACCCTGGAAATGGGCAGGGCTCAAAGCTGGTGCCCGGCATCCAGGAGGGATTAAAATGACAGGATCTGTAATACAAGGAAATAATGAACACGCCATCCTTCCTCCTCGCCAGGAGATGCTTATCTGTCAGCCCGGGCCACTGAGGGATAGAGAAAAGCAATTTCAACTTCAGAGCAGAAACTGCAGCGGATGTTGCAGGGAGAATGTCCAGGAGATGGTGTCCCAGGAGGATCCACCACAGCCCTGGAGCTGACGGGAGAATTGAGGCTTTGTTTCCCTGGCCACACTGGAATAAGGCACACGGATCCCAGCTCAATGTGTGCCGGGATGCCTTATCCCCATGGCCTCAAGCTGTGCCAGGGGAGGGTCAGGAGGACACCAGGAGAAGTTTCCTTATGGAAAGGGTGATCAGGCCTTAGCAGGGGCTGCCCAGGGAGGTTTGGAATCCCCATCCCTGGGGAAGTGTCCAAAGAAGGCCTGGATGTGGCACTCAGCACTCCGGGCTGGTGACAAAGTGGGGATAGGGCACAGCTTGGACTTGATGCTCTTGGAGGTCTTTCCCAAGCTGAATGATCCTGGGATTCTGTGAAATAACAGAGCCCACCAGCAAGGAGAGCCCAGCTGGACACCCCGAGGGGGCACAGAGCCCATCCCAGGTCCCCCCAGGACGTGGGACGTCACCTCACGTAAACGGAAGCTCCAGAGCCAGGGGTTGGCACCGGCCCAGGGCTCCGTTATTTTTGTAAACGTTCATTCCCACCCGGCACAGCATCCTGGCAGAATATTTTAGCACCTTTAATGCAATTTCCTTCTCCCTCTGAAATATCATTTTAATAGAACCCAGCCACACCGTGTACCTGCTCCCTAATAAACCTCTGCGACTTTAATGAACTAAATAGCAAATTACTTTTTTATTCAAGAATGAAATTTCATCATATTCATAATTCATATTTTATTTCAGACATCTGCTGCTGATTACATTACATTTAACTAAAATTAGATGATGCTCAGAATGTAATTAAGCCCCTGCCAAATTCTCTGGCCCACCAATACCAGCCTCGCTCAGCGGGGGCCGCTTGGAACCTAATATGTAATTAGGAGCTATTTTCTAGCTGTTTTTAAAGTCTGAAAATTAGCTGCCTTTATTAATCACACAGACAAATATAAAGCAGAGCCAACGCTTGCTGAAATTTCTAAAAAGGATTTTTTTTTAATTATACACCACATAGCGCTGAGACTCATTTTGAATGTTGATTTGTTGTGCACTGACATTTTGACAACTAGTTCTCAATTTGTCTGTCGTAGTTAGGCAACAACAAAGCAGACGGTAATACTTAACTTTCAAAACCTTCAGCGTGCTGGGAGGGGAGAGGGATGGGGGGGGAACAGGGGGGACGGGCTCCCCACGAGCCCTGGGAATGGGGGAGCCCCAAAATCCCTGGGGATGGGAAGCAGAGGGAGCAAGGGAGGTGCCAGATGCACAAATCCCTTAAAAAGGCTCTTGTCGGGGGTCCCTACTTGCCCCAGGGGACCTCTCAAACTCTCCAAGAGTGTCTGAGGACACGGCACTGGCCCTGCAGGCAGTGCAGGGGGTCCCAGTGCCACCTCCTGTCCCCAGGAGGGACCCCTGGAGCAGCAGGAGCCTGGGGGGGCGTGAGCAGCCCCGAGCCCCGCGTGACTGCGCGCTGACATTTCCTCTCTCTCTCCCTGACCCTGTTCCTGCTCTCTCTGTGATCTCCAATAATGTCACTGCCTCCTCAGCATCTACTCAGCGGAGCAGAAAGAAGGCACTGCTGACACCGAGTGCAAACAAACAATAATACCATCTGTGCCTGCCAGGCGGGGCGGGGAGCGCCGGGGTCCGGCTCAGGGGAGGACGTGCGGAGGGGGCAGGAGCCCTTTGGGGCACTGGGACATTCCCCAGGGATGGGGGGAGACACCCCAGCAGAGATGCTGCCCCAGGCACTGGCTGTGAAGGACAAGGACGATTTTAAAAGGTATTTTTATTCAAAGTGTTTCCCTTTTTGTTGTCACTAAACACCGGTGACCCCCAACTCTCACCGGACCCCCACGCTCCACAATTCCTCAATCCCTCCTTTAAGCTGGAGCACAGCCTCCCCTCCCCATCCCTGTGCTGGCTATTAGAGGCAAATCCAGGCTCGTTAGTCTTGCTGCAGAGCTCGTAATGTGAAAAATGAAGCTCAAGAAAAATTAGCCAAATTACCAGGCTAATCCTTCAGCAGCAATCGCTGCCCTGCTGCACATCCGTCCCGAGGGGTGCCTGCGAGAGGAGGGGCTGATCCGTGGGGAGAACACGCTCCACAGGCTTCAGTTTTGCTTCCAAAGCAGCAAAACACACAAGAGACAGAGCTGTGCCTCCTTCTGCCCCACGCCGTGTCCCCGTGGGGCACCAGTCCCATGGCAGCAGCTGCTCCTACCTCAGGATGAGGAGGGCAGGGATGGTTTTGTGCATCCCAGGGCTCCGGAGTCACAGTAGGAAGTTAGAACTTGGTGTGAGTGAGGGGTGATTCCCATGTGGAAGGTGGGGTCAGGAACATCCCAGCCACCCCTCAGGTTATCCCTCTGGGTGTAGCAATGGCCCTGCAGAGCGTTTGATGGAGCTGGTGAAGGAGGAGTTTGGAAAGGATGGAATGGGCACTCCCGTGCTCACAGATGGATGTGAAATCTGTGCTCACTCCAGACTGGGACTGGCTCCAGCTGCTGACTTCAGCAGATCTGGTCCCTGTGGCACAGGGAAGGCAGATCCCAGCAGTGCCTGTGTCACCCTGGGCCCTTCCTGCACATCCCAGTATGGGTCACCCTCCTGCCATGACACTTCCACCAACCTCCCTGCCCCTGAATGTCACCACTTCCACTCTGCCACAGAACAGAGAGGGATGAGCAGTCAGGTTGGACATCAGGAGGAATTTCCTCATGGAAAGGGTGGCCCCTTTTGGGGAGTTTTGGAGTCCCCATCCCTGGAGGCATCCAAGGAATGCCTGGATGTGACACTCAGCACTCTGGGCCAGGTGGGAAAGCAGGGGTCGGTCACAGGTTGGACTTGGAAATCTTTCCCAAGCTGAATGACCCTGGGATTCTGTGAATTTCCCCTCAGTTCTAGTCCCCAGCCCTCAGAGCCAACAAGGCTCAGCCCCAGACATGCTGTTTTGAAGGAAGTTCCCCGTGCTGGATCTGGCATCTCTTTGTGCCAACATCACAAAGTCGACACATGTAAGTGGTTAAAGTCAACACGCTCCCAGATCCTCACATTGATTACACTGTATTAGAAAATGGTAAATTATTTATCAGCCTTTCTGACTTGTGATTAGTGTAAAGCAGCTCTCAGATGCAAATTGGAATTGTAATTAGACATGTAGAAAGGCAGCATCTGAGACCTGCTTTCCTGAAGCAGTGTAAGGTGCTTTTTTCCTTTTGTATCCAGCATAATTATCAAAGAACACTTTGCACATAAAAAACCCATGGATTTATTAAAACCAGAGACAGTTTTACATGGGATCAGGGAACTAAAGCTGGTCACCATGATGCTGGGAGTTTAGAGCTAGAATATCTCAGCTTCTCACACTTGATTTTTTTTTTTTTTATCCCTGGGCTGGAAGCGGAAGGCAAATTCCCTACCTCTGCCAATTCATTACTCAGCTTTGAGTGAAGCGATTCTTGAACACAGCTACACTTAAAAACCCACTTAAAAAACCCACTCCAGACAAACAGTGATGATAAAACCCCCTTGGCAGGTAGAGCAGAGACCACAGTCCCTTAGAGTCAGCTCATGACTCCCAGAGATTCTGGCCTCAGCCACTTCCCTTTCATCCTGTGGCACAGCTCATTAAAATTTCAGGAGTAAAAAATGCATTTACATTTGTGTAATAAGTGTAAATGCATTTAGGTTTTAGAGTTTGTCAGCTGCAACTTACGGTGAGCTTTTGAGGACGTGGTTTGGGTTTCTTTCCCCTACTTAATTACACCAAAGTAAACCCAACACCAGGCAGGGTCAGGGACATGCTGGTTCAAGACTGAAGTGTGAGAGAACAGCTTTTACAAGGAGGAATTTTAAGCCTGCCCTTGGCCTGGAGCTGCCCTCCTTGCAGGTGCTGTTTGAGCCAGACCTTGCACATGTGAATAAAAACCAGAGCCTGACTACAGGACTCTGCTTATCAGCCCAGACAGAGATTAAGGAAAAGAGTGAAAATCAGTAATTTCACTAGAATTGTGCTTTATCTTGCATTTTAATTACCCAACACCTAATTAATTGCAGGGAAGAGCTGTATTAAAGGTTTCCTCTTCACTGGGAATGTAGTCCAGAAGAAACAGAGACGTGAGCATCAAGCCCTGAGCTGCCAAAGATGCTCTTCACCCAAAAACATCAAAGCACCATGCACATCCACCTTGCCAGCTCCCACAGGACAGCAGGGATGAGGGAAGAGACACCACATGCATCTGAAGCAGCAAAGTGTCATTGTCCACCCTGGAACCCAGCCAAGCCCCTCTCCTCCTGCCCCTTGGGATCAGCACAGCAGTTGAGGAAGGAAATTCAAACCAGGATTTTTGAGAGCTTTGGTCAAACACCGCTGGGTGGGTGCTCCCAGGTCACCACTGCAGCCCCAAATCCCAGTGACACCAGGCCCCAAACTGGTTCCATACCCATCTGGAGGCCCTCAGCCACACAGGAGAGGGGAAAGAAGTTTCCAGGCATCTGGGCACACAGAGCTCCGAGGAGGTGGTGCCAAGAGCTCAGGGCTGCCAGAGGCAGCAGCTCAGCTCTGGGTGAGCGCGTGCAGCACTTGGGCACTCAGGGAGGAGCAGGAGTGCAGGGTCACCCCGGGGGCCCCAATCTTGGTCTCCCAGCATTCAAATCCACAGGCACACAAGTCTTGCTTGGCTGCTTCCACGGCCAGCGGGGAGGTGTCTGCCAAGAGCAAGGCAAGAGCAGCCAGCGAGTCAGCTCGGCCACTGCAGGGAGAGGGAAAGGGCCATGGCTCCTCCAAACACAGCCCCTGGCACAGGGCCAGTGCCCTCAGGGGCTGACACACATAAATGAACACTCTGAATTGGCCCTGGATCACACACTGCAACCCACAGTGCCAGGCAGTGCTGGGACACATCCCACCCATCCCTCCAGAGCCAGAGCAGGGCTGGCAGTGATTCCTCTGCCCCCAGACCTGCCCCCCTCCCCCCAGAGCTGTGAGGAAGAGGAAGATGCCCAAGGGGCTGTACTGACCTGGTGGCAGCAGGGTGATGCCACAGCCACCCCCACCAGCCCCAGTCAGTTTGCTGTGCAGGCTGTGGGATGCTGTCACCTGGCACAGTCTGTCCAGGGAGGGGTGGCCCACTCCGAGCACGTTTAAGTGGTGTTGGTTTATGTCAAAGAATTCCTGAAAGCAACCACAAAGAGAGGAGATGAGCACACATAGAGACAGGGGCCCTTTACAGCAGTGGCAGCCCTGCCTTCCCTGCCAGCCCTCCACAACCACCTCATTTCTGCAGAAATTTGGCCAATAGCACCGAGGAGCAAGGTCAGGCCAGAGTCTGAGCTGCTCATGTGCCCCTGTTCCCCATCAAAACTTGCACAGTGACAGGGGTACAACAGCTCCTGCACCTTCCAGGAAAATCCTGATCACTGCAAGCTGCCAGCAGGAATTTTTTCCAGAGCTCTCCAATGCCTCCTGACTGCTTCTCCTCTGCCCTGTCACTGAGTGCTGAGCAGGAGGCTGTGCAAGGCCCCTCGCTGGCCGTGGGAAGGGCACTGAGCCAGCAGCTCTCATTCCTGGCTGTCACCCTGTCCTGCTCTGCAATCCATCCAGCAAAGCCAAATCCAGGGACTTCTGACATGGCTGAGGCATCGCTGGGGAGGTGACACAGAGGGACATCCCTTTCTTTGCTCTGTGCTGCACTTCTCCCTCCTTAAGGGCAGGGCCTGGGCTGGGAGCCAAGGAGCAGCACCATGCTGGGAATCTGGCACCCAGCTCAAGTGGGGTTGAGAGGGTCCTTCCCTCTGGGAGCAGCACAGGCCCCTCTCAGAGCGAGCCCACCCTCCTGGCAGAGCTGTGGGAGCATCCCTGCCATGCTTCCCAGCCAGCCAGACCTGCAACTCCTGGAGAAAGCTGCCCCAGCAGCAAGGTCCAAACAGCCCAAGGGATGGACAGCACTGCACAGAAGTGGAAGTTACAGATTCTCCCCTCCCAGCAGGACAGGTGAGGAATTCAGGAGCAGAGGGAAGGGCTTGGCCTGTGCTTGGAGCAAATCTGGAGTAGGGCCAGGAGCAGACACCCTAAGCACCACAGGGCCCTCCCAGCCCTGTGCTCCCTCCCTCAGCAAGCAGCACTGAGCTGTTCCCAGCCTGCAGCTCCCCGTGAGCCAGGAGGGGCTCTGTGCACAGGGAGCACAGGGCAGGTGTCAGCCACATCGCCCTCCGGGGGGGATTCCTGGCTCCACCCAGGAATCCTGCCAGCCTCACACAGGAGGGGACACTGCAGTAAGAATCCCTCTCCCTCCTCCAGAGCATTTCTGTCCAGTGTTTAAGAACTGTGCGAAGAGCAAGGAGTGGGTGGCGGGCAGAGCTCAGCCACCACCCACTCCAGGCTGGGCAGGACACACGTCCATCCAGAGGCCTCTTTATATGCCTGAGTGAGGGCACAGCACTGCCTGTGATGATCCAAGACACCTGTCATCTCCTGATCCAAAATCTGCCAGGAATCCGATGACAGCTTATGACACACTAGACTAGTTCCATGGTTCAAACACAGCGCTGGCCAGAGCTGCACATTTCAGAAACAGCCCAAAAGATGTATTTATATATCTGTGTGCTGCATCTAATCAGCTGGGCCTCTCTGGGCTCTTCAAACACAAGACAAAACAACAAGATTCAAGACAGGAACCTGCTCACCGCAGTGCTGCTTCCCGGGTGTGGGACACAAGGATGCTTTGGCATTTTCCATGTGAGGAGCTCAAAGCACAACTCAAATTATCCCCTCTCTTCCCTGTCCCCTGACACTTCTGACAGCCTGAGGACGTGGAATTAAGATGAGTTGTGTGAAGCTGTGCTGTGAACAGACCTCCCTCAGCTGATGGCAGCTCAGCCCACCGTGAGGGGTCCAGAATCCCACCATCCCCCTGGTGCCAAGGGAGCAGGACTCTGCTATGAATCCCATGGGAACAACCCAGAGCAAGAGCAAGGACAAGCAGAGGTCCTCCTGAGAGCCAAGGGGAAGCATCCAGATGCCAACAAGGACCGGCACCAAATGGTTCCTGAGTGTCCAGGTTGGCTCCCAGGGCCAGGCCAGGCTTGCCTCAGCTGGGACATGGCCACACATCCCTCCCCCACGGTGCTGTGGAGCAGCATTACAGCACTCTCAGCACTTCTTCCACTCGGAAGCCTGTTCCTCCCCCCTCCCCAGCCTCTGCTCTTTGAGCAAAGCCAAGACAAACAGATCTTTGTGTGCACCTCGTGCATCAATGTCAGGTCAGCTCTGGGCACAGCTCTGTCTGTGGCTCTCTGGAGCCAGGATGAGCCTGCAGCACCAGGAGCTGGCTGGGAACCAGTCTGTCCATCACAAACCAGCGGCTCTGGGCTCTCCTCACCCCAGCCCTGGCAGTGACAGAGCTGTTGATTCACAGGCAGCGACTGCCAGAGCCGTGGCACTCAATGTAAGAGAAACAAACCCTCCAGAGCCACAGGTCCCCAGAGCCCCAAGCCTGCCCCTCCCTCCCTGCACACAGCTGGGAAGAGGCACCAGCAGCAGCTTCTGTCTCCTGGCTCCAGAAAGGGCATTAAAAGCAGAACACCCAGACCATGGTTTCACTTAGAACTGAACATTTCCTGCTATCACTTTTTTTTTTTCAGACCTAATGTTCTTTAAATGACATTTTGATGTTCAACAGTAACAGTGGCTAAAAATACTGGCGAGCAAGCCCCTTACCTCCAGCACAGGGTAATGCTCTGGTGATGGATTTTCAGGCATCGCTTCCAGAACACTTTGGCACTCCTGAGAAATGGCATCGATGGAGTCCAGCACCGGGTTCATTATGGCAGGGAACTGGAAAGGGGGAAGAAGGGATGTCAGGTGCCTGCTTGCTGCTCGTCCAGTACCACTGGGAGGAAACTGGTCCCAGTCTCTTTGAGCTGGGCTATTCCTCACTCATTCCCAGAGCAGGGTGATGGTAACCTGCTCCTGGCCGCAGAAAAGGGAGGAAGAGAAGGAAACAGGCCAGAGGAAGGAACTGCTCTTTTCATGGTTGCAAATTGGTGATTTTAACTCCTGTTAAACTGGAGGAAGGGAAGAGATGAGCTGAAACCCCATTCCCAAGCAGCTGGGACATAGGAATTCAGTGACTACAGGAGAGATGTCCCAAAAGATCCTGTGGAACCTGCAGTCCAGGGTTATCTCCCAAAGGTTATCCCGCACATCTCCATCCCACAACCAACTGCACCTTCAGGATCTTCTCCTTTACACCAGCCACCAGGACCTTGGTGCTCCGAGGGACTTTGGTGTTGGTCAGCAAGATCCTCAGTGTGGGCACCCTGGAAGCAACAGGAGAGAATCCCAGAGTGCTTTGGACTGGAAGCGACCTTAAAGCTCATCTCATTCCAACCCCTGCCATGGGCAGGGAACGCCTCCTGGCCTCTTTCCTTCACACTCCCCAAGGCTACAGCTTATTCTGCCTCAGAAGGCCTCTTTGAGCAGGAACCCAAGATAAGCAAAACTTCAGCAGGTGTTTCAGTGCTGGCTGGGTTCAGGCTTGTTCCTCCTGGATACAAGGAACAACTGTACTAGAGCTATAAATAGGACTGTAATGTATTTACTAAAATCCATGTTTTTCAAGCAAATTTTTTCCTTTGAAATACTCTCTACAAGAGTAGCCAGCAGTGGCCATTAACTGCTAATAGAGCAATTTCATGCACTGTGAAAGATTTTAATGGAGTCAGATTATACTTCTCTGGCAGGAGGCAGAGGGAACACTCAGGACCCAGATTTCTCTCTGCCAATGGGTTTTCCCACCACCAGGTAAGCACAAAGTTCCCCCTCCCCACAATGTCATTTGCTGCCAGGAGCAGATCCATTCCTGCTGCCCATAATGCCATGAAATTAATATTGATCCTTTGTGCTGTGTTCATCTAATGTCAGATAATGACCAAACACTTTATTGTCCCCATCCACTCCAACAACTGAGGCTGCCCACACCCAAAATGGGGCTGCAGAGCCCTTCCCACACTCCAGCCATCTCCCATCATCCTCATACCCTCCAACACCCACCCAGAGCCTCTCTGACATGTTCCACCCACCGTGTGTGAGGGTTATTTTTAAACTCCAATATTACCTCTTTAACGGTGTGATTTTTCCTGCTTGGTATCTCAGGGCTCCACCTAAAGTAAAATACATGTTATTGTCTCAGTGGAGAGCGAGCTGGGAGATAACACAGAAGGTCTTTCATCTTCAGAACCTCACCCAGAGCCTGTGACAGTAATTGCAAGAAACACCAGCTAAATGAACCATGTTCTCCAGCAGCACAGCACTGCCTCACCCTGCTGCCTTAATGAGAGGGTCTGGCTGGACATGCACAACCCAAGACCTTTCCCTTTGCTCTCCTCTCCTCCAGGATCACATCAAATAATTTTTGAAAAGGCAAAGAGTTTGGCCAGCATGAACCCTTTCCTGAGAAAACAGAATCCAGCAGAGCCAAGCACATGGGATTCATGGACTGAACTGGTGTGCACTGGTGTCAGCAGCCATCCTGCAGCATGGAATTTCATTGTCCAGAAGGAATGTCTCACTTGGCTCCTACCCTCACAGAGGCACTGTGATTAGGTCTCATTAGAAAGATTATTAACAGTCTACAAGGACACTTTCAAAACACTGGGAAGCCTCTGCTAATTGAAACTAAATGACAGCTGTCCAACTGCATTTTCCCCTGCATCATCCCTGGGACAGGATTAGGTTTCTTTGTTCACTGCAGAGTGTTTAAATATCAGTTATTTGCAGCAAGGTCTCTGCCCTGTGGCACCTGCCTGGGGGGGGACAGAGCTCTGGTGCTCCTACAGCCCATTCCCAACATTCCAGCTGGCTCCAGGCCCAGCTCACAGATGGGGCAGACTGAGACAGGGGAAGGATTCCCTGTGCTCAGGCCAAAACAGGGAGCTGAATTTGGGAGTTTCTGCTCAAGAAGCAGCAAACACACCTACCCCAGGTGCCAACAGCATTGTCCACACCCGATGGATTGCCATGGATCACCTGCTCCCCTCGGAAGGCCCAGCTGTTAATCAGTGTCAGCTCTTCTTCTGTCCACCTGGAAGGCAAGGAAATAACTCCAACCAAACCACTCCAAACCATAGGACAGGGAGGGATCGGGTTCAGGGGAAGATCCCAGCTTTGGCCTGGTGTAGATCAGATTTAATGGAACTCAAGTCCAGACTCATCCCCACCTCACCAAACAGGGTGTGTTACCACACACACTGGAGAGGCTGAGGGAGCTGGGATTGTTCAGCCTGGAGAGGGGAAGCTTTGGGGTCACCTAATTCCAGTGCCTGAAGGGGCTACTAGAAAGATGAGAGAGAGTACTCACCAGGGCCTGGAATGAGAGGACAAGGGGGACTGGCTTTATGTTGACAGAGATTGACAGGTTTAGATTGGATACTTGGAAAAAATTCTTCCCTGTGAGGGTGGTGAGGCCCTGGTTGGGCAGGGACTCCTTCTACTCTCCCAGGTTGCTCCAAGCCCCATCCAACCTGGCCATGGGCACTTCCAGGGATGGGGCAGCCACAGCTTCTCTGGACAGCCTGTGCCAGGGCCTCACCATCCTCATAGGGAGGAATTCCCAGTATTCCATCTAATCCTGCTCTCAGTCCGAGCACAAAAACACACCTCTGACCCTCTCTGCACACCACAAGTCCATTCAACAGTACTCCATGCTGGGGCAGAGGCATAAATCCAGATTTTGAGAAAGGCTTGCAGCATCTTGCAAGGCAGAAATTCCAAGAGTCACCTGCTATGCAGAAACTCTCCCCCTTCACTCCTGCTTCCCTGGGCCTTGGCTGAATGTCCTTATCCATGTCCACACACCTTGCATTCCACCTGCCAGGATTTAATCTGGGAGCACTCAGCAAACAGGTCACAGCAGCAGCAGCTTCAGGAACAGGAGTAAACCACTTGTTTTTAATCCTCTTTGAGAGGCTGCAATTCCCCCCGACACAGGAGCCTTTCTATCCTGCTGTTCTTTTCTTGCCATGGGAAGCAAAACCCTTCTGAAGTCTGACATCCCCAGCTCTCTGCATGCCAGCTGGAAGGCAGGAATTATGCTGGATCCATGCTGAAGCCATGGAGAGTAAGCAGGGAATGAAGACATCCTTGCTCCAACCCTTGCAGCTGCCCTTCTATTTCCCAGTTTGGGAGACCTGCTCAAGCACAGGGGACAAAGTGCTCCCAACAAGAACCTGTTTCTGGGTCAGGCTGCAAGTTCTGGTTCAGAAGCAGAACACAGAACCACCCCCCCTTGCTGTCTCACTCTCAGCCCTACACAAAATCCCACACAACAGAGCTTCTGCCCCTCCAGCTTTGATTTTTAACAGCTTCAAACAGAGCTCCCTCTCACAGGGGCACAGCACTCCAGGCTTCCAAAGGGGAGCTCCAAGGGCAAAAGGAAAGAAACTCTCTTTCATCAGGTACTGAGAAAAGGGAAAGACAGGCAAGAGATCAGGAGGAAATGTAGCACATGCAGAAAAGAATTCATGGGAAATGCAAAAAAAAAAAACCCCAGAAAGGATCCTCGAGGACTCAAAGCAAAATCTGGAATATGCTCAGAGTCAGAGGAAACTGAGGTTGAAAAATTTCAGTGTGTTTTATTAGATTGAAAAAATAAGTCTTTCCCCCCTTTTTAAGGTACATTTATCTGACCCTAAACAAGGGAAACAAGGGAAGTTTTACAAAGTCTGGGACAGGGCTGGGAACACTGGGCATGGACAGGAGATGGGGTCAGATAGGCTCACTTGTGGTGACAGCCAAGAGAGACCAGCAGGGGTGGCAGTGCCAGAATTCATGCAGGCAAAAGGAAAGGTGGGGCACAGGGAGCAGAGCTGTGCATGCCAGGTTAGAATTCCTTACCTGGCTGTGGATTCTGCCTCCTGCAGTGGGCAGGAGATGGCTCCACACAGCATGAGCAGGGCTGCAGCCAGGCACACAGCATAGGCAGCACTGGATCCCAGCCCAGCTCCCGTGGGCAGCTCTGACCACACCACGATATCCACGCTGGGAACATCCCTGGAAAAACAGACACACAGGGACTGGCACAAGCACCCTGAATTCCACCTCCAGACAACATTAAAAAGGCAAAGGAAGCCAGTTAGGACTGATCACAGGGAAAGGTGGGTGAGAATTGGCAACATCAGCACATGCATCTGACACACTGGGGCTGCAGGAGGGCTCATTCCTGAATGGAGCCCTTGTGCTGGAATAAAGCCCTCCTGAGCTGGATCCATGACAGTCAGGCTGCTAGAAGGGGCTCTTGGTAACTAAATACCTGAGCAGCAGCATAAAGAGCCCCTTCAAATGTTGTTATAAACATATTTCTGAATGAAGTGCAAACATCCCAAATTGCACAGCTACATCCCACTGGAGCAAGAGGCTGGTGGGGAAGATGGAACATGGACATATCCATGTCCCTTTGCTCCACTGAACACACCTGGGTTGTGTTACTGACCCCAAACTCAAGCCCAGAAGCTTTTCAGGGCTGCTGGGTGACAGTCCCAGTGCCACCCTGACACTGCAGGGAAACCACAACCCAGCTGCACATCCCAGCTCTTTATCCTTGGATTTCTTGGATGAGAAGATCAAAGTTGGGCTCACCTTTGGTTTGTGACACTGCCCTGAGCACCCATTTAGTCACTGGGGCTGGGCAAGGCTGGGAACTGGAACAGCCCCAAGTTCTCAGAGTTTTAGGCAGATTCAGCCCATAAAGAGATCAGACTTAGCTCAGACAACAAATTCACAGTTTATTTCTGTTTTTCCAGCCTAAGCCAGGATGACAGGAGCTGCCTGCTGGAGGGAGGGGTGTGTGTGTTGTGACTGTGGCATGAACTGCTCTGGTTTCAGCGCTCAAAACTAAGTGAGAGCAGAGACTCCCAGCTCACCTGCCTGAAGCACCCACCCACCACCAAAATTTTGGGGGAGGAGCAGAGCCTTACCCATACTTAGCAGAAATAGCCAGGCACATATACAGGAAGGCAAGAGTAGCAAGACTTTCTGGAGCTGAGGCCCCAGCAGGAATTCCAGCAAACTCCCTCAGTGCATCCAGCTGTTCTACGCTGGGGGACTTGGAGTCATCACCATCAGCTATGGAAGCAAGCAGGGGAGAGTTTAAACACTTAAAAACCAGGGAATTGTTACACTGAGAGCACTATTTACAACAAAACCTTCTGTTACAGCAGGAAGAAACAACTGGGGCCAATTTCAGGTTCTACCTGAGGATCTGTGATAAAATAAAAGCAAAATCTCCACCAGGCATTCTGAAATCCCAGGGTTTCCACACTCCATATTTCCAAATGTTTCCCTGCCTACACCTGCCATTGCATCCAGCCATAATTACCATGGAAAACAGGGCAAGTAACAAACTCTTCACTAAAGGATGTGGAATTTGGAACTGGGATATCCTGGGGCTCCAGCCAGTGCAAGGTGCTGCAGAAATTCCTGTGAGGGCTGATGTGGGACAGATAGGCAGGAGAACAGGCCAAGGCTGGCTCGAGACACAACAGCACCAGAACAAGTCCCTGGAACCCAAACCAGGAGGGGACAGGGCCATGCACGGACACCTGAGCATCAGCGGGGTCACAAAGGGAATGTAAGTAACTGAGAGGGGCAGGGACAGGCCAGTGAGCAGGGTCAGAGACAGGGACAGAGACCCCGAAACATTGCAGGGGGGGACAAATAACCCCACGGGGGTCCCTGGAGAGTCACCCCACGGTGGGGTCCCAGCACGGTCACCGGGGTGTGGCAGGCACCGAACGGTACCGAGAGCCCCTCACTGCCCCCGGGCAGCTCCTCCTTCCCCCGGCCCTTGCCTGCGATCCGCCCCCGCAGGGCCCGGAGGCCGGGGGTGTCCCAGCTCCTCCGGACGCCGACGCCGGGCAGGGAGACGCTCAGCCGGCCCTCAGCGCCGGGCCGCAGGCGGAGAAACGTCCGCAGGTCCAGCGCCACGGCCAGGGCCACCTGCGGGCGGAGAACGGGGGTCAGCGGGGCCGGGCAGCCCTTACCGAGCCGGGCAGTCCTCATTTCCCCGCCGTGCCCTCACCTTGCCCAGCACCACGGCGTGCTCCCCGTGCAGGATCACCTTCCCCGGCGCCGACACCGCCAGCTCCCGTGCCCACATCGCCTCGCGGCTGCCTCAGAGCCCGCGCCGACTGACAGCCCCACCCACCAATCGGGGCCGCGCCCTGCCCCACCTCCCTGCGCTCAGCCAATAGCCGGGAGTCTTGCGAGGGCGGGACTTGCGGGCGGCCAATGGAAAGGGGGCGTTGCAGGGTGGTGCGGCGCTGGGGTGACAGCGTGGGCTGAGGGCGGGACGGCGGCCGCGCGGGGTCACGGCGCGGCGGCGACGGCGGCCGGCAGGGATGTGGCGGCGGGCGGCGGTGGTGGCGGGACGGGGCCTGCCGGGGATGGCGGGGCGGCGGTGGCGGAGCGGGGCGGGCAGGTGAGCGTGGGAGGGCCGGGACCCCCTCTCGATGTCGTTGAGTCCCTCACGGTGTGCCGCCCCCTCACAGCGTCCCCCGGTGTCCCCTCACGGTTTGTGCCTCCACAGCCCCGAGCGCGCCGCTGCCGAGCGGGCCCCGAGGATCTACACGAGGACGGGAGACTCAGGTAGAGCCCGGGGGGCCCCGGGGGCCGCGGGCAGAGCTCCCCAGCCGGGCCCTGAGCGCCTCCCGCCCTTCCCAAAGGATTCTCCAGCACCTTCACCGGGGAGCGGCGGCCAAAGGGCGACCGGATCTTCGAGGCCCTCGGAGCCACGGACGAGCTGAGCTCGGCCATAGGGTAAGGACCGGCTGGGAGTATCCAAATCACGTGGGAAAAAGCATGTTTGTTATGATTTCTTCATTCCCAGCTAACTCTGTTTTGGTTTTTTTCTCTCTACCCAAGGCTGGCTGGTGAGTTTAGCAGTGAAAAGGGTCACACGTTTGTTGATCAACTTCATAAAGTGAGTATTAATGATAATCTTCATTCAGTGCAGTCCCTTACCTGTGCTATTAAAACATGAACTCCTTAATTTTAGCCACAGTGCTCTCACT
This sequence comes from Serinus canaria, assembly GCF_022539315.1. NCBI lineage: Eukaryota > Metazoa > Chordata > Aves > Passeriformes > Fringillidae > Serinus > Serinus canaria. Next base: position 9,867,796 of record NC_066329.1, read on the forward strand.
GACACACAGGAATTCAATACATTTAGTATTTCAATATATAAATTTTTAAGACTCCCTTGATTGCTCTCCAAGAGGCAAATTGCTTTAACCAAGAAGGTAGATCAAATTATTAGTTATGGGCAGACAGAGTCATCTCTAGGTTTATTCTAAGTCAGATTCACATTAATGAACACAAGTTTTGTGGTAACAAAGCTCCAGGTTTGAAACTGGGACACAAACCAACCACAAGGGCACAGCAGTGACACAGGTCCTGCCTGGGCAGCCTGTGAGTTTGCCTGATCAGCTCTGCTGAGCACAGGAATGCCAAAAGCCACGGCTGGGAGTGACAGCAGTTGTGGGTTTTGTCCAGGTCCAGTGCATGCTGCAGGATGTGGGCTCCAACATTGCCACGCCACTCTCCTCAGCCAGGGAGGCTCACCGCAGTAAGTCCTGCCTTTCCTGGGGTGGCACAGCCTGGTCTGGGTGCTGGGATGCTGAGTATTTGGTTTCTTAGGGCTTGCTGATCCAAGAAAGCAAAATGAGAGCTCAGCTTGTTGTCTGAATCACTTTTTAATAGCAAATTCTTCTCTCTGTAGAGCGAACATCGTTCAGCGAGAAGCCTGTCCTGGAGCTGGAGCAGTGGATTGACAGCTACTCAGAGCAGCTGCCTCCCCTCAGAGCCTTCATCCTGCCCGTAGGTGCTGCCTGTGCCACTCACCTCCGTGGGGTAGCCCTGCTGCCCTGCTTACCATGGGAAGGCAGCCTTGGAGGCTGCTATTTCCATGGGCAAACACCAAGAGAAAAGCAGAGACAAGGAGCTGGGAGTTACATCTGCCCACCCTGCTGCACTGGGATGTCCCTGCCTTGCCTGGCCATGGCACAGGGATCAGTTCCATGTGTGTGGGAGGGCAGGGGGGGCTGTCCCTGCTGGTGCAGACCCTGAGTGGTGTTTCCTTGCTGTTCCAGTCTGGAGGCAGGAGCAGTGCTGCTCTCCACTTCTCCCGAGCCGTGTGCCGCAGGGCTGAGAGGTGGTGAGTGCTGGGATCACCCTGAGGAAAGGGCATGGGGACACCCCAGTGACAGCAAACCAGGGCTGGGCTGGGCTTGGGGCTCCAGCCAAGCTTTTGTGTGTTTAGCCCAATTTCAGGAGTGCAGGAGGCACAAAGCCAGACTCTGTTCTTCCTTCCCAAACCTAAACCTTCTGGGATTCTGCAGCCCCATCCAACCTGACCTTGGGTCCTTCCAGGGATGGGGCAGCCACAGCTCCTGTGGGCACCCAGTACCAGGGCCTCACCACTCTCACAGGGAAGAATTTCTTCCCAGTATCCCATCTAACCCTGCCTCTGGCAGTGGGAAGCCGTTCCCTCTGTCCTGTCACTCCAGGCTCTTGTAAATAGTATCTGTTCAGTGATTCCCATGGATGAGTATCCTGGGAGGGCCTCCAGGACAAACACAAACATTTCTGGCATCATTTACCCATCCCAGATCCCCCTGGGAAGCAAAAATCCTTCACTTCTGCAGGAGTCACAGTGGGGTTTGGAGTGGGAAGAGGCTCCAGCCTTCTGGAAAATTAAACACCAGCATTTCCCTTTGCTTTTCCCAGCGTGGTCCCTTTAGTCCAAGCAGGGGAAGCAGATCCAAACGTGGCCAAGTACTTAAACAGGTAAAAAAATAATATCCCAAACCATTCCCCTGTCCTACTGAAGCATTCCCTTAGTTCTGGGAATAAAACTGGGGAGTTTTGCTTCTCAACAAGCTTCTCTTCTGGAATAAGATCACTGGTTTTCCTGCTTTTCCCTTGCTTTCCAGGCTCAGTGATTATCTCTTTGTCCTGGCACGTTATGCTGCAATGAAGGAAGGGAAGGAAGAGAAAATCTACATAAAACCTGAGCCCTAGCTGGGAGCTGGAATGTTTTTCCCTTGATCATGGAAAACTAAATCCAGTTGACTGTGTTTGTCCATCAAGGAAGGGAGAGAGAACAAGCCTGGACTGGAAATGGGAGCTGCCAAGGATTTCCATGTGAAAAAAACAGGACCTTGTTGATAAATCCTGAGAGGAACAGAATCACAGAATATCCTGAGTTGGAAGGGACCCAAACACACCTGTTCTGTTCCATGGGCCTGGCCCACACATCCCATGTGGGGATGGCTCTGGAGTCACTGCTTCTCCCAGGTGGGAGTTGAGGCAGGAGAATTCCATAACATTTTGGAGATGCCTTCATTTCCCTGGGCAGCAGCAGGTGCTGTGGGAAGGCTCTGACAGGACTCTGAGGGATGATGAAGGGAAAACAATCAGGAAAGCAATCAGCTCCTCCTTTGAAGTCACAGTGCTCGTATGGAGCAGCAGCTGGAGGCGTTTGGGAATTGTGTCCACAGCTCTGAAATAATAAATGTGAATTTCCTTGTACCAAAGGGCCACAAACTGTCACATTTTAACACCGAGCCCCATGAGCTTTGCTGCTCCAAGTCCCTTCCAATCCATCAGCTCTGGCTGGAGCTGAGTTGTACAGATTTACAGGAATGCACCAAGAATTCCTTGGCTCTGCCTGCCTCTTGTTGGGCATGTGAGGAATGTCCCTGTGCTGACAATCCAGGGCATCCTCTGCCAGGAACGGGGCTCACAGGATGGAGGGGGTGAAGCAGGAAAGGCCAGATCCCAGGGTCCTTGTCTCCATGTGGAGCTGTCCCTTGGAATGGTGGCACCAGCTGCCCCTCCAGCTGGAGGAGCAGAGCCCAGGTGAGGAGCAGGACCCTGCTGGAGCTGGGTGAGAGGGGCAGCACCCCAAGGGCTCCTCCCAGGATGTCTGTGCTGAGCCTGGAATTCTTCTCCATGGAGCCTTCAGCAAAGCAGGCTAGAGAGAGCTCACAGCCACATCACACACAATTCCAGCTTTGCACTCATGTCCAAGCTGCTTCCAGCTTGGAAATACAATTGGGAAATACCCATGTGAACCCTGCTGGTGTAATTTTTTCCCCCTGGGAATGCTGTGGGCTTCAAGGTGGTGATGCCCATCCAGGGCTTGTCCTGCTTTTAGTGGGGCAGCTTTTAAGTCCATCCTGCCCCTTTTTCCATTCAATTATTTGAGCAGAACCAACCTTAAACTTGTTCTCCAAGGAATCTCTGGCTCTGTGTCCCTTTTTGGGCAGTGAGGAATGCCCAGGAATGAGTGAGGAGGGCCCTGCACTAACAGATCCCCAGTCTCATCACTCACCTGGGTTTGAGGCAGATATTTCATGGCTCTTGTTAATGCACATTTTTCATGGAGTAATTTTCCAAGCCTCAGCCTGGAACACATCCCAGTGACAAATGCTCTGGATTTGGATGGTCCCATCAGCTGCAGTGTCACCTCAGCCATTCCCTCTGCCTGCTCCAGCCAGTTTTACGAGAGCTCTGGCTCTGGGACTGAACCTCAGGAATCAAGAGGCTTTTCAAGTTTAATTTAATAAAATCCTTTGCAATATAAATTCTTCATGAATGCTCCATAAATCAGTTTGGGGAGGGATTTATAGTATTTCCTTTTTTTTTTCCCAGCTGGGGGGAAGAAATCTCACTACTGTTTTGGGACCAAAGCTGGCATTGTTTGGATTGCAAGGAGAAATAAATCAAGCTGCTACACTTAACATGATAGAGAGATTAAATTTACTGGGGTGCTCCCAGCTGCCCCCTCCCTCTCCACCCACAGCAGTTGTTTCTGGAGGGCTGAGGCAGAGGGAGGTGCTGGGGTGACCCTTGGTGTGTCACTAAGCAGGGCTTGGCTTTAGGAGGGAATTGAGACAAAGCTGCAGCTCAGCAGGGCTGGGACATTCTGCCCTGAGAGTTGTCCCCAAGGTCACAGGACAGCCATGGGCTCTTGAGCTGGGGGAGCTCACCTGGAGAAAAGGAGGCTCAGGGGGGACCTTGTGGCTCTGCACAGCTCCCTGACAGGAGGGGACAGCCAGGAGTGTCAGGCTTTGCTCCCAGGGAACAGGGACAGGAGGAGAGGAAACTGCATCAAACTGTGCCAGGGGAGGGTCAGGCTGGAAATCAGGAGGAATTTCCTCATGGAAAGAGTGGTCAGGGACTGGAAGGGGCTGCCCAGGGAGGTTTGGAGTCCCCATCCCTGCAGGTGTCCAAGGAATTCCTGGACGTGACACTCAGTGCTCTGGGCTGGTGACAAGGTGGGGATCGGGTACAGGCTGGACTCTATCTTGGAGGTCTTTTCCAACATGGATGATCCTAGGATTCTGTGATCCCTCAGGTTCTGGTGCACCCTCCTCACCAGGCTGGAGTAGAGGCACAGACAGCTGAGCTGCCTCTGCTCCCGACCCCACAAGGTCAGCCGTGCAGCAGCAGCAGAGTGACCAAAACAAAACCCAGCCTCTAAATCCAAATAAACCTCCCTTGCTCTGGGCTGCCAGTTGTTTTTCCAAGCTCTTTGTCTCTTTCCAGCCCTCCCAGCCATACAGCGTAGGGATTCCAGTGCCTGCACCTCATTAATATCACAGGGGAAGGCAGATGCTTTGTCCAGGCTGCCCAGCTCCAGCGCCCAGCAACATTCCTGCCTCGCAGGGTGCCTGATCTGGGATTGCTCTGGAGCTGCCAGCACAGCCATATGTTGCTAAGGGTCGTTTATTCTTGTTTGTAAAATGTATGGCTGCTCCCAGCTTCCACACTGTCAAAACGAGAAGAACTGGCCCCAAAATCTCTTGCTGCATGATTGGATCAGACGCCTGTACATCTGTTAACGCTGTAGGAGCTGTAAAATGGAATAAGTTGGGCTATAACTCAAGCACCTCGATTACCACCACGATGTGGGAGCAGCAGAACGGCTGCTGCTCTGCCAGCAACGACACAAACATCCATTGTGCCAAGTCAGATGTAAATTTACACAAGGCAGCACTTCCTGGGCCAGGGCTCAGAAGGGAGGAGAGGGATGAGAGCTCCCACCTTGACAGGGTGTGCTGGAGCCCCAGTCCGGTGAGTTTTGGGGTGCACAGCCCTGGCAGTGGGGAGCCAACAGCTCCACTGGAGCTGCAGGAGCAGAGAGGACAACAGGGCAAGTCCTGTGGGTTCACAAGCTCCTGAAATCCCCTTTCAGCCTGGAAATGGGCAAGGAAAAACCCTCCCCACCCTGGAGCAGCCCAGGGCAGGAACCATCACCTCTGTGCCTGACAGGAGCAGGTTGAGCCTGTCTGTGGAGGAAGGGGCTGTCTGGGACCCTCAGCTCCCCCTGTGCTGCAGCCTGGCCCAAAGTGCCCACCCCAATGCCCACCTCACCCCAGTGCCCCGTCCCTGCCTTGGCAGGGCAGGCATAGAGAGGCAGAGGGAGGGCTCAAACCACCCCAGGGAAACTGGAGAGGGTCAGGATTGAAGAACCTGACCTCAGAAACAGCCACAAAAGCAGCTTGTGAGCACCAGTTCAGTGCCACTTACCCAGTGGTGACAGTGCCAAGTGCCACATGGTGTGACCAGTCCAGCACCTGCTGCAGAAGCTGCTGCACCTCTTGGCAAATGGGAGCAAACACAAAAATGAGCTGCAGAGACATCAGGGATGTGGAGACCAGAGCATGGCACAGCCTCCTCTCCATCCTAACCTGGAATCTAGCATGGGGCACAGGGATCATCCAGAGGGAACACCAGCCTGGGTGTGAGCCAGGGGTCTGGGACAGTCTGTAGGAGCAGGAGAGGGACAGCAGGAGCTGCTGTTTGCTCCTGAACACCCCGTGCCTGCAGCAGGCTGGGACATCCAGCTCTGCTCTGTACCAGCACTGAGTGAGCAGCAGGCTCCAGGGATCTCTCCCATCCTCCAGGGATCCCTCCCAGCTCCTCACCCCACAGTTCCCAGTTTAATGCTCCCAAGGCCTGGGGTAGCCATGGCCACATCTCACCTCGGTGGCCCCGAGTGATGAGTGCCCAGATCCCGGCCCATGCCAGGGAAGCTGGGGCTGTGCAGGCCTGGCTTCTGCCAGCTCTGCCTTAGCAGCAGCTGCTCTGGGCTTGCTTTTTGCTGTTCCTGACAGTGCCAGATGCCTCTGTGTCAAAACAATGGCACTTGCACACTGACTGGGAGCCTCTCCCTCGCTCCCACCGTGCTCCCGCTCCCAGCAGAGCCAGAGAGGGCTGGGAAGGGCCAGGGGGGCAGGAGGGCTCCAGGAAGGGATGGAGGGGCACTGAAGGGCTCCAAACCCAAAGTCAGAGGGAAGCAACAGGCACAGCTCTCACCCCTCCAAGGAGCCTCCAGCATCAGGCTCAGGCAAAACCAAACAATATTATAATATTGTTATTAATATCAAAGCCCGTTCCAACAGCTGCTCCTTGAAGCTGTCCCCACTCCTGCACTGGGGGACCCCACTTGGATTTCCAGCCTGTTTCCCTCACCACCAGTAGTTCCAGTCACCATTCCCAGATGTGCACTGAGCATTGCTGATCCCAGCACCTGCCCCTGCATCTGAGGAGCACCAACACCCTCAGGTGGAATTCCTGCCTAGGGTTAGGGTTATGCCTAGGGTTAGCGCCTCGGAAACCACAAAGCCCTCGGAAGCAGGTGCAGGACCAGGCAGAGCTTCTCCAAACATTTTCCAACATGAGCAAATCGTGTTTCAAACAGTTCTGTCAGGTCCCTTTGAGCTCAGCAAGCCTCCTATCCTTCCATCTAGAGACCCAAGAGATCCCAGCTCTCAGGGGCACCAGGAACCAGCCTGGCAACAGGAATTCCCATGGGAGCAGCAGGCTCCATGCCCAGCCTGGCAGACTCACAGAATCCCAGACAGGAACCTCAAAGCTCATCCCAATCCACCCCCTTCCATGGGCAGGGACACCTTCCACTATCCCAGGTTGCTCCAAGCTCTGTCCAGCCTGACTTTGGACACCTCCAGGGATCCAGGGGCAGCCACAGCTTCTCTGGGCACCCTGTGCCAGGGCCTCCTCACCCTTGGAATAAAGGCAGGTGCTCTCTGAGAGGTGCCAGGGCCCCAATGCCCTGCTCTGCTCTGCCAGGAGAATCCCACCAGCACATTCCCTGCCCTAGGAAAGGACCAGGAGACATCCAACCACCTGAACTCATCCCAGCTTTATTTTCTCTGCAGGTCAGACACACAGGGATGGAACCAAGGTCTCCATGACAGCAACTCTTGGATAGAAAAGATCCTCATGAATCTCCTGTGGCAAAACCATCCCTGGGCAGGATCCATGGAGCAGGCAGGGACTGACAGAGCCTCCCTGGGACACAGGAATCAGTCCCTCCACAGGAATCCTTGCCTGCATCCACTGGGAATTCCTCAGACATTTATCACATTTTCCACACCAGCTCCAGCACGGGAGCAGTGTCTGTAGTGCAACATCTCCAGGTTTGGAGGGACCAAGCTAAGTCTGCAGTCAGATTTTTTCTAGGAATTGTACTCCTGAGGAACAAAGGGAAAAGGGGAGCGAGGATTTGATCTCAGTGTTTGACAACTTATTTCACTGAATGCTCATTGTGCTCTAGTCAGACACACTGCACTTCCTAGAAGGAAAAAGGAGATTTTGGATGATATTTAAACTCTGAGAGGTCCAAGGCAGTGCCTGAACCTCCCAACTACACAATCACCAACTGGTTAATGCCAAAATGTTCTATGTATTAAAAAAAAAAAAAAAAAGAAATTTACTATCATCTTTAATTTCTGTGACTCACAGCCCAGTGTCCTGAACCCTCTGGATGCAGACATTCCTGTCCGCACCAACACTTCCCATCAATCCTGTTTAATCTCACTGATTTGACGGAGAAAAAGGATCCTGACACTGCTTTCCAGATGCATTTCCAGGCACTGGCTCTAAAAAAAGGGTTATTTCTCTGAAATCCATCTGAAGCATGACAGGAGGAGGATGAAGCCAAGGCCATCTCGCTGCTCAGTGCCGAGGGTTTTCCGACCCCTTGGAAATCTTGTGAAATCTTGTAGTTAAGGGGGATCTTCCAGAGCCCAGGGTGTGGAGACCTGTGCTCTGCTGAGCTCACCTGGGCACAGGAATCCCATGGGATAGACCAGGCAGGGCAGCAGGAGAGATGAGATATGGCCAGGGAGGGGAATGAAGATCCCCAGTGCCACAGGGAGGGAAGGAGGGAGAGAAAACCCTGGGCAGAAGCCAGCAGCCTGTGCAGGAGCTTATTTCACCAGCGAGGTAAAGGGGAGAAGGTGACTGGCTTTTAACCCTGTCCCCAAAAGGGCAATGCCATGGCTCTGCCCTGTGCCAGAACCCCAGCAGGGCCAGGACAGCCCAGGTGCAGCCCAGTCTCTCCTCCCTCCAGCCAGGGCCAGGGCAGGACTCACAGCAGCTCAAGGGACCAAAGATGGGAACCTGCAGAGACACTTTATGAGCGTCTCAGAAATGGCAGGAAGGATCCAAACCTTCCCAAGTCACCCCCTGCAAAAGCTGCCTGCTCCAGGCAAACACCAACTGATAGAAATAAGGCCAGAAAGAGACAAAGCAGCTGAAATAAAGAGTTTGGCAACAAAGCAAATGTGGCCATCACACAGAGAGCCTGCCCTGGGTCCAAACAACTCCCTAAGAAAGGGCCTGCAAGCAAAGGGAAACTTGCATCCCAGAGGGATTTTGCCAGTGGAGGTTTCCAGAGGATTTGACACATTCCCCTGGCTCCAGAGAGGGACCTGCTCCACCTGAGCACCATGCTAGAGAGCCCAAGTGTGTGCCAGCTCCTGTCCTCTGGAAACCAAGGAAAATGAAACCTTTCCTGCTCCTGAGAAATTGAGACATGACTCTTTCTGTCCCAAGGCTGGGTCTGGCAGGAGCCTGGCAGAGGCACAGCTGGCTGAGCCCACTCCTGCTGCTCCAGCCCTTAACTAACCTCTGGCATTCCAAAGCCTTCCCAAGAGACACAGGGTCCATCTGCTCCTGCTGAAGCTGCTTCTTCCCTATGACTCCTTCTCCAAGACACACCTAAGACCCTGCAGGAGCAGGGACACCTGGAATTCCCCCATCCTGAGAGAGCAGTGCCCATCCAGGCACTTCCAACGCTGCCATCTCCTCATGGGCTCTGCCATCCCTCTGCTCTTGTCCAGCTTCCCAGACTCACTTCCAGCCAGCCCAGCTCCTGGGGAAGGAAAAAGCAGCACTCCCATGGCAGCAGCTGCCCAGCCTGCTGGGGGTCTCACTGTCACTAATCTGAGTGGCACTTGGAGCATTCCTTCCGTGCTCCCCCGGGGTTTGCTTTTAAGGACGATTTCTGTGGGTGTCAAGTGAAGGGCTTAAAGTCAGGCCCATCCCCTCCTCCAGCCTGGAGTTGTGCCTAAGAAAAACCAGCCCTGAGCCCAGCAGCTCTTCCCTGAATCCCTGTGAACCTCCACCAGCAGCTGCCTCTCCAGGCCTCCAGCGAGCGGTCAGCTCCCGCCGAGCTGCTCCGGGCTCCGTGTGGGAAGGGCTCCCCCTTCCTGCAGCAGCTCCAAGCCCCATCCCGAGCCCAGGCCGTGCCTAGGACAGCTCGAAGCCGGTGTTCATGCTGATGGCATAGCGCAGCTTCTCCCTCAGGATGCTCTTCTTGCTGTAGTTGGGGAGCTTGAGGAGGTTGAAGCACGTGGAGGAGGTCGGGAGGCGCCCGCCCGGCTCCTTCTTGCGGATGGTGAAGAAGCCGCGCAAAACGCTGCCCAGGGTGTCCCCCGTGTCCTGCAAGGGCACACAGCTGTCACCTCCCTCTATGGAACGGGGCAGAGGTGCCAACACAAAATCTGGCACTGGGAACAGGGAGAGCCACAGCCCAAAGCTCAGTTTCCCACCCGTCTCCAAAGAGTTTTGCTGGTAACTCAATGGCTGACATGGGCAGGGTGTGCAGGGAGACAGGTGGGACACAGGGAGATAACACAGCCCTGGAGGAACCCAAGGAATCCAGGCAGGAAAAGTCTGGAGCTGCTCTCTGTGTGTGCAGCCATGAGCATCCTTTTGGGGTAGGGCTGTTTCCAGAATCCCAGAGAGGTCTGGGTTGGAAGGGACCTTAAAGCTCATCCCATTCCAATCTCTTGACATGGGCAGGGACACCTTCCACTATCCCAGGTTGCTCCAAGTCCCATCCAGCCTGGCTTGGGACTCCTCCAGGGATGGGGCAGCCACAGCTTCTCTGGGCACCCTCTGCCAGGGCCTCACCAGCCTTACAGGGACTAAGTTCTCCCTGGTATCTAATCCTAACATCTCATCTTCCCACATTAAAGGTTTCCAGGTGGGAAGAAGGGGAGGAAGCTGGGCAGGGAATTCCCAAGCCCTGAGAGCAGGATGCCTACCTGGTCATCAGACACTTCCACACAGCGGATGGAGAAAGGAGGCTTGAGGTAGGCAAAGCCCAGAAGTGGAGGCCTGGAGCAGCTGGTGACAAACTGGAAAGAGCCACATGGTGATGATGGGAACACAACTGCCACACAGTGACACAATCCCAGCACTGCTGGGACTGGCACTGAGCACCCCCCAGTGTGTGTCTGACAGCCTTTGGGGAGTGCCACCTCTGCAGGGCCATTCATGGTGATACCACAGCATCCACAGAGCTCTGCTGAACACTTGCAGGTGTCAGGAATTCCGGTGCTCCTTCAAAGAGCATCCAGGTAACTGGAGAACAGCCCTGGCCCCACCACCCCAGATCCCAGCTGGGCAGGGATGGCTCCTCACTCACCTTGAGGAACATAGCTCTCTCCTCAGGGCTGAAGTCGTTGGCCAGGATGTCCCAGAGCCAGATGATGACACGGTGACTGCCATGGAATCCCCCGTAGTACACTGTGTGTTTCCTGGGGAGGGAAAGGCTCTGACAGGCCTGCCACTGCAGCAGGAGGGGCACAAGTGCTGGAAGAGTGGGATGGTTTGGAAGGGACCTTAAAGTTCATTTTGTTACACCCCCAAAATCCAGTAGTCCAGGTTGCACCAAGCCCTGTCCAACAACTGCCAGGGGTCACGGTTCACTGCTGGCACTGAGCCCCCAGCACTTCCAGGGCACTTGATCAGAGGAAAGGGAAATGCAGAGAGGAATTCTGCTCCCAGGAACCAATGAAAGAAAAGGCTAATTTGGGATGGGCCCTAAGGACCACATTCCAAAGCTGTTCCTCCAAGTAGGCGCAGCAGAAATTGTGACCAGCTCGCTGTCCTGCCACCTCCCAGGAGCTTTGCAAAGGAAAAGCTCAGCTCCCAGGCCAGATGAGGGATGCCCAGCAGCCCAAGCTGTCACTTACTTCAGGTCCTCGAGGTCGATCTCGGCGTTGTCCCCGGAGATGAGGCGCTGCAGCTCGGGCGCGGAGAACATGCGGATCCACTCGGGCTTGATGATGGCCCTGAAGCCGCCGATGAGAGCAGAGGTCTGGCTCTTGATCTGGGTGTGCATCCGGAAATGAGCCATCAGGTGGATGTAGCTGATCCTGGGTGTGAAAAATGAGTGGTTTAGGATTGGTTTTGGAGAACATGTGGCTGCACTCGGGCTTGATGATGGCCCTGAAACCGCCGATGAGGGCGGCAGTCTGGCTCTTGATCTGGCTGTGCATCTGGAAATGAGCCATCAGGTGGATGTAGCTGATCCTGGGTGTGAAAAATGAGTGGTTTATGATTGGCTTTTTGCAAATATTAAAATGAGTATTACATGTGTTATGTTGGAAAGTTATGCTGTGTTGATTTTTTTTAGTAGTGTGTTAAATATAGCTTTAGGTTGTAACAAAATGTTAAAATAGAAACTGTGCTACGTAGGATACTTTTTTTAAAGAAAGGACTAGCACCAGATAGCAGCCACAGGACACCTAAATCTTTCAGAGAAAGAGAATTTATTGCTCCATTATCAGGAGAAACGAACTTCTTCCTGCCTTGCTCAGCCATGAAGATGGCGTTAGGATGAAGAGGGAGAAGTTGACACTGACCAGACAGAATCCTGTGTTTGAATGGAATTTATGCATCATGTATGAGGTGTATGAATATGCAACAGGCTGCTGTTCTTAAGGGTTAATCCTCTGTTAAGGTGGGTCCTTTCTCGGGCTTATTTTGCCCAGAAAAAGGTACCCGGACTGTCCATAACTCTTTGTTTTTATTGTCTCATATTGTCCTAATCCAAATTGTCATTACTCTAATTATATTGCTATTTTTATAACCATTTTATTATCATTGAACTTTTAAAATTAGAAAAAACAAGTGATAGGCATTTTTCACACTGTGGGACAGGCAGGTGCCACGGGGGACACGGAGCTGACAGGGGCACACATCACCCAGCACTGAATTGGCCCTGATGTCCTTCTCCAGCCCCAAAAGGGCTGGGACAGCCTGGTCAGGGTTGTACTTCTCCCTCCAGTCCCTGCTTGTTATTTAAGCAGATGATGTTTTTTTACCTCCTTCCCCACTCTGGGACTCTGCTCATTTCTCAGAGCTCCTGCCCAGCTCAGGGACTAATTGGCTTTAATAACTCCTTGATCAACCTTGGCTGGACACAGATCCAACTCCTTTTAACAGCTCATCTCTCCTCTAGGTCTGACCAACAACTCACTGGGCTGTGCTGCCCCATGGCTGGAGAAACACCACACCAAAACCATGCAGCAGATTCCCACCTTCCTGCAGCATGTGGGAAAGGTGAACTTGTTAGAGAGAGGCTCTTCCTCTTCTCACCTCCAGGCAAAAGACCTGAACTTGCTGATTCTTCTTCAGCAGCTCCCACAGAGACCCCACCTCAATTCCACTGCCTGGGTTTTTGGCAAGGTCACCCCAGCATCCCCAGGCAGAGCTGTTTCCAGATTGCTGCCATTCCCAACACTTCTGCTCCCTCCCAACCCTCAATTTGGGTGCAAAAGCTTCAAATTTCTGCTATAAATTACTAGAGCAGCATCAGGACTTTCAACTTTTTTCCCTGAGCTGACTTGTGACAAGCCAGAGGAAAAGCCTTTCAAATGCAAACTCCCTGGCCAGAGCTGGAGAAGAGAAAAGCCTGGAAACATCAGACTGCAAAAGCACAGATCCAGGTGGGATCCAGCTTCCATTTGTCAGGAAAGAGATAACAACCCCCAGATCACCAGTTCAAACACACATTTGCTTAATAGATATTTCATTCTGCTTTTATGAGCACTGAAGGGGATAGGGAAGGGGAAAAAAAAAAAGGAACAAAAAGGTGGGGTTGGTTTTCAGGCTCCGGAGTTGACATTTCTGATAACGATCTAAAAGCCGGTTATCTGTGAAAACAGCCCCGGGGCTCGGTGTCTCCTCTGATTTCCTGGCTCTAAAGAACGACTGTCGAGTACATTTGAATTCAGCACTGTCTGCTCGGAACACGGTGCTTTATACAACTGCCACATGTTATCATTCTGAGGAGATCTGTCTGCTCCAAGGTGTCTTTGAGCATCTGTGCCCTCTGTGTTCACGACTGTGTGCCTGAATTGCTTTGAATCCATCTGTCTGTATCCATCACCATCATTAAATCCTGCAAAATCTCCCTGACTGGGTGCCTTTGACCTCAGAAGTGCTGTTTCAAGAAGTAAATTGTCAATTTTTATTTTGCAAATCAAATTTAATACAATTTCTGCCGATGAACTGTAACCAGAAAATTCTATTAAGATATTTATGTGCTCCTTCTGCTCCAATCTATCTCAATTCATTCCAGATGCAAGCCCAAGGAACCAGAATAAAGTATTGTGCAGTGGTGACCTTAAAAATCTAATTGCTGTACTTACTTATTTTCATTGGTAACAGGAATGGTCTTCCCTCCAGGAACAAGTTCATGGCAAACCAGCTGAGGGAAGAAATGATTGGATTGCTAATTACTGCCTGGAACCACATTGGAAGGAAATGCCATGCTAAGCTGTTACCTCCCCATAAAACATTTATTTTTACAATAAAACAGCAGGATTTAAAATTTAAGTAATAATCCTGCTCCTGCCTTGAACCAGTTTCACTTAACTATGAACAGAGTAATTGAACAGTAGGAGCTGCAGCTCTCCCACCAGTGGAGCCAGCCCTTCTCCAAGGAAGCCTCCTCTGCAGTCTGATCCATCACTGCTGAACCACACACAAATCAATTCCAAGAGCCCTGGGGGACTGTCACAATCCCAGAATCCAGAGGCTGAGCAAGCTCAGAGAGCTCAGCCTGACAGCACAACCCAGAGCTGGCTGAGCCACAGGTCTCATGCAGGAGCTCTGTCCCTCCAGCTGTGCACTCCAGGCAGGAAGGCAGAGAGCCAGGAGGGATCTCCCAGTGCCTGGTGGTCTCCTCCAGCTCAGGACCCTCTCCAGGTGCTGCCTGCAGAGTCCCCACTCCTCTTTGCCCAAGCTGAGGCAGCACATCCTCATTCCCACTTTACAGAGGCCTCTGTGCCTCGGCTCCAGGTGAATCCCAAGGTCAGACTGAAGGCCAGCACAGGGAATGAGCTCAGCTGTGACATGGCTGTGGCTACAGGGACACAGAGCTCAGTCAGAGTGACCCCACCTGGCTCCTTCAGCACGACCAGAGCACTGGGAAAACAGGAGTGCCTGGGTTATTTTTAATCTCAGTGAACCACAGCCTTCAGTGTCTCATTGCTGGGCTCCATATCCTGCTCCTACCTTCATTTTTCACGTGGAAGAACCCTCCAAACTGAAACCTCAGCAATCCTGAGGCAGCAGCAGGTGTCCTCCATGGCTCCCCATGGAATTTGCACCACAACACTGCCAGCAAAAAGCATTTTTTATCTTATCTCTTTCCAGATTTTCCAGCTCTGCACACACAACTTCACAGGGCTCAAGTGCAACCAAGTACCTCCAAGTCTTCCTAAGGGACTGCCAAACAGCTTTTCATTCTCTAGGCCAAGAGGCCTCCTGATACACTTGGGAGTTTCCCTGACAGAAACATCTATGCGTGAAGAAAAGGAATTTCTCCCTATTTACAGGCTCTTCTTTTAAGAGGGGAACATCAGTTAGGCAGAGGAAGCATTAAACATTTTTTCAACCCTGGAAGAAAAAAAATTAAGGGTCAGAGGGGAAGCTTTTCTGGTGGAAAAAGCTGTTTTCTGCCCACAGGTAAATATTGAATCCCATGGCTGAGTTCAGAGAAGCTGAGAGGACAAAACAGAGGTAAGGTCCAAAAAAATCAGTGAATAAAAACCTACCTGACCCATCACATCTTCATCATAGGACAGTGTCAAGCCCAGGTCACTGATATCACCATCATAACGCTGGAGAACAACAGGGAAGAGGGGGAAAAAAGGTCAGGGCTCAGCAGCAGAACCACCAGTCACTCCCAGGTTCTAACAACAGGCAGCAATCAGGGAGGTGAATGACAGGAAAATTATTGCTCCAACCTTAATTGAAGTGAGATTTTTATAGAACTCTGAGTCCAAGGAGGGCAGTTCATCCACGGAGCTGTAGAAGACACTGTGGTGGTGCCCAAGGAGCTGACTCAAAAAGAAGGAAGCAAATGGCACATCCACAACTATTCCCTGTGGACAAGAAGAATTCACAGGTAAGGTCCTGCCACACACTTGTGGTTGTGGCATCTTTGGTTGCCTGCAAGGCAGATCTTGTGATGTGGAACAAGTGCAAAGAGCACTCTGCAAGGCACCAAAATCAGCTACAAACCCAACATCCTCTTAAAATCCATTAATTAGTAAGGCAGGTGCAAAAAGGCACTTGGGAACTCCATGTGTTCTTTAAAAGAACTGCATTACATGGTTTGAAGTGAAAGAGGGGAAATTTAGTGAGATACATGGAAAAATCCTTCCTGTGAGGGAAGTGAGGCCCTGGCACAGGTTGCCCAGAGAAGCTGTGGCTGCCCCTGGATCCCTGGAAGTGTCCAGGGCCAGGCTGGATGGGGCTTGGATCAACCTGGGATAGTGGAATATCCCCTGGGAAGGGGATTGGACTAGAAAGTTCCCTTTCAACCCAAATCATTCTATCGCAGTCATTCTGTTATTTCATCCTCCTTTTTGCCTCATGTCCCTTTGAGGTATCCACAAATGGATGTTTGTAAGGTGGAACACCAAAAAAACAGGCTGGTGTTCCAGCACCATGAGGAACAATCAAGGCACAAGCCAGGTTTTACCTCCAGGATTATTTTTAATACATGCCTAAAGAAACTAAAGCCTGTTCCACTAAGAGGATCTTTATCCAAGCCATTTTTCCAAACTCCACTCTTCAATAAACCCCCCACAAGAAGGACAGATGCCCTCAAAGGCACCATCACTGACAAGATCCCAACCTGGTGCTCCTGGCTCACCTCATACACAGCCTTCCCAAGCATCTTCCCCACAAACTCAAAGAGCTGCAGGTAGTTCTCATGGATGTAGGATGTTGGGGATGGATACAGCCTCTCATCACCACTGGTGGTCTGCACAAAGAGATAAGAGCCCAGTGAGCCAGAATGGCTTTGCCTGCACCAGGTCACCTCAGGTGGCACCTGTGTCCTACCTTGAACAGGTTCAGTGCAGGGTCAAACACTTTTTTAATGATCTCTTCCAGGAACTCTTTGAAGACCCCATCTTGATCAATACCAGCCTCATCAACCCCCAGGTCATTCACAAACTTCACCCTGATCACTCCCTTCATGGCGTTCTGGGAAAGCTGCCGGAGCTGTTCGTACCCATCCTACAGAGAGCAGAAAATCCAGAGAGAGACACGTGAAACACCCACCCAGAGATGCAGCAGAGACAGGACACAGGCCCACCAAAGAAATCTGAATTTGTCATATGGTCTTGATCTCAAAAAACCAGCATTTTCCAAGTCAGAATTCCAGGTTTGCAGCAGCCTGAGCTGAACGAGGGTCCAGCATTCTTCTGGAA
This sequence comes from Serinus canaria, assembly GCF_022539315.1. Lineage (NCBI taxonomy): Eukaryota > Metazoa > Chordata > Aves > Passeriformes > Fringillidae > Serinus > Serinus canaria. The sequence continues at coordinate 9,884,491 of NC_066329.1, forward strand.
TGTCAGTTCTGGGAGTGGGTCCCTCAGCAGTCACAGAGAAGGGAAAATCACACCCTCTGCCTGGTTTTGTCAGGCCAGGCTGCTGCCCCGTGGGCTGGCTCGTGTCCCTCACCTCGAGCATGCGGGAGCGGCGGATGGTGATGTGGGTGACGTGAGGGGACGCCGAGCTCGTCTCCACCAGCCCCAGCTTCTCCTTCTCCTTGGTGACCATGTTCCGGAAGAGCAGCACCCTCTGCAAAAAGAAAACAAATGGACAATCCATGGGGATCCCCATCCTGCAGGGCAGCAGGGATTTGGGAGGCTCCTGACATACAGAACCACTGCTGGTTGTCCTGATCCCAGCTATTCCCAGTGGTGCCACTGTCACCCACTCACTGCATGCAGCTGCACACACACATCAGTTCTGTCTCAACACAGAGATCAAGGCATTTGAAGGAAATGCACTAGGAAGGGGTGAGGACACAGATCAGTCCTCTCTCAGCGACAGAAATCAAGACATTTAGAGGAAATCTATTGGGGAAGGTGAGGATGAAGCAGAAGACTTATTCTGCTGGCATTTCAAAATAAGCTTCATGTCACAAAATGCTCCAGACATGTGTCCCTCCCACCCCAATGGTCACCCAGGCTACTGATTCCCTGCCTCCACCCTCTGCCCCCATCCCACTCACGTTCTTGTGAGGAATGACATGTGGGATGTACTGCAGGAGCAGCTGGGCTCGTTTCTTGTCCTTGTCCAGCTCCTGGAAGAGCACGCTGGGTTTGAGGTCCCTTGACAAAAAAAGGCAGAGATTCAGAGATCCCTGAGAAATACCGAGGTGTGGGAGAGAGGGAACAGGCAGTGATTCCAAAGATGACTGAAGTGCTCAGTGTCCACACTAAGAAGGTAAAAGGGGCCAGGTACACCCAAGCTCTTGGGTGCTGAGTCAGTTTCCAAAGCTTCACCTAAACCTCCCACCACAGAGAAAAGCACAACACGAGGGGTGTCCCTAACTGCAAACACAGGCAGCAGTTTCACCTCGATTCCAGAGGCAGAATGCCAATAAGGAATCCCAAATCAGGCTCCCCAGAGGATGTGGGGCAGTGGGACAAGCCTGCAGCTGCCCAGGATCCCTGCCCAGGGCCACTCACTTGCGCAGCCAGTGATCCTCAGGAGCAAAGCGCCGGCGACAATCCCGCTCGTAGAGCACCATGAGCCAGCCATGCACAGAATGGAACAGCTCCAGGGTCTCCCCTCGGGCATTCTCTGCACAAAAGGAACAAGGCAGCAAAGTCCAGGCACCCTTGGCACCAGCAGGAGTCACACCTTGATTATCCTCCCCACAGTTACAGCACTGGGGTGCTTTCCTGACCTGCACGGCCTCTGGAGGGAAGGATGTTGTGCCTCTGGGAAGGGAGATGGTCTCTTCTTTAAACAGAGCTAATCAAAGCCATCTCATTTCACATCAGAGCTGGACTATCTCAGCTAATTACCAGAGAGCTGAGCTCTACCCAAATTATACCAGCAGAGAGATTCACAGCAGATTCTACAGAGACCCAAGCAAGCTGCTCCGCCTGGTCACAGCACTGCCCTGCTCTTGTCCAACACATGGCCCAGCCTTGCTAAACCTCATCTCTGCCAAAAACCAACATGCCCATCATGTCTGTTACACAAATCCTTACTGGAAATAGGGAAGTGCTCTGGGTTTGGCACAAAGCATGATCGTGGCATCTGGACATCAAAAGACTGGGACATATTCCCACATTGAAGTGCTTTTTGTGCCAAGGAATAATTAGCAGAAGCTTCAAATTCCAAAATTAATGCCATTTGTGGTTCTATGAGTAACATCAACTCAATCTACTAAAAGCACTCACCTACAATTCCATCCCAGATCATCTTAAACACAAAGGAATTCAGGAAAGAGGAGATGGTCACCAGCTCTTCCAGTTTGAATGAAATCTGCTCTTCGTAGACCTCGATGTCATCCAGAATCCTGTCAGAGCAAACAAATGCAAATGCACAAGTGTAAATTTAATTCCCTGTTGAAATTTTCATAAAGGCACATTATCCTTTAGCAGCAGCTCTTATTTCTATGACAACTGACACCCATGAGGATCTAAAGTCATAAACAACCAAACCTTATTTATGGATTTTGACTGATAGCAGATCCTAACAGAAGATGGTATGAGAGGCTGAGATACAAGCAAAGTCAGTGTTTCAGGCTTAAAAAACCCTTTTCCATTCCCAAGAAAATTTTTGCCTCATTCAAGAGGAGAGAATTGTCTCTAGTGACCAGCAAGGGCAATTCTCCACCCCCTTTCCCATCTTTTGTGTTGTTTCTTTTCCCCCTCCTGCCCAGTTCTGGCACCAGCTGCAAGCAGCACATGGCTGAGGGAAAAAAGTTATTTTGAAGCCTTTTATTTTTCAGGAATCAACCCCAAAAGCTTGCTGCTTTACCCTGCCTACTTATCTTCATGAAGAGACATAAAACCTTAAATGTTTCTCTTGAACCTGAAGGAACACAACAGGTCCATGTCACAAATCCAGGGATCCCCATCCATGAGCTACCTACGTGATGAGGTGACGGGAGCAGTCACAGAAGAGCATCAACATGGCCAGCAGCCTCTTGGATTCCTCTGTGTCGTTGTTCAAACACTCCAAAAAGAGTTTTAACCCTCCCTGTGGTCCCAGCTCACAGATGAAAGCCCACAATTTGGGCAGCAGATCATCCAGGTAAGTGAGACCTATGAAAATATAAAGTGCACCCAGTAAAGCTCATTCTGCTGCTTGTGAAAGCTCAGAGAGGTGAGACTTGAAGCTGAAAGAGCCTTTTGCAAAGCAGAAGAGGAACATGAGCATCCCATTTGGCTCCCAAGCCTGTCTGCATTAAAAGGAGAGGGACAATCACCAGGAAAGCACAAAAAAAAACCCCAAGCTTTTAGTGAGGCATCCTTTGCACATCTTGAACCTTTCCCCCCTAATTCTTTTGCAGCTTTAGAAAATAATGAATTCTGTGATCCCATATCCCCCTTAGGGATGAGAACACAACAGGGCTGCACCTATGCTCACCACAAAGCACCCAAAGTATGGACTCACTCCCTGCTCTACCAATCAGACCAAAACAGTGATCTCCTCCTCCACCCCTTCCCAAGACAGGCAATTTGTTCTCAAGATGTATGAAAGCATTCAGTGTTCCCACCACAGAAAGATTAATATTGCCAGGCTCCCCCAAAAACCCTGACTCAGGCTGAAGATTGAGAGGGAGTAAGCAAGGTTTCATGAGAGGAAAACTTGCTTTAATTTGTATTCTTGAGAGTTTGTGCTTGATCAAATGGTGCTGAATGTTATTGATCCCACGGATGATTCAGGATGGAACAAGCCTTCCCCAGCCAGTCAATAACCTGTTGGCAGTGATAAAACTCCCAACAAATCAACAGAAATAAGAAAATCTCTTTTTTTTTTTCCTCACCACTGGAAAGGATTTGAGCATCAGGGAGGTGGCCTGACCTGTGAGGATCTGCAGGCGGATCTGGGTGAGGGTGGTCAGGGTGGTTTGGTACAGGACACAGATGCTGCAAACCTTCTGCACCTCGGCAGAGTCCACGCGCTTCCCTCCCACCGGCTTCAGGATGTTCCGGACTGAGGCCGACTTCTGGAAAGCTCTCTTGAACAGGTCTGGGGGCAGAAACACAGGAGGAATGCCAGAATGCAGGGGTAGATGGGATTTTGGGAAGGAACCCTTCCCTGTGAGGGTGGGGAGGCCCAGGCACAGGGGCCAAGAGAAGCTGTGGCTGCCCCTTGATCCCTGGAAGTGTCCAAGGCCAGGCTGGATGGGGTGTGGAGCAGCCTGGGATAGTGGGAGGTGTCCCTGCCCATGGCCCCAAATCCCTTCCAATTCACACCATTCCACAGTTCTATACAAGCTTTACAGGACAAGGTGAAAAGAATGAGCTCTAAATGCTCTTCCAACCCAAACCACTCATGATCCACAGTCCTGACTGCAGCAAATAATGACCACAGGATGCTGTGTTATGAGCAACAACTAGAAAATATCAGATTTACAGTTATCTTATCCCAAATCCTTTTCTGCAGAACCACCACACCTCACAGGTGCAGGATCCAGCTACACCTTGCTTTCCACATGGGAAGCTGAGCTCTCATCTTCCCTTGGAAGTTTTAAGTTTTGCCAAAAGCACTTCAGCTACTTGAGAAAGCGATGAAAAGAAACTGCTAAAATAAGCAAATATTTTTCTAACACTAAAGAAAGAGACTTGCCCCAGGTCACAGAAGCATTCCAAGGAGGAATTACAAATAGGAGGCATCACACCTTCACCTAAGCAGCAGCAGCTGCTGCTGCAAGTAATTATTCAAAGCTTTTGGCATAAGTGGAAAAGTCAAAGCCCTGCAAGTCAGGGAGAGAGATCCATGTAAACACACATACAGACAAAAAAATCCCCAAACCCTCCAGAACTGACTTTTCATAGGAAGGCTGTTCTGAGGGGCGATTGGCTGTGCTGGCAGCTGAGCTATCTCCTGATTTTCCAGCAGTTTCTTGCTGAGCACATCATTGAAGAGGATCCGGATCATGTGGACCCCCCAGAGGTGCTGCAGCTGCTTGGTCAGCAGGGGCATGGACTCGTTCAACCTGGAAGACAGAGCAGGGGGACAGCTTAGAAGGCAGCTTGGAATAAAACACCAGGCAGTGATACTGATCCATTTAGCTCATAATCCCAACTGGAATATGCACCCACCCATAGAATAGTCTGTGGAGGAATGCTACAGTTTATTGTGCAGCTAGAACTTGAAATAGCTGAGAAATTATTCTCACTGTTCATCTTAAAATATACAACACTTTGCAACATATAAAAAAATTTAAAATAAAAGGAGAGGCTTCATCATTTCTCCCAGGGAGGTCCTTCCCACTCACCCATAATCCACAGTCTGTGAGAACCAGCCCAGCACAGGGTGCCAGTGGGTGAGGTTGGATTTCTTCTGGGACACGTACTTCTGGCAGTAGGAGAGCATGTGGATGAGCACCCCCACAAAATGAGCTGTCTCCTCCTCCAGCACCTGGTCATTCAGGGAGCCCAGGAACACCAGATTGCCTGGAGGAAGGACCAGCACAGCAAGGCTTAAGGAGGAAGAGATGGTGTGGGACAGGGGTTACAGATGAAGAGAATCCTCTCCCAATCTCAGGAGAGGATTTGTGTCAGCAGTGATCTCAGAGGCCACCCTGCAGGAAGCCATTTCCAGCACACATCAACCCTGAGGTGACATGTCCCTTTGGCCACCTTCCCACCAACACCTTCTACAAACTACTAGAAGCTACAACCCAGGGTTATCTGAGAGTCCCAACTGGTAATCCTGTTACTTTTGCAGAAATGTGAATTTAAATTTGTAGCAGCATTTAGGGGAGGGAGATCCAAGTCTGCCACATTCCAAGACTTGCTCAGAGTCCAAATGAAAAGCTGGCAGACATGATGCATGACATGGATACAAGAGCAAATCTCTGGCCCTTCTTCCCTTTGCAAAGGTCTAAAATCTTCTCTGTAACATCCAAAAATACACCTCAGTCATTATTTAGATATAATTATCAAAATAACAATTAAAAATTATGAGTCGGAGGCACCTCTGCCCCATGAAAAAAGAAGATCTGAACCAAGACTCTTTTTCAAACCCAGCAGAAGAGGTGGAGGTGCTCACCCAGCAAGCAGAGGGTGTGACTGCCCTCCAGGCACACACACACATCCCGGCACTGCGACTCCCGGCTCAGGAACAGGATGAACTTCCGGAAGAGATCGTGGGATTCCATCACTGCCAGGCGCTGGAACACAGCATGGAGGGGCCACTGAGCCTGGGAAGCAGCACAGCCCCACTCCTGACCTGCCAGCAGCACTTGGCACTGGCTTTTCTTCCCAAATAAAGCAGCAAGTTGAGGCTGCTTTAGTGTCAAACACTCTGCCCCACAGAATGTTTGACACGGAGCTGGGCTGGGAAACAAAACCTCTGGCAGGTGAACAGGTCATGCTGGAGATAGAGCCAGACCTTTGCAGTGTTCTGTCTGCAAGAACACAGGATTTGCCCATTTGGCACAAAACCTGCCTGTCTGCACCAAGCAGACTGAATTGGATTAGTGGGCAGCACACCTGTCACCCACAGAGAGCCTCTGCCACCCAAAAGGGTGATTTTGGCTTTGGCTCTGTCTGTGGTTATGGAAAAGGAAGAGCAAGGACATGAAAAATTCAAGCTGTGGGTCATATATGCCTTTATTATTTATTTATTTAGGTATTTGAGGGCAGATCAGCCCATCATCTCACTGGTGTTAACAACTTCTGCATTAGAAATCCAGAGTATTTGTAAGGCTTTCACAACAGAGAACTGAAACAGGCAAAGAGAAATGCCAAAGCTCTGTTCCAAGAGCTGGTAAATGGAATAACAGTGGCCTGGTGTGATAATCAGTACTCTGAGATCACCCACTTACCTCAGGGGTGAGAGTAGCAAGGTGAGTCATTATAGCAGGCACAGACATGACATGGATCAGGAAGGACCTCAGCAGATTGTCTGAGAACTGTGCAGCAACCACAGGGCTACAGAGAGAGAGAGACTTCAGAGCTCAACCCAACCTGGGAAAGCAACACAGCCTCCAACTGAGCCATCCAGAATTGAATCCTGGGAATTCCCCCAGCAAGAACCACAGACACAGGGAATGGGTTGGGCTGGAACTTAAAGCTCAGCCCATCCCACACCCCTGCCATGGGCAGGGACACCTTCCACTCTCCCAGGCTGCTCCAAGCCCTTTCCAACCTGGCTCTGAAGCATCCCAGGGAAAAGAACATTCCCTCACACCTCTGTTCTCAGAGCAAGCTCATCCTGAACTGAACTGCACCCTCAAGTTTAGGCTCACACTGATTCCTGTCCCAAAGCCACTCTAATCTAAAAAAGGGTGACAGCAAAATGAGCCATTTGCCTAAAGCAACTTCTTTCCTCAGGGTGATATTCTCAATGGCACAAAACCACTGAAAGAATGAGAAGAATGAAAGAATGAAAAGTCTTGAAAAAAAACAGTAAAAAGAGACAAGTTTGGCTGCAAATCCCCCAGGCAGCTCCAGCTGACTCACCGCAAGGCCAGGGAGAAGATGGCAGTTAAGGAACCTTTGGACAGGGAAGGTCTGGATCTTGCCAAGCCATTAGTTAGCAAAATCTGGAATGGAAAAAATACATCAAAATATAAAAACTCTGTAGAACTCAGAAAAAAAATACTATTACTCCTGAAAGACATTAAGGTTATTTAATGCAGAGAAAAAAAACATCAGAGCAGCCTAAAATCCAGTTCTTACAAGTTGTTTGGCAGAACTAGAAGGGCTTCAGGTTAATAATGGCAGAAGAGACATACTGCAATGAAATCAGACACTCTGCAGGACTTATTTCCCTAGAACTTGTGCTCATAGGCTTTAAAAATTAACAGGCAAGGCTCAGAGTTTGGTAATGTAATTCTTATTTAAAAGATTCATTACATCAGTTCCTTTTCCCAGCAGAGCAGCAAACAAACCCAACCAATACAATGTGGCAGCTGCAAAGTCTGGCAAAATTATGTAGGACTTGTCCCTGTCCATCTCATGATGAGGTGATTGAGCAGGATTTTGGTTCAGCACCAGTGACAGAAGGGGAAGGGTGAATTTGGTCTCAGGTGGGGACACTGAGAACTTTTACTTGAGAAACTTGAGAGATTTTTGCTTTGCTTGAGAAAAATATAATCATGCACAAATCACCAGCAGCTCATCCCTGAGAGCCCAGCACAGACCCAAAGAGCTCCTCAGGAGAGGGGCACAGGCAGGGCTGGGGCTGGTTTGGGTGAAGCTGGGGCTGTGGCAGCTCAGACTGACCTGCAGCACGGAGTAGAAGCCCTTCTGGTTCAGGTGGCCCATGATGTTGGCACAGATGTGGTTCATGGCAGGTCTCAGGGTCTCACCTTTGGGTTAAAGCACTGATGTCACTCCCACAGCACCACTGCCCCACTCTGAATCCCCCACAGGAAGGTTTGTCACTGCCCAAGCCCTCCTGGCCCAAAGTCCTTGTCCTTCTACACAAAGCCATCATTCTGGCAGCATTTCACACTGTATTGTTTAGGCTCTAAGAGTCTCATTTCCTCCCACTACTTGTCTGCCTTTTCTACACCTATTTCCCACAAAACCCCAGAGCTAAGAGCACATTCCCTTATCCTCTGAACACTTTTTGTGTGGGGGTTTTTGGAATATTATAAAAATGCTGTAACAACTGTTGGTGTCCTAAGGGAAACATCCTAATCCCAAAGGGAAGAGTCTAATCCCAAGGGAATCCTTGTTTTGGGCAAACACAGGAGCAGAATGAATCTTTGTGACAACCAAGGTGCAGAAACAGAAACCCAGAACAGTTTGGGTTGGAAGGAATGTTAAGGATCATCCCATCCCAAACGCCTGCCAGGGGCATGGACACCTCCCACAATCCCAGGCTGCTCCAAACCCTCTCAACCTGGCCTTGGACACTTCCAGGGATGGAGCAGCCACAGCTTCTCTGGAACTTGTGCCAGAGCATTCAGCAGATTTTAACACCAAGTCCCAAATCAGCGGCTTAAAGATTTGGATGCACCAACCTTTTCCCCGGAGGATTTTCCAGGTGGAAGTGTCTGTGAAGGTGACCAGCATTGTGAGGTGCAAGTTCACCAGTCTGGAGTCCTGCAGGATGTCAGGCTGGGATAACAAACAGCAGAGTTAACAAATCCACTGAGCCTTGTACCAAATGCAGGGAGAGAAAACACAAGAATAGTCCTTACCTTGAGTTGCTTGAGGAATTCACAGCAAAACCACAGGATGTCTTTGATCTGTTTGATCCAGAGGAGTGTGAGGTCCTTGGAGAGTGCCAGTGACACATACCACACCTGAGCAAGGGGGGATGCACAGAGGGATCAGGGTTTGTGCTACTGCTGGGCAGAGTTTGGGGACTGAACCCAGCAGTGGGACCAAGATGCTCCTCTCCCCAAACTCCCAAATCACCCACCCCAGAAACCAAGTGTCCTTCAACTCCCGTGGTTGCACAGAATAAAAATATCCCAGGAATACTAAAGGACTTGTCCAGACTTTCCCTGTGGAATCTCCACAGTGCTCAAGGGCTTCTGAAAGCTAAAAATTACATATGAGCAAAGAGAGTTAAAAACAACCAGCAAGCCCTCCCCACTCCAAACCAAACCCCCCTGCTGACCTTGGGCTCATTCTCCACATCCATGCTGTTCAGGATACAACGGCACAGCTTTTCAAACCTCTGGGAAAATCCAAAGGTAGGATTAGTTCTAACTACAGGAAGGGTTGGAAAAGCACGAAGAACAGCTCAGCAGAGGGAGGAAGATCTCTCTGCCTCAAATCAGCAAATGTTCCCAGCACATTCCCTACAGGAATCCTGATGGCTCCTTCCTGGGAGCACACATCACACTGTTGCTGCTGTGCAGGATTCCATCCTTGGGAACACAGGGCTTTTTTGGGGTGCTGTACCTACAGAAAACTGCATTTGAGCACAAATTTCCATGGGACTGAGATTAAAAAATCCCTCACTGCTGCTGCCATTGGAACACAGCTTTCCATCTTCCAGCTGGTTTCCTTCCAGTCAGCCCTCACAGCCTCCTGGGATGATCATTTCAGGGCTTCAGTCTGAACCCACAAGTTCAGGGCACAGTGAGAAAAGCTGCTGAGGGACAAACAGCCTTCCCTGTGCCAGCACAGATCTCTGGGAGCTGTCCCAATGTACCTGCCTGGGGAACTGGGGTGTGCCAAAATCCCCAGGCACTGCTCAGCTCCTGCAGCTGGCACAGTCACCAGGAAAAACATCCATTAAAGGATGCCCCAAATTCAGAACCACTGCTGAAAAATTCAAGGCTTCTCCTGTTTCAATCCTTCAGGAAGGGCCAGCAGTCAGAGAGAACATTGCTGAAGGCAAAATATATTGTAAGAACCCCCAGGATCACTGGGTAAGGAATTAAACATATTTAACCTGTCCCCAAAAGCATGGGAGGATGTCAGGGCAGTGTCCTCACCTCCTTGTCCTCCTTGGGATTGAACACAAACAGCAGCTTCCTGGCAATCCTGAACACAGACAGGGCACTTCTTTTACTTGAGCCACATTCATTTGTCCCAAAGAAATCCTCCACCTCTCTCCTAGCACAGAGGGAAAAACAAAGAGTTAAAAAGCAATCACAGAGCAAAGAATTCCTTCCCTGAAGAGCCCCACCAGGAAGATGGAGAGAAAGGTCTGGAATGACAGGAAAAAGGGGAATGGACTCAAACTGACACAGCACAGGGTTAGATGGGATATTGGGAAGAAATCCTTCCCTGTGAGGGTGGAAGAAGCTGTGGCTGCCTCACCCCTGGAAATGTCCAAGGCCAGGCTGGAGCAACCTGGGCTAGTGAAAAGCGGCGAGGGGTTTGGAATGAGATGAGCTTTAAGGACCCTTCCAAACCAACATATTGCATGATGCCATGAATGCCACACACCTGATGTCCCTCTGCAGGCGACAGCGACACAGAAACCTCCTGACCAGAGCCTGGAGCTGCACTGCTGCCCTCTCCCTCTCCTTCAGCTCCCGCCGCTCCTCCCGCGCCTGCCGCGCCTTGTCCAGGAACTGCGCCCTGGAGGACTGGCTGGCACTGAACATGGCTGGAGGGAGCAAAGGATCCTCACAGCAAACACCTGGAAAATCAAAGCAGAGTGGAAAAAACACTCAGAGAAGGGCAGTTCTTGGCTCCCTGCAGGGGAGGGGAGAAATTGACAGCAGAGGGAAAAGTGGGATGAAAAAAACCCCCAGTGACTGTCACGGGGCTGCAGCAGGGACACAAAAGCACTGGCAGGGAATCCTTCCAGCACAGCCCACAGCCTGCTGCAGGCTGGGAGGTTTTAAATGGGAAAAATAAACAAATCAGTGGTTTTGACACTGTGCTCCACCTCCCCTCTCCAGCCTCTGTTCTTTTCTTGGTAACAGATAAGAACAACTCCCCAGCAGGGACAGGAGGCAAAGGGCACAAGGGACACTGATTTATTGCTTTTCACCAGATAAAACACCCAGGGCCAACCAGAGCTTTATAAACAGCAACAAAGAACTCACCTGAGGGGTCACTTCTTCAAGGGAAGCGTGTGATGCTCATTCACACACGCACATGATCCCCATCCAGAGGCTTCGGGCAGCTCCTGCATGGACAAGCACATTCCCTGCCGCTGATTTGGGCACTTAGACCTTCCCTCCGCAGTTCCGAGTCCTTTGGACCCGATTTACCCCTCCCTGCACCCGCAAGGAAAACGGTAAGTGGGAGGAGAAGCAGCACCGCGGCTCGGCGGCAGTCACCAGAACAGGCAGCTGGAAGGGAGGGACAACTCCGTGTGTGACAGCACGGAAGGACAAAGCGACCCGGGCCGCCGAGGACCACAGCAGGTGCCACCCCCGAGTAGGACCCGAGAGCCACCCAGAGCCCTGGAGCTGGGCTGCAGCTCCCAGGACTCGCCCAGGGCGCAGCCACAGAGCCCCCTCAACCCCTCTGACAGCTCCCGCATCCCTCCCGCAGCCCCCGTTTGCACCCCCAGCCTCCCTGGGCCCAGGCTCCCACCGCGCCGCTCACCCCGCCGGGCCCCGCCGCTGCCGGCAGCCTCCTCGCAGCCCCCAGGCGCTCACCCTCGTCCCGGCGGACACCGGGCCGGGCGGGCCGGGCCGAGCGGCCCCGGAACCCCCCGGTCCGTCCCGGTTCCCCTGCCCAGGCCGCGGCCGCAGCCCCCTCCTCGCCCCCGTGTCCGCGCTCCCCGTCCGGCCGCCAACCCGCCCCGCCGCTGCCGTTCCGCCGGCCCGCTCACCGGCTCGGCGCAGCGAGAACAGCCAGCCCTGCGTCCCGGTGATACCGGGAAGGTCGAACCGAGCCGGGCCGAACCGGGCCGGGCCAAGCCCGTGAGGCGGCAGCGCAGCGCGGCAGCAGACGAGGGGGCCCGGCGGGCCATCGGACGGGTTTGGGGGCGCACCCGGGCGGCGCCGGAAGCGAAGCCAGGGGCGGAAGTTCCCCGCCCGGCGCTCCCGCTCGCTCGGTCCGAGGGGCTCGGTCCGTTCATGGTGAGGGGGAAAGGGCGGCGCGGGGGACGGGCCCGCAGGGCGGGGATGCGCTCTGGTCCTCGCGAGGGAGGAGGGGCTGGAGGGGTGAGGGGCTGATGGGAGCGGGGGAATGGGGAGGGGGTGTGAGCTGCGGGGCCTCGGCGGGGCAGGGGAAGTTGAGGGGGCTCCGGCCCTCGGAGGTGGGGGGGTTAAAGGACTCTGGGTTGGGGGGCTTAGGGCCGTGGGAGGGCGACTGAGAGAGGCGGAGGGCCCGGGGATTGCGGGTACGGTCCTGCCCGGGAGTGCGTGCGGGGGCCGCTGCCCTGGGGAGGGGTCGGGATGAGGATTTGGGGGTTCGGCCCCCGAGAGCGGTGCGGGTGTTGAGGAGCGGCAGCCCCCAGGGCCGGGCTGGGCCAGCCGTGAGGTTGGAGAGAGGGGTCCCAGGTCTGATCCCTGGTCACGGTCCGGTTTGCGCGTGTCCCGTCCCTAGCGTGGTTTGGGGACGGCAGGGCTGCGATTTGGGGTCTCTCGGTGGTGGGATCGATCCCCTCTGGTACCGCCAGCCCATTTCTGCCCAGGCTGGGCTGTTCTGGTACTGGAGGGAGCTGGAACCTGAGCTGATGTTGCTGCCGGTGATGATGGGATCACCTCCAGACCATCCCTGCCCCTCCTGCTCTCTCTCCTGTGCCGCACAGCTCCGGCTGCTTTGGGAGTTTCATGGCGGTGAAGCAAAAATCCTTCGGTTCGGCTCATCCCGGAGCCGTGGGAGCTGGAGGAGCAGGGATGGAGGGGGTTCATTATCCCACCCTGTCCCATCCAGAGGAAAGGAGGCTCCAAGTGATTAAGGATTTATCGGCTCTGGGGGCATTTGTGGTGTGCCAGTGTGACCTCGGTGACAAGGAGGTGACAGGAATGTGGCTGGAGGCTGCTGTGTCCAGCTGGATTTTGGTGCTCTGAGCAGTGTGGGAGGGCAGATAGGAGCAGGAAAAGCTCCTGTGTGCTCCAAGGGAAAAAAAGCCTTGAAAACCTGCAGATATTCTGCATCTTAGCACTGGGGAGTCTGTTGATTTCTGCATTTGGACTCGCAGGAATCATCTGCTCCACTTGTGTGTGTTGGGAATTGCCCAATTCCATCCCAGATTATTGATGGAGTAAGAGCTTTAAGCTGTGGAGTTGAGTAAGAAATGAAAGCAGTTGTTGTGGGAAAGCGTTGGCTTTGCAGTGCAAAACCCAGCTCAGCATTCCCAGGGCTTTTCCCCGGGAAAAAAACCGGGGGCTGTGTCCACGAGTGTCCTTCAGTTCCTGAGAGTGAAACATTTAAAACACTTGAGAACTTCACACAGAGAGCCAGGGGAGGAGCCGAGGTGTGAAACACCCGGTGGGAACGGAGTGTCACACTGCCAGGGTGGGAATTGTTCCTTTGAGCTGGGAGGTCCTTCCTTGAACTGGGAGCTGCTCCTTTGAGCTGGGAAGTCCTTATTTGAAGTGGAAAGTTTTTCCTTGAGCTGAAAATTGCACTCTTGAAGTGAGACCTCCTCCCTTGAGCTGGGAAGTCCTCCCTTGAGCTGGGAGATCCTCCCTTGAGCTGGGGGCTGCTCCGTTGAGTTGGGAATTGCACTCTTGAAGTGGGCCCTCTTTCTTTGAGCTGGGAAGTCCTTCCTTGAGCTGGGAGGTGCTCCTTTGAGCTGGGGGCTGCTCCGTTGAGTTGGGAATTGCACTCTTGAAGTGGGCCCTCTTTCTTTGAGCTGGGAAGTCCTTCCTTGAGCTGGGAGGTGCTCCTTTGAGCTGGGAACTGCTCCCCTGAGCTGGAACTCCCTTCCTTGCAGGAAGAGATGTCGGGAGAGAGCGTGGTGAGCTCAGCAGTGCCGGCGGCCGCGACGCGCACGACGTCCTTCAAGGGGAGCAGCCCCAGCTCCAAGTACGTGAAGCTGAACGTGGGGGGAGCCCTGTACTACACCACCATGCAGACCCTGACCAAGCAGGACACTATGCTCAAGGCCATGTTCAGCGGGCGCATGGAGGTGCTCACGGACAGTGAAGGTAAGGATTGGGATGTTCCTGGTGTGCTCCACGTCCTTCCTGGGCTGGGAAAGTCACAGGGGTCATGGGAGGGTCAGGGGAGCTTCTGTTTGTAAGGTTGGAAGGATGGAGGATCTCTCCTGGATTGGGATTGTTCAGCCTGGACAAAAGGCAGGTTTGGGGTGACCTGATTGTGTCCTTCCAGTGCCTGAAGGAGCCACAAGAACCACAAAGAAGGAATATTTATAAGGCCCTGGAGTGGCAGGACAAGAGAATAGGTTTGGATTAGATATTGGGATGAAATCTTTCCCTGTGAGGGTGCTGAGGCCCTCAGCACCCTTTGGCACAGGGTGCCCAAAGCAGCTGTGGCTGCCCCATCCCTGGAAGTGTCCAAGGCCAGGTTGGACAGGGCTTGGAGCAGCCTGGAATAATGGGAGGTGTCCCTGCTCATGGCAAGGAGTGGACTAAATAATCTTCAATCTCCCAACCCAAACCATGCTGTTGTTCCATTATTCCACAATTATACAGCTGGGAAAAATGTGAAACAAAAGACAAGGGTGACCTGAGTGGTTGCCTGAACAGCAGAAGGACACCAAGAAGTGCCAAAGGTCCTGTCTGGCCCAGGTGACACCTGGAGCATCTTTTCCTTTCAGAAATCTGACATTAAAGCTCTGAAGTCCATAGAAAAAGGTGGAAATAGTGATCAGGAATCTTTGAGTTGGGACTTGTGTGTCCTCTTGGAAGATCAGAGTGCCATTCCCTCTTCTTGTCTCCTTGCTTATAAATAAAATATAAAACATGCTCTGAACATAGGTATAAATGAGTTAAAAGCTAATTTTTTTAGATTATACAATTTTCTTGGGGGACTCTTGACAGCTGAGCTCCCTCAAACAGAACCAGTTGCAGAATTTTAAGAAAATTTGGAATTTTATCTCCACGTTCCCACATTGTGGGCGTGCCAGAGTTTAATTGGAAGCTCAACTTTATTTTCACTCTGATGTTTTACCCATAACAATATTTAAGAAACTTTGTCTTTAACTGCAGCCTCTGCAAAGCTGAGCCTGGAGGTTCAAACACCTCCCTTGGGATTAGTTAATTATTATTTGAAAATTTTGTTTGAATTTGCTGAAAATACAGAAAATATTTTCCACAGGGTGGACTGAGTTTTGAGTGCTTTAAAATAGTCTGTTTAGAGGTTTATGATAAGCTTTCCTGAGATAAAATGAAGTGGATTTGATGGGAAAAAATGTAAAAATACAGCCTGATTAGCTGAATATTCCTGCTTTAGCCAGAAGTTTTATGTTTAAGCTGGGGAAAACAAAGCTGTGTTGTTCCATGTGTAATCCTAGCCCAGGATAAAGCAGGAATGTGGATGCTGTGATTTGGATCAAAGGGTCTCTGGGATACTTATCCTGGACACAGACCATAGAGGTTGCATTGAAAAAGTCAGTCTGTGGGTCAAATTTGGAAAAAAAGTCAAATGGGAATCAACACTGGGTCCAGTTGAAAACCCTGTCAAATGGGAATCAACACCTTGACTGGGAACACTGGAGGAGTGGAAATGTTGTGAACATTCTCCCTTTGCTAAATTTGGGGTGGGTCTTCCTGTCCCTCCCTGAAGCTGCTGTGCTGAATTTGATAATTCCAGAATTCCTATGGTTGGAAATGGATTGGAAATTCCAAATTCATTTTGGAAACTCACCCTGGCCTGATCTCAGTGTCCTGGGCAGGTACAGGAGGGTTGGGACATGCCAATCTCAGGGCTCAGAGGCTCTGGAAGTGCAGGTGCTGTTTGCACCCCAAATCTGAGGATAACCACAGTTTCTCCCACTAAAATCCCATGTTTGGGATGTAAAATCCCAAGTTTGTTTTGCTGTGACTCCCACAGTGTGTGTGTGGGATTGTTCCATGGAACCAGTTTGTGTTTTAAGAGGAATTTGATACTTCCTGTATGTTGTAACACAGACACTCCCATTGCAGCAGTTCTTGCTTTATCTCCCCTTGCCTGGAAACTGGGACAATAGCACTGGGGCTGCTAAAGGAAACACTTTTTATCTGGAATTCTTCAAAATCCTCCTAATTGGTCCCACCCAAAACCTGGCACCAAACAAGATGTTTCTTAGGAAAAGAAGCCAGGCTTGGGGAGCAACTGGAAGGAGTTGGGTTTAAGCAGTCTGGAATTTGGGTCCTGCTCTGTGTCTGGGATTCAGATCCCAGCTCCTCCTCCCAGCTGAACAATTCCAACCTGCTGCTCCTCAGGCTGGAGGAGAACAGTCTGGGCTTCTCTGGCTGTGCGTGGTAGATGATTGTTTTCAGCTTAGAAATTATTGATGAACTGTAGCAAATCAGCATATTTGGAACATTTTCTTTGGATGATTATGAGCAGGGAGAAGGATGTGAGTCTTCCAGGTACATCCACCAGTTTCCAATTCTCTTTTTTTTCCCCTGACTCCCTGCTGCTGTTTATGGGGAAGCTGTTCCTGGTCCAGCTGCTGATAAGAGAGTGGCAGTGTCCAGTGTCAGGCTCCTGTTTCACCTGCCAGGGCTTGGTTGGAAAATTGGTTTTAGCTGGAGTGTTTGGATCCTCTCCCTGAGAATTCCTGTAAGACAGAGATGGATTTCTAAAGGTGTGATGTGTCCATGGACAAAGGCAGTGAGGAGAGGGGGGCTCTGCCCCTCTGCCCAGGTGAGACCCCACCTGCAGAGCTGCCCCAGCCCTGGGGCCCAGCACAGGGAGGAGCTGGAGCTGCTGGAGAGAGTCCAGAGGAAGAAACCCACCTTGTGAGGGTGGTGAGAGGCTGGGATGGAATTCCCAGAGCAGTTGGGGCTGCCCCATCCCTGGAAGTGTCCAAGGCCAGGGCTTGGAGCAGCCTGGGATAGTGGAAGGTTTCTCTGCCTGTGGCAGGGGGTTGGAACTGGATAAACTACAGGTTCCCTTCCAACCCAAACAATTCCATGATTCTATGTTCCATACAGCCCATGGATTCTGTGTCCCTTCCTAAATGGATCACAGGATGTTTTTGGAACACTGCAATTAAAAAATGACTCCAAAAGACTTCGGCCCACTTGTTGGCTCTGCTGTGGCTGAGTGGCACCGGGGTCACTTCCCTGTGACTCATCTCCTTTGGGCTGTTTGGGGGAAGCAGAAGGGTTTTTAAAGCTCTTCCAGTGGTCACTCTGATGTTGCAATGCTACTGGAAGTGTTTTCTCATCCCCACATGAAAATGAACAACTCTGCTTCAGTTTCACCATCTGTAAACATGAAGTTGCAGCAGATTTTTGCAGCCTACGAGGAATCACAGAGGAGTTTGGGGATGGTAATTCTGCTGTCAGGTGGCCCTTTACCTTCCTGTATGCTCCAGTGAGCTTGGGAAGCAGCTGCATTTGTGGGATATGGATGTCCTGGTTTATTGCCATGGCTTGTGCTTCCTCTTTATCACAGAATCCCAGAATGGTTTGGGTAGGAAAGGACTTTTAAGCTCACCTTGTTCCACCCCTGCCATGGGCAAAGACACATTCCACTAAATCTCCCACTAAAATAGGATTTCTTGCTTTCCAAAGTCTGCACTGCCATATGGGCTTTTTTCTGCTCTAGTTGGATTAGCCATTAGTCTGGATCAGTCCTTTGTTCCATCATTTCTTTCACCAGTTTGTTGTTCCAGCCTGTAAAATCACACTTGGAGCACACTTTGTGTTGTCTGTGGACAGCAGGAATGAGGGAGCTGGGAAGCCTGGAGTGAGCTGCTGCAGAGTGTCTCCTTTTCCCTCAGAAAGGGCCATGTTCCCTCTCCAGAATGAACCAAATGTTCAGACTTTTCCTCGTAATTCCATTCATGCAGAGCACACAGGGGCTGCTTTAACCTACTTTCCTTATTTGTCCAAAATATGACTCCGTCCCCACAAGCGTTTCCTCGCTGCATTCCTGAGCCTCAGCCTGTGAGAGTGGCCATCTGTTCACTCAGGGAAACTCCAGCCTTGGCACTGCCTGACTTTTCCAGGGTCCAGCCTGATCCCAGCAGTGAGAGGTGAAATGTGGATCCTGCACCCACAGCTTTGGTTGTAGCTCTTTTCTTCCCTGGAGAAGAGAAGGCTTCAGGGAGACCTTGGAGCACTTTGCAGTGCCTAAAGGGGCTCCAGGAGAGCTGGAGGAAAGGCTTTGGGCAAGGGCATGGAGGGACAAGACAAGGGGGAATGGCTTCTCACTGTCAGAGGCAAGGCTAGATGGGATATTGAGAAGAAATTCTTCCCTGTGAGAGTGTTGAGGCCCTGGGCTGCCCAGAGAAGCTGTGGCTGCCCCATCCCTGGAAGTGTCTAAGGCCAGGTTGCATGGGGTTTGGAGCAACCTGGGATAGTGGGAGGTGTCCCTGCCCATGGCAGAGGTGGGACTGGATGGGCTTTAAGTTCCCTTCCAACCCAAACCATTCCATCATTCTCCTCCCACCATGGTCCCAGGCTCCAGCTGCACTCTCTGCTCACATTCCCCATTCCATCCTCACACTCCAGTTCAATTATGTCCTTCACCAGTTTGCTCTGCCAAGGCCTTTTGCCACATTCATCTCAGCTTGTCCTTACTGTGGCCTTCCTGTGTCCCCAGGCTGGATCCTGATCGACCGCTGTGGGAAGCACTTTGGGACAATCCTGAACTACCTGCGGGACGGGGCCGTGCCGCTCCCGGAGAGCCGCCGGGAGATCGAGGAGCTGCTGGCTGAGGCCAAGTACTACCTGGTGCAGGGGCTGGTGGATGAGTGCCAGGCAGCCCTGCAGGTGGGCACGGGGCTCAGGGGCAGCTGAGGGTGGGCAGCAGCATCTGGGCAGAGCAGGATTTTCTCCTGGTCTTGATGTGGTGATTTTGGAGGCTGGGATGGAAATGGGAGTAGTTCATGTTGTCATCTGCTGGAGTCTGGTCGCATCTAGGAAAACCAGCTTCTTCCCAGAGCTGCTGGAGTCCTGTTGTGTTCTTTGTTATGCTCTGAAGTTCCCATCTTGGGTTTGATGCCACTGTCAGTGATGTCCTGTCTGAGAGAAGCCCCATTCCAGATCCTGCTGTTTAACTAGGCATAGGACATTCAGTGGTGGAGCACAGGAATGGGCACCTCAGGTGCTCCCTGAAGAATGGTGCCTGGCCAGCCACAGCTCCAAAGGGACAGACTGGACACTGACCCCTCAGCAGAGATGATTCCCAGGAAATGTAGGTGTGCCCTGGGAGCTGGTGTCACTCAGCTGCTGTTTGGTTCTTGCTCCCACAGAACAAGGACGCCTATGAGCCCTTCTGCAAGGTCCCAGTGATCACCTCCTCCAAGGAGGAGCAGAAGCTGATTGCAACCTCCAACAAGGTGAGAGATACTGGGATGTGCTATGGGGAGAGCTGGGGGTGTCCAGCTTGGAGAGGAGAAGGCTTTGGGAAGAGGTGCCCAGAGAAGCTGTGGCTGCCCCATCCCTGGAATTGTCCAAGGTCAGGCTGGACAGGGCTTGGAGCAACCTGGGGTAGTGGAAAGTGTTCCTGCACATAGCAGGGGGTGCTGATAAGACAGAGGGAAGATAAGAATAGATGAGGATCCAGTTCCAGAAGGGGTCAGGAGGGATTGCAGCCCCATTGCCAACCTGTGCATCACAGGTTTGCAGCAACAGCAGTAACACCACTGAAATCCCACTGGGAATTTGTCATTGCAGCTTCTCTGTGGGGCCTTCTCTAAGGTTCCAGCTCAGGCTGTGCTCCCTGGAACTCATCTGTGCTTTGTTTCTTACAGCCAGCAGTGAAGCTGCTCTATAACAGAAGCAACAACAAATATTCCTACACCAGGTAAGTGATTTCAGCTGGAATTATTGAAAGTTTTTCATAGACTAAAGTCTACTACAAAAGTTTCCTTTTTCTTCCCCAACACCCAGTGGCAGACTGGTGTTGGCAGGCACTCCATTTTTTCCCAATTAATTTCAAACTGGAGTCAGAAGGGAGTCTGCTGCCATCCATGGAGGCTGAGCCTGTGCTATTTCTGTGCCAGAGGAGTTCCTCTAATCCTTAGGTGCAGCTGGCAGAGGCTCCTGGCCAAGTGCTGTCTGCATTCCCATGGACTGCAGTGTGGTAGTTGAACACAGGGAGCTCAGTGAGTGGTGAAATCATCAAACTGGGGGCCTTGTCCTCCTTCCCTTATTCCCTTATAAATTTCATGGCATAACAGTGCCCATCCAGGGTGCCGAGCTCAGGAATGGTTTGATTTGGCTGATAGGATTTTGCACCTGGGTGAAGTGGCCTTGGACAGTTGTTCACAGGGCTGATGCTGTTGTATTGCTGCTGCTTCAGGTTTTCCTGCCTGTAGTAGTGAAATAATAAGAATTAATTTCTTTGATTTGCCCATCCCTGGAAGAGTCCGAGGCCAGGTTGGATGGGGCTTGGAACAACCTGGGCTAGTGGAAGGTGCCTCTGCCCACATCACAGGGTAGCACTGGATGGACTTTAAGGTCCCTCCAACCCAAACCATCCTGGGATTCTGTGACACAGCAATCTGGGATCTCAGGGCTGTCAGTGCCCACTGCTCCCACTCTTTCCACGTGCTCTGTAAATTCCTGCTGCTGCCTCCATTCCCACAGCAACTCTGATGACAACATGCTGAAGAACATTGAGCTCTTTGACAAGCTGTCCCTGAGGTTCAACGGGAGGGTGCTCTTCATCAAGGATGTCATTGGGGATGAGATCTGCTGCTGGTCCTTCTACGGGCAGGGCCGCAAGATCGCCGAGGTCTGCTGCACCTCCATCGTTTATGCCACTGAGAAGAAGCAGACCAAGGTACAGGAAAACTGGGAATGCTCCAGCCTGGCACCCTGACAGCTGAACAGGCTGGCACTTTGTCATTGTTCAGCACCTCTGCAGGGTAATCAGTGCATTGAGAGTGGGGCAGCAGCTGGAGCTCATCCTGGGGGTACAGCAGGAGCTGCCTGCTCTGGGCAGTTGGGCTATTCCATAAAGCCCTGTGGTATTCCATAATACATCATGATATCCATAATGTTCAGTCCAGCTCTATCTTCAGACAAACTTGTGCATTTAGCTACATTTGGGTTTGGGAGTTGCGAGTAGATGATCTAGGGATGGAATTAAATTATCTTTAACCCAAACCATTCCCTGGCTCTTTGTAAGGAGGGATCCAGCAATAGCACACCTTCCCTGCATTCTTCCCTTTCCCAGGAGAGATCTGCCTGGTTCTGGTAAAAACCCAACTTGTAGTTGGACTCAAAAGCTGGAAGCAAAAAATGGAATAGAGAGGACTGTGCCTGAAAGGATTTCTGTGGCTGGGGTGCAGTTAAGGAACTGTAACACCGGGTGTCAGGAATCCAAACCGAGGTAACCTGGTGCCTGCAGTGAGTGACCTTCTCTTCCCTCCCTGCCAGGTGGAATTCCCTGAAGCCCGAATTTATGAGGAGACCCTGAACATTCTTCTGTACGAATCCCAGGATGGGAGGGGGCCGGACAATGCCCTCCTGGAAGCCACGGGAGGGGCTGCAGGGCGTTCCCACCACCTGGAGGAGGACGAGGAGCGGGAGCGCATCGAGCGCGTGCGGAGGATCCACATCAAGCGCCCCGATGACAGGGCCCACCTGCACCAGTGAGCCTGGGGACCCCCTCAGCTCTGGGGAAGGGGCTGCCCTGCAGCAGGACCAGGCAGTGCAACTCCTGTCCAGCACAGTCTGTAAATTGGGATTTGTAACAAACTCTAGGTTATTTGGGGTATTTAAATGCGGTAGTTGTAGGGCGAGGATCCATGAGGTTACTGGGCAGCCTGGAAGGGCCTGTTGAGCAGCTGGAGAAATGCCCAGAATTTTTAGCACTCTTGTCGTTGCTGTTTTGTGCTGGAGAGGAGGAGGACTGGCTTCCTGCGACTTTGGTAATGATCCTGCACTTTAAAACCAAAACAACAAACAAAAGGTCAGCCAGCCCCCCTCCTTCCCTCCAGGCACTCCCTGACTCTCCTGGGCTGTCGGGAAAGGCAGGGACCTGGACCCAGGGCTGCTGCACAGCTCCCTGGCTCCTAGGAGTGAGCTTGGGAGTGCCTTGGGTGACTCCCCAAAGAACAAATGGCACAGGCTGATGAGATTCCTGGAGTTCTGGGGGCAGAGGGTTCCCTCAGAGCTGTGGGAGGGAGCAGGGGCTGCTCCCTCAGGTTCCCCACAGCTCTCAGGATCTGCTCCTCCAAGGGTTCAGTGGAGCTTCTGCAGCACTGAGCCAGGGATATCCATCCCTGTTTTATCCCTACAGTTCAAGGTTAAAATTCCTCCCAAGGGAGGAGAATCAGGAGCAAACTGTCCACGGTTGCTTTCCCTAGGAGTGGTGTTGGTACTGGTCAGTGCTTAGAGCTTCTGTCTGAGCCTGGATCTCAGCTGGGGGGTTGGTTTCCAGCAGTTCCCAGGTAACAGGAGTCACAGCAGGTTCAACCCCCCCATGCTGAGGGGTCTTGGTGGGGGGCAGCAGCCCTGGTTCTCTTCTGGAGCTGATCCAGGGGCATTTGCCTTGCTCTGAGTGAGGGGAAACAGAAGCAGGCAGTGACCCAGAGGCAGATATTCCCTGTTTGACTTCATCCTGAGGCTGTTCCAAGTCCTCCCAGCCATGGCAGCTGTGTGTGGAAGGGCAGAGCATGGAGAAGGCCACTGCACTGTGGTTTTCTACGAGTGCTTTTCTCTTTCAATGAATATTTTATCTACCTCCTTGTCTCCTGTTGCCTGTTGTGGAGTCAAGTGACAGCAGTGGTGGGAGGTGGGGTGTCATTCCATAGGGCTGAGCACAGCCACAGCTGTGACAGTTCAGGTCACCAGTCCTGGGAGGGAGAGAAACCTGAGGTAGGAAGTGTTAAACTTGCACTGCAGCAGCACCTGTGGGTGACACCAGAGCACTCTGCCCTGGGCTAGAGTTTCTTTTGACCCTTT